>NC_091399.1:32103726-32423547 GCF_032191515.1 Phaenicophaeus curvirostris
CAGAATTGAAGGTGGCCTTGTTCACAGGGGATGATGCAGAACCTCAACATGTCAGTGGCTACACACGTCACATTTGAAATGTGACTCTTCAGTAGTGCAACTGAATAACTTGTGGTAGACCTGCTTCTGCCTAAACTAATATCGATTGGCCTCTCTACACAAAGAAGCAGCACAGTAACTTGTCTTGAAATGAGGATAGGATACAAGGTCTTGACCAACCATACTGTTTAGGGAAAACAAAGCGTTATTGGCAGTAGGTGGAAAGAAGGATGCTGACTTCCTCTGTACAGCACCTGCATGTGAGGGCATAGTTAGAACAATGAGCACTTCATTCTGTCTCCGTCTCTGTCTCTCTCTCTCTCTTTTCCCTTTCCCCTCCCAAACCTAATTCAAGAAGTTTTACATCTTTTTAATGCAGAAACGTATTCCATTTTAACAAGGCGACTGTTGTTAATTATGAAGAAGCAAGAATTTCTCAACACTATGCAGACAAGACTTAAAAAAATGAACTAATTAATAAAAAAGTTTTGGCTTAAATACTAAGAACAAAAACAGAACAAAAGCTTCCCCTCTCCTCCTTTCCACAGCAAGTGTTGCTATTTTACACTACCAAAAATAACAGAAACAGAGACAAAAAGTCATCCTACTATAATAAATAAAAAACCAAGGGGGTGGGGTGGATTTTTACCTCAAGCATACAAGTGCAAAGCTAATATCCAAACAGTCATATGTTCTTATACAAATAAAATCACAATGATATCATGTAAAAATTGTAGCTAAAGCATCTATGACTGATGTAGGATCACTTTTTATATGCACACGTATTTGAGGGTTGCTCATTCCACTTGGCAATAGCAGCAACTACCAGTGGAAGTTTAGAAGTTCAACAAATGCATTCTAATTCTATTGCCTATATTTTAGAAAATCTAGTAAATCATTCTGGCTTGGTTTTCATTTTACAAGCCCAGCAACATTAATGTTGTTACTACAGCTAAAATAAAAATAAAAACTGAAAGCAAGCTGTGAACTATTTAAATAATATATACCTCAAACCAGATAAATTAAGCCTTTAATATAACTAAAGTTCTACTTCAGTATATTTGTTAAAAATATTTAAAACACATACGTGTACTTTGTTTGAACTTGAAGGAGAACATATATAATTCCCGGCATTAAAATTATTCAGACATAATAAAAACTAAAACCATGTCCCTGCTGAATGGTGCAAAGAGATTTCCACAGGCTGCATAGCCCTTGTTTCCCACAATCAGGCTGTCACAGCATGAAAACATTCTCCTGCGTGTGGAGGTTTTGATACCCATTTCCCTGGTGAAAGTGCAAAAGGATCTGAAAGAGTTATTGACAATTCATACAGTATCCCATATTTCATTAGATAGTACAAGCAGAGAACATATCTTAACTCTGAGGGGAGATGAAGCAACAATGTTTTAAATGACTATTGACTCCACTAAATTTCCTGATAATGTCAGAAGACTGTAGTCTGTCAGGTTCATAAGATGATACAGGAATCCAATTATGCGAAGTCTATTTAGTTGTCCTGTTTGCTAAGCCAAAGGTTAACGAGAACTGCACTGAAAAAACCTCCTGTGGTATTACAAAGTATTTCTTATGCAGCATAACACGCAAATGAAAAAGTATTTTAATCAAGTCTTTCTTTAACTCTTTAATTGCAACAAAGTACTATACAATACAGCAAATTAAAAACCCATGATGGAAAAAGTGATTTTAAAGATTTGCCACTGAAGTAAAGACACCATGACTAATTACTGGAGTAATTATTACCAAATATTTCTAATTTGCAAAGGAAAAAATGTTTAGATCACAGAATCATAGTCATTGCTAACATTAAATCTTTACAAACAATAAGCTATGACCTCTAATTTTAGATAGAAATTAATTATATTTTTGTTGGTAACACATTCAAATCTGTTTACACAGCTGACAAGTCTCAGCTGCACCAGACTCGAGCAGTGAGCTTTGAGGACTCTCCTGCTTTGGAGCAGATGACTCAACATTCACCGATTTCATTAAAGATGAAAAGGGGAAAAATTCACCTGCAACAATGTCACTTGTAAAAACAGACTTATGAGTTTTACATATGTGAGGTATCCTATTCAAAAGAATTGGGGGGTGAAATACAGGAAAACCTAACAGCTGTGGGAAAACGGATTAGAAGTGTTGAGTTTCCAATTCTTTTTTGGGCTAATGTAAACTAATAAAATGTTAAAACGGATCCACATTTCAAAGACAGTAATTACCACATGACACCATGCTGTTATTTCAGATCTTACATCTATTGTCTCAGATATGCTCTTGAATACATGGACATAGATTTACCCACCTCTCTCATACTTAACTACTGTTTCAGCAAACACTACCACAGACATATTTTACAAGTATATTAGAAATTCAGAGAGTCTTTGCCTTTTTTTTTTCCTTTTTTGATTGGCATAAATCCTTTAAAAAAGCAGCAGTCGTAATGCAAACAGCAATTCTCCCTTTACAAGAAGAGAGTAGAAATGGACAGGAAAGTAATGCATTGAAGATAATGCTAATATGTAGAGAAAGCAAATCCCAATTCCATTTTCACTTTGTAGAATACTCGAGTTCAACCTCTAGTTTAAATGAATGATTTTATAAAAACCAAATTCTTAGTTTTTCCATATTTTTCTTAGGTCACGAAATCTACATACAACACAACCACATAACTATTTCAGTCTTTTTTTTTTTTTCTTTTAAGTAAAGGCAGACCTCAGTAGCTGGCATTTGGAACAAAGTATCAGAAGAAAATTATCTGAGCAAAACTGAAAGACACGCTGTAAAACATTCTAAGGACAAAGTCTAATATTTAAGGGAATTCTGCAGTTAACTCCAACAATTTCATGAATTTGTAGGAAATTCACTGTCAGATTATTCTGTTACTGAGGGTACGTACTGATTTCAGCTAAGGTTTCCTTCAATTTCTAAATAATGGTATATCTAAAACCTGCAAAATACACTCAAAACTGAATAGATATTGTACTGTATACACACTATTTACTATTTTGAAATATAATCTTCCAAATGTCCATACATTTTCACTGACCCAGCAAGAACCAAAGCAGATACTTTAAAAGCAAGTGAAGCTCTCTCTACTTTTTTCAAGAGGAACACCTACCACTTAAAAGTCAGACACAGGCTTAAGAGTGCGAGTGATCGGATGGACACAACTGAGGAAAGTATCTTCTGCAGTCAGAATACATGTGAAAAATGGGACTTCTACAGAAATTCAATCACTGCAAAAGATCTCCTCAACTTCCAAAATTATTATGTTATGATAAGTTACTGCAAAAATGACAATAAAAGCTATTAGGTGATTCTGATCAAAAATCCAAGTAAAATCAGTTATTTGTAGGAAGAAATTAAATGAGAACCAAGGCTACTAGGCTACTTACCGAGTCATCTGTGGCAGACGGAGGCCAGCCTTCCCATAACTGATGACGGACAGGGATACTAGTTAGGTCATACACATTCCGCTTTACCTAGTAAAAAAAAAAAATTAAAAAATCAGAACTTGTACTAACAAAAGCATAAAGGGTAATTGCATTATTTTAATCATAACCCCCAGCTGTTTATTTTTCTTTTTTTTCCAATTATTGTAAATCAGATTCCTCCAACACTCCAAGATCCAGATCTGTTCCACAGGTTTACACACAGTACTGTTGAATTTCAGTGCTGCTGAACCCAATCGAACAAGCTACGTTAAAGGAAAAAAAAAAAATCTATAATGTATAATTCATAATGATTCATTATTACTTAAGTATTACAAATGTGTAAAACAATTCATTAAAAAATTTTCACAGTTAAAAGTATTACAAAGTAATGAACAAATTGAGGGGATAGATAAGGTAATAACAAAAAAATCTGTTACAGGTGTTACTAGTTAATGTATTCTGTTCCACCTGAAAATTTCCAGTCCATGCCACATCAAATGCAATAAGAAATACAACCAGTTTGCATAAGTTTCTTAAATGGGATCCAAAAATAAAAGTGAGGGTATTAAACACGAAAATTGGAATTAATAAGCACATTTTCAATGAAGACAACACATTTCAAACCTTCACTAGTAAAATGCAAATAAACTAATTTTTACATCAACTCTTTTCTCATGTTATTAAAATATAACTCGCTGCCATTAATCTTCTCACATGACGGTTGTCAAGAGGAAGGGAGAAGGCAAAGGACAAAGAATTGAAAATTTCAAATACAGGAAGAATGCTGCAAAATACAAGTTACAAAACTCTTTCCACAAAAAAAAGCTTTTCCATAAAAAAGCTGGTCTGTTTTATCAGAGGCTTTGGGATAAGCAATTCTTTAAACCACAAAAAGATGTATTTTTTACTTAGAATAGAGAATGATATTTTAAACGCTGAATACGTTATACCTGAACGTAAAGGTTGCACAAGCAATAAGCACATGTAAATATTGCCCAGCTGGACCAGAACTGTGGACAATATAATGCTTACAGCAAGCAATTATGGCCTCAAGCTCCGCCAGCGGAGGTTTAGGCTGGACGTTAGGAAAAAATTCTTTACAGAAAGGGTCATAGGGCACTGGAACAGGCTGCCCAGGGAGGTGGTTGAGTCACCTTCCCTGGAGGTGCTTAAGGCACAGGTGGACGAGGTGCTGAGGGATATGGTTTAGTGTTTGATAGGAACGGTTGGACTCAATGATCCAGTGGGTCTCTTCCAACCTGGTTATTCTGTGATTCTGTGATTCTGTTTGGTTTATCTTCCATAAAACTGCTACATTGGAATAAAAGGTCCTCCCATACCTTCACAGGCCTATTTTAGTTTTCAAGTGCAGATCTCAAAAACCTATATTACATCCAAGAAAACATCCCCAAATAGATAAAAGTAAGGTTTGATACATTTTACTAACATTAATCCAAAACCTGCCCCCTGATGCCTTCTTTATCTTTACATTTGTTCACTTGTCAGCTGGAAAGAATCAACAATTAATTGTACTCTAATTTCTGCTATGAGTATTACCTTTAATTCTGTGGACTGAAAAAAACATAGTTGTCAGTGGAAAAGACCTTTGAGCTAGCACCTTGCTTGCAATCTAGCACACTTACGCTAAGTTAACAACTTTCTCTGAGCAGAAAAAAATGGTTAAAAAAAATTAAGAAAGCTGAAATTTTTCAAAATGAGAAATAGTAACATAATCCATATATTCAGAAGTTTCACATTCAAGAAATGAATGAAATATGACTTTAAACTAGCGTTGTAAGGGAGATAATGCAATAAAACATAGCGATCCACTGCACATTTTTCGTCCTTTGACCCTACCTATTAATCAGTATTTGCCACAGCACAGTCGAGGTTTGGATACACAGTAGGGCAATATGGTAATACAAACACATGAGATGTGCATACGTTCCCTCAAAATCTGCCATTTATATTTAGTACAGAATGTATATGCAACATCTAGCAGAAGATATTAATCTAAAAATCTGTTTGCACAATGAAAAAGTACCAAAACTCTTTTTATCTCTATTTTTCCATATTTTGCACATGGTTCAAGCACATTAACACACAGATGAAGAATACAGGTGCAGACATGAAGTGGTAAAAGAGCTGTTCTAATCACTGTAAATATCCTAAAGGGAATGGGGGAAGAGGCAGAGATTTCCACACATACACTTGCTCACAAATTCAGTGCCCCTTAGTAAAAACAGTGAAGAATTGCTTCACAGTTCTGGTCAGATTTACTATATTGGCATGGGAACATGAATTAATAGTGTTAACGGGGCTATGCAGATAATAATTCAAATACTATCAGTTCAAAGCTTTATAGATGAGAATATTCTGCACAGATGAGTGGAAAAGAGTGGCTTTGAATTATTATTGAAAAGCAAGATACATCACTTCCAACTCTGATTCTACAACTCACTTAAGGACGAGTGCCAGATGATGTGGCTCCCTTATCTGGACATTTCAGATAACATGTATTTAGGCTGGACTTTTCAGCTCAGCTTTACAGTCACTGTATGTTGTAGAGTCATCAAGATATCTCTCAGTTTTTTTGTAAAACTGGTAAATTACAGCTACAACTGATAAATTTTATGTTAATTTTGGTTTTGTTCAGGAATTTCTGCAGGGAGAATGATCTGGTAACAGTGTTTCAATTAAAAAAAATGACAACTATATTTTAATTTAAAAAAAACTAAACCAAGAACACTAGTTAGTTCTAGATACAGAACACTAAAGCACTTAATAACAATTAAAGTAGATTTCATATTATAGCGCTTCTTCATATTTAAACATGTTGCCATGCTTTAAAATAATACAACTATACCATCATTATTTAAAACACATTTAAATTAATTTAGAATACATATATATGGTATATTCTTATATACACGTGCATATGTATACACACATGCACCTGTGAAAAATGGAATTATTGAAGACCAAACTCTTTAGAGCTTGCTATATGATCTCATTCCTACTGTTCAAAACAAACAGCCTTTCTTCACTGCTTCTTAACAAGGAGGTAGCCTGCTGTGCAGTATTCTTTTCACAGTAGTATCAAGGTAAAGACATGTCATTACTCCATACTGACCCCACAACAGCCTATCAAAATGTAACAATACTGATCTGTGAATGCAGTTCTTGGTATTTTTGTTTTCTTGCATTAAATACCAGGATAAACCGTCCCCGTGAGAAAACAGTTCTTGAATGACATATAAAAAAAGTCTTACTGTTTTATAAATAATTTTATAAAACTCTAGCCATTTTGAAATAAAAGGTGAAACTTTCTTACAGAAACGTGGGTTCAATACAACTACATAATATTGTTTTCAAAAAGTCTTTAGAAGTAAAGAAAAATAACTCAGAAGTCACATTCCTCAAATTCCCTTTTAATTCCAAAGTACAACAGAAAGGCATTATGAAAAAAACAGTATTTCCCTTCTTTCATTAACTCATCTGTAACTGCTCTGAATTCAATAACATTCCTCTGCTATTCTAAGCTTGAAAGGCATGCTCGGGGTAAAGTGTTATGTTGGTATAAAGCACAATGCCAGCCTGATGTGCTGGACAAAAGTGATCAAAGTTGAAGTAATTTTAGTCAACGCACAAGTATTCTGCTGCATTATTCTAGCAGAATGACATCTGTTGAGCAACTCGTCGCAGAATAAACTAGTTGTTATAGACAGGCCTGGTCGGGTAGGGGACCATGTAAGACTTTATAGAGTAATGTTTGACTAAACAAACTGCTTGAGTTAAAATCAGAACTGGATTTGGAATTCATGCCAAAGCAGTCCTCTTTCAAATAACAAGCCACAATCAATTATTTAAGATAAAATAAGCTTACTTTTAAATAATGATTTAATTTTAGGTTTCTTCGATAATTAGATAATATTACAAAAGCAGACTGCAAGATGTTTTAGAGACTAGGAATATTTACTGATTGAGCATAGAAAACCCCTTTTCTTCATTAATTGATGTAATTTCAACTTAAAGTTAAAAATTCTGTAAGGAGGGGAAAAAAGAAAAATCTAAAAATCTGCATAAAGCAGAACGATAAACTGCTTTTTCACTAGGCCAGTGGAACAAAAACCTGCAATCATACTCTGATGCAACTGAAAAAAGTTAGCATAGTAAATGGACAAAGTCTGTGACAAAGCTTTTATTTGTAAATTCACACAACATTGATAGGAAGACTGGAATCTTTATAAATTTGTGTAAAGCAAACTCTAACTTTCAGTGCCATCCACAGAGCTACATTTCTTGGCAAACATTTTGGTCCCTCACCTTTGATCAGTTTGAAATACTAATTGGTGGTATTGTCTCTGTGCAGCCCAGAATTTCTTTTCATAATGCTCAGATGCCGTGGTGACTGGCACATTACTATGGCAGCCACCCTTCAGATTATAATCTTCAGAATATATGAGATCATTTAAAAATGAATGAAAGGCACATCTATTTGATGCCACAACTCAGCTGTGAACAGTATCAATAAAACCAATTAAACCAAAAAAATCCCCCATATATTTCAGATGTAATTGTAGTTGGAAAATTATGTATAATTCCTGCAGAATATCCTGCCTTGCAGCTATACACCGATGCTGAAGAAGCACATGATGTTTTTTACCTTCAGCCTATTTTCATTGGTGTCAGAATGGAGTTAAAATATTAAACAACTTTTAATATGTTAAGAAAACCTGTACATCCAAGTAACCAGCACACCAAGAAAACCGCAGATGAAGAGCCTTAGTTTCTTATCTTTCACTGTTTATTTAAGCAGATGCATATATTACTTTAGTAGGAAGGTTAAACACAAAAGACACACTTTAGGTAGGTAGGAAGTCAATCCAACATTCAAAGCCCTTCCACATCCATATTAGTAAGGATAAAATGAAATAAAAAGTATCACAGGGTAAGAAGTCTATACCAGGTAAGGTGCTGATGGCCACCCTCTGATGGTTTCACTTGCCAGGAATAAATAGCTGTTTTCTTATTTCTGGATTAGAAAAATCTGAAATCTACTATCAAAGAAAAAAAAATAAAACCAAACCAAACACATACAGAATTGTTTACAGAAATGAAATATTATGATGAATCATCAAAGAACCGTCATGCCTGAATCAGTATCTTTGAATCGCAACAGACCACAACAAAGTTTAACAGTAGTTTCCCTCAGGCTGTTTTCTGCTTATGCAGGTACAAGTTAATTGAAATAACATAGATAATGAACTTTTGTTAGTCTTATTACGAAATATAATTTATGCAAAGCTGTAAATTGGCTGAGATGCTAAAGACTGTTCCAGGCACGTAGGCAGCATGAAAGACAGTCCAAAAATGAGTGCATGAAAGGCAGACAAAAGGAGCAATAAAGTCAGAGGACTGTGAGGAATGTGGAATGTGAGTTGGGGGACGCGGGGAAATGAGATCAGATGCAGACAGAGCAAGGTTGCATGGGGCAGTGACAGCAAAGGGAGAATCTTGACTTTGACATTGTAACAAAGAAGCCAAGACGAGTAAGTGAAATTTTCAGGGTACAGTAATGATATGAATGAGGCAACGACAGAAAGAAATGCAAGGTAAGCAAAAGCAAAGGGAAAGAAAATCAAGAAAGATGGAAAGAGGCAAAACCAGATAACGCAATGGTCTTCAAGATTATAGAGGAAAGCTTTTAATATATCTACCAGACAAAATTCCACCAACTGATATAAAAAGCATGGGGAACCCGGCAGGAACAGGAAGCACGGACAGAGTCTATCAAGTTTCTAAGCAAAGAGAAGCGTTAAAGGTGATAAAATGGTGAACTTGAAAGAATCAAATCATAACATCATTATGTTACAGATTGTTATGATCAAAGAGGATGGATGAGATAAAAGTGTGATTTTGGTTAACTATGGACTAACAAGAACTATGAAAAACTCATGAGATGTAAAACTTCAGAGAAAATTTTTGAATCGGCATCTTTGCCACAACCTCTTGCAGTCGATTAGGTTCACAGTAGTAGTAAAGAGACAGGACAGAAATGGAAGAAGTAAGGAGAGGAATGAAAAACAAAAAGACAGTGACCCATATTTAAAATCTTCACTTTTTCACAAATTGTCCCAGAGAAAAAGTATTTTGCATTTTATCAGAAAAGGCTATCAGAGCTCTATGAGAAACTGAATTTCTTAACTTTAAAAGATGATAGGTGCAGTAATTTTTAGCCAGCTATCTGCCAGCGGGATACAGTGCATTACTCGCTTCATCTATATATAAATTACAATGACCATTATCACCCAAACCAAAGCTCTCAGGTCACTTTATGTTAGGATCATTGGAGGGGAATGGCATAAGTCTTCACCACTTACAATTTCATTCACATTTTCGTATCTCCAATACAAATACAATAAATTATATTAAAATATAAACAATGAAGGTTATTTATATTAGCAAATTTTAATTTCAGTGTAGCCTTTACTTTAGAAACAATAAAGCATCTCTGAAGACATCAAATGATAACTGATCTCTCTTTCCAGCAGCTGAATGAAGCTTAAATAATGGAGTGCTTTCAATAAGTGAATTAAGATGTCAGAATTGGACTATTTTTATATAACAGCATCTGCTTCTCGGGAATTTCACACCACTGAAACTCTCCAAGGAAGACTCACTATGCTAAAATACCTATTTATGTTTTCATATATATTCAGTTCAGTCTGTTATAATCAAAGGAAAAAAATGTAGTTCCAAGTTAAATATTTAAAATCTATACTGAATGCAAAAGAAGTCCCCTCCTGCAAATCCTGCCAGCCAAAAGTCAATTGCGATTCAGCACTTTTATGAAATACACAAGAATGGAAACGCGTGTTTTACTACAATACATTCTCTAATTAATTTCATAGAATGTGAATGTGTTTTGCTACAACACATTTTCTAATTCATTTCACAGCTCTTCCTTTAAATTATTATTTTTGTTTTTAATACCTCTGAAAGGATCAGTCATTTACAAAGTTTTCCCTTTAGTAGGCTAAAGCTTTGAAACCTCCTTTCTTGTTCAGTGCAGAATTAAAATGCAGGTTAAATTCTACCATAATTGGATTTAATTCAATGTCTCAACTATACTACTTGCTTATTGTATCACAGCAAGTAAAATTGAAGCTGGCGAAGAGCAACAAAACCTGTGTATTCCCTGCAAGTGAGTATTCTCTTCCCTTTAAGTAGGACTGTTATATTTTCAAATTAAAAACAACATGCAATTTCAAACCTAGGAGAACCTAGAAATCCACTCTACATCAGCCACATAAAAAGCAGAGTTCAGCAGCACATTACAATACACACATGCACCAAAAAAACCCCAAAAAAACAAACAAACAAAAAACCCAGAAAATTTTCTGCTGAGTGTTTGTGTACCACTTTCTTGCCATTAAAGACATTTTACTTACACATTCAACTTTCACTTCAGATTTTAAGCAACAGCATTTGAACCAAAATATACCCAGTTTAAACTACTCTTAAACCAGGCTGTATTGTACTGCAGTACTCAGTAAATATTGTGTCAGTATCTTCACCAAAAATCTTGTTGAATTGATTGTATAACCATTCGAATTACCTTAAGTCTGGAAAATAATGTGTGATTTTTATGACATTGTGCTGCTAAGAGTTCTAACAAAGAAGATTATGTCACATTAAACACTAGGTAAAGCCCAGCATACACATTATTCAATGTTTCTAATTCTTTTAATTCAGTATCTAGAAAAAGAGATTAAAGTCAATTAATTTTGCCTCTAATCACTGCAAAAGTGGAATAAGAACTTCATATGTCTAGGGATTCAATGAATACTTTAACATAAATAATCTATGCTATTTCCAATTCCAGTGATGGGGCGAGTAGAAACAGGTAACTACTAAGAAGGATGAAGTGGCTGAATACATAAGGGCAAAGTTACTGTATTATTTTGCTATTATGCATTTTAAAATGGAGAAGGGAAGAAAATTTTCAGGATCCCATAAACAGACAACAAATTTAACAGAGAGATGATTCACCATATTTTATTATGAAAATATGAAACTAGATATGAGAGCTGACTCCCCAATATCTCTTCCAAAAAGGCACATAGATTGTTTCTTCCCCAACTAACTTGCGGCCTCATTCACCCAGACTGACATCCATCATGGTGAGTTATCAAACAATATCTAGAACAAAAATGTTAATTCCATTTCACTGATGCAAATTCTTGAGGACTATAGAGACCTAATAACTCACATGAAATACTACTGCCAAACTTTAAATGTCCTAAACTAAAAAAATAAACTGGGTTTTTTTCCTAAGCTAGTTAGCTACTTCTATCTTCTTGTTCTAAAGTTCAGAGAAAGACACCTTCAGAGAGATCATCTACTCACTATATATACTCGCTGAACTAGCAAGAAATTTTCTTAACTTCAGCCTCCTGTGCAGACAAGGTTTGAGGCTTGAGAATTAGTCTGAGCTCTCTTCAAACTCCCAGATACTACTTTTTGACACTGCTTTGGACCTACCATTTTCCCAGGCTGCAGTCAGTAGCAAATATTAGGCATATTTCCTATGCCTCTCACTTTGCTCTCACACCATCTCTTCTCTGTAAGACCTACTGAGGATACTCAGTGTGAATATCTGAAAATAAACTCCCACGCAACATGAAACACAGCTACACAATGCAGGATGTAGAAGAACCAGCGAACAAATAATTTTAATAAGAATAGCTTATTAAAAAAGACAAAAACACCTGTTAAAGAGGAGAGTAATGGAGCCTTGTATAGTTCAAAGAAGGAGGTTGCTTGATGCCTAATAAACGCATACATGAGATCTGTTGTAGTACATTGGAGATAGTTCTATAGATACCTATACATAGAAAAATTCAAGTTCTATATACAACTGTTTCATTGTCTTCAGAATGCTAATTTACTTCCCAGTGCCTCAGTTTTCCACCAAGATAAACACACATTTTAATTCCAAGTAATAAGAGAACCTCTTTGCTGATCTCCATCTTTAAATACCCAAAATTAGGTATCCTTCTAGAAAAGTATTAATTCCTAGGTCAAAGTTAGAATCTTCTGAACTCAATACAGAAGTTACCGATTGCTGCTATATGGCCTGCACTGCTCAAAGGTTCAGCCTACATAATTATTATTATTCATTGCTTGTAGTGCCTAGGAGACCTAATTGTGATAATCCCCTCTGAACTTAAAACCACATGACCCTTTGATTTTTTTAATAGAAGGTTAAAAGAAGAAACAAATTCTTATAGAAGACGAAAGGAAAACACATTCTTAAGAAATTGAGGCAGGAGACATGAGTATTTAAAAAAGAAAAAAAAAAGAAAAAAAATTATTTTAGCAGCACACAAGCAAGAGGTTAAAATGGGGTACAAAAGAATTAGGGTGTGAGCTAGCTGTGACATTAGAGATTGAAAGGAAGATGTGATTAAGGTTAAAAGAGATCAAGCAACAAAGAGTTACTGCCAAAACGATTTTACACATTTATTTGAAAACGCCTTAAAGACTTCTGCTAACAAAATTAACTGATGATAATACTTGAAGTTTATTGTTTGTTTGTTCACATACAGTTTACTGACACAGGAAGGATACATTTTGATATTCTAGTTTGTTTTTCCATTCAGTAGGAATGGTCATTTGACAAAACACACTTCCTAGTAACCTGAACGAAGAAGCACTGCTCTGTGAAAACTTTTAACAGACCATTATGCACAGTATGAAAGACAACAGGCAACTGCTACTTAGTCATCTATTACCAGATCACTATTAAGAGGCAACTACTGGTTTTGCCAATGCACCCAGTTGCAAAATAAAGGGTAAACATAGTAATATTGTTCCCCAAAGGAAGAATATCAATTTGCCATAAAAACCAGAAAAATTACCAAAAGATTGTCACTGCTACCATCCCAATTCCAGCTGCTCTAACGTCCTAAACTGTTGATAAACTATCAAACATTAGGTATTTTTATTAAAAATAAAAACATTTTAAGACTCCTTTACAAGTATTGGGACAAATTCCGGAAGCCCATACTTATGCAAGATCCTGCATCTGGCAGGAGAAACCGGACTTGGGTTTTATTATAGAAAACATTACTTGTAGTAACCACTTCCCAGCAGATTTCAGAGTGCTTCACAAAGCATTGTAAGAAAATTATATGAAATCCAGAGGGTTGGTTTGGACTCTGCTGCAGCAGTACACAAGGCTGTAACAGAGCTGAAGCTAGACAGATAACAAAGATTATACAAGATGTATTAGGGTATCTGTAGAAAGAAGGCAGGAAAGACTGACCAGGAAAAGTGTAAAATAGAAAAGCATTACTAAGATCAGCTCCATGATCTTTGGAGCTAAAAATGGCTCATGAAAACCACTAGCCAAAACAGCTGGTCTACTAAATGCAACAGAAGCATCAGTATAACATTGTATCTGGGCTAACTTGACAAAAGAGATCATGGGAAGTCAAAAGACAAGTGATTTCATATAGACTGCATACTTAGCAGACATAATAGATAATCTTAATAGATTATCTCAGTGAATAAATCAGTAAGTTGAAGAAAAAAGAATAACTCGACACTTACTGATCATGAAGTTAAGGACATGATTGAAAACAGTAACTTGGATCCAAGCTATTTAAAATTTGTATGAAAACACAATTTTAACAACTACACTTTCTGCATATCTCAACTCTTAGACCTACCAGAGCCAGGTCCAGAAGCTACTGTCCCTCCCGGGTAATAGTAAAATATGAACAAAGCTTGGGAATTAAGAAAAAATCTGCATATCAGTTAAAGGGGCTTGATCTCACCTGGTTAATATCACACGTGCACATATTAAGACTACCACAAAGACAAGTTCCTCTCTTTCAACCCATTCCGCTTCCTTTGTCAGAATTGATGTTCTCAGCAAAAATCTGTATTAATCTTTCCTGTACCTTGGACTGGCTGTGTTGTTACCTTTTTAAGGAAATACTTGTCTTAGTAAGTTATAGCATAGTGAATAATTTGGATATAGCCAAGGCCCCGCTCATAAAGACCTCAAAGATTTTTTCTGGGGTTTGAATTACCACTAGAAGCGATAGAGTCAATGAGGCTCTTGCAGCGGAGAGATCTGTTACATTTTCATGGTTGTCACGCTCTGTAGAAAAATGTAGACAAATTTATTTGAAGACAAACACCCTCATCTTTATTTCAAAAGGAATTGGTTTGCAACAGCCTAAGCATGATAAGTCCTTACCTTGGTCTTTCATCACTTCTCTACTCGTGCATTTCACATGCATTAATTTCAGTCATACAAATGAAGGGTAAAATAAATGGTTATTTCACGAATAAGAAGATGAATGGAATTTACATGTCCAATTCTTGCTGCATTTAGTAATAGTAAAGAGCATCATTCGTATTCATACTGAAAAAAAATTTCAATCAAAAAAAAAACCAAACCTTTTCCTCGTTCAAATTTCTTTTCACTTTGGTTGAATGAGAGACTAAATCCTACTGCCTCCTCACCACAAAAATCTCAGATTATGATACCAAGACATATGCTCCTTAACATGTTTCCTTGAACAACAGTATCTTCCTCCACTCCTACCCAAACAAGTTTCAGAATAAAAACTGATTCGGTTTCAGTCTTAGAAAATGCACAAACGACCCGTGCTTTAGAGACAATCTTCATTTTAACTGATAAACCTGACAAAATCAGCATTTTTACATGTTTCTCACTTGGCTCTAGGCAATTGATAAAATACTCTTTTACAAAGAGCACATCTTGTGACTACTACAGCCAATACAGAATCCATTCAAATAGTCAATAATTAGGAAATATTTGCAAATTTAGACATTGTATTAAAAAGTAGTTTAATCTATTAAACTTCTGAAGCAAAGTACTATATTTGTGCAGAGTTGTGCAGTACTTTCACGTGGAGAAATCCCCTAATACTCCTCTAACTTTAATGTTTTACCTATTTCTTCCCACCACATTTGAAGATCACAGAAAGACTGCTGCTTAGAGAAGAGATGGGTTGGTGCTCCTCTGCAGCCCTTTTATTCTCAGCGCCAGCCAAAAAGATGCTTCTAAAAAGGAAGACAAGCTACAGATCTGAAAATATCAATTACATCCATACTGTACGGACTGTTGCAACAACAGGACAGAGCTATTAGTACTGCACTTCATCTTCCAGCGTAGCTTGAAATCAACATTTGTAACCCAAAGGAAAAACAACGTGCAAAGTACCTTTTCTCTGAAGACTTGCTGGTATCATCACCACACAAAATAGAATATGGGCTACACAGAAACCCACCAGTAACTCAACTGTTCACCCAGGTTGTTGGGATCACGTAGCTAACAGCCTCTTACACGTGAGAACTCAGTATAAAGTCAACACTGAAGCAACCATGATGTGTCTCTCAGTCACCATAAGTATGAATTTAATAAATTATTTTAAGTGGTTGAGTTTCAATAGATATTCTATTGACAATATTTTTAATTCAAGTAAAAAAAAATATAAAACAAGGTTTTCTGAGCTATTAGTCAACTTCTTACTAACAAAAATATTTCTTGGTACTTCCTCCATCTCATTTTCAAGTCTACCAAATCACCACTTCTTTTGGGGTTTTTCTTCACATCAAGAGTATCCAGAAAGAATGTGCAATTAATTTCTGCTTTAATCAAGGAATGACTGATAGTTTCATGTTGAAAACCAAAAATATGCAGACAACCTGCACAGTTTATTTTAGGAACATCAACCTGCACAGACCAATTACAAATATGGTTACTAATATTGCTACATATACGTCTATAAGATGCCCAATTATCCTATTAACAAGAAGCTCTCCTACACAGGTATAAATTTTTAAAAAGATAATTCAGTTTATTTAATGATTCACTAACAAAGCTGTTCCTTAGCTCATCCCTGCCATAACCTGCTCTATTCAGAAACATATGGGAAAAGACATTAAATAACCAGTGAAAACCATGGACTTCTGGTATTAGTGCTACACATTGCATACCCCTATTCATTATTCCACCTCCCTTGTTTAATCTATCATTAAGACTCAGTGACCCTACACTAAATTTAAAGCAGATCCTTCCTTCCTCCCATGCCTAAATTCACATACTTTTCTAGCTGGGGATGCCCTTGAGTATTAGCCACTCTACAGGGTTTCTCTAATCTCAGCTCTGAACTATGTTGTGCTATAGAAGCAAGAAATTGCTGATTTACGTCTTTAACTATGGAATCTTCCACCAAAAAAAAACCCTCATTTACTTAATAAGATAGAGAAAAACTTTTCATTTAGAACATATTTAACATGTACAAATATATATATTTCCCTGTATATGATATAGAATAAAACTTATAAAGTAGATTATTTTAAAGCACTGCTTCCCTACGCTTGTGTCCCAAACACAATTTTATTGGAAAGAATTTTAATGCTTTCAGAAGTTTACTGTCACACCTTATAAGAGCTAGAGCTTTATTTGCATTCAAAGTCAATGAAATAGGGTTCTAATAAACAAACAAACAAAAAAATCAAGAAAACAAGAAGATGATAAAAGTCAGATATTAGATTTGCTTTTGTTTTTTTTTTTTCAATGCAGGAACTAAAATATATATTAAAAATATGGAGACCTCTACCTCTTTCATTTCTTTTTATTGACACAGATTGCACTTTAACAGCAGTGGCAGTACAGGTGAAAATATATTAAGAGTTTTCTGAATAAGGGACAAGAATCATTATCGTTAACATCTGTATGTATTTGCCAGCTATACCCCTGTCTTCCTCTTCCATGATAAGGTGAAAACTGATCTTCATGAGTGTTTTAAAAAGTTAAAGACAGTAAGACTGTGAGTGAAGCAGAGAAATTCTGATGAGTTAACAAAATGAACCGGGCAAAGCTGCACTCTGAATACAGATTTTTATCTTTGCCAAAAGAAGCCATATACTTTTGTGTTGGCTTTATGAATAATACTATTTTTAGCATATTTAAGTATTTGTAAACATATTTCCTCAAAAAATAGAACAGAGCTGAAAAGAAGAGCTGCAACCTGACCAAAAACACCAATCTGCATTCTCTGTCTCTTATTTCTTTAATTTCTTTAAGCGTTTCCCTAAACAAGTCAGCACTTGAACTAGTGGAAGATGTACACAAGTTGTATGTATTTGCAGAACACTAAAAGATTAAGGGGAAAGCAAATTAGTAAGGTTCAAGTTATCAAAATCACATTTTTCTCCATGCAGGCTACAAAGGGCTATTTCCAAACGCTGTTCTCTATTAGAAGTTATCAGATAACAGGAAAACATTAGGAACAATTAAAATAAATACAGTAAGCAGAGAGCAACATTGGGAAGCCTGTAGTCAGAGTTCTACGCAGATGCAGATACAGGAAGATGAAGAGAAAGCATTACCAGAGAATGAGAAATGTGAACTCCATGAAACTGAACAATTTGGAGATAAAAATGATCTGGAAGTCTCACAAATGAGGAAGTTTTCTTTACAAGAAGCAATCCTTTTACGACGAAAAGGCTCATAGAAGACTTTGCGTTGGAAGGTACCCTTGAAGGTCTTCTAAGGTCATCTAGTCCAACCCTCCCCCCACAGTGAGCAGGAACATCTTTCACTACACCAGGTTACTTAGAGCGTTCTTCCTGAACTGGACTGGTTAAATTAAAAGTGCAAGTAGTCCTCAATACCTAAAATCATATTTTCCTTTAAAACTCAGAAGTTTAAAAGAAGACTCCTGTTACTACTATCGTCTTGTTCCAAGAGTACTGTATAACTGAGTTTCTCTCAATGCAACAAGAATATATTAATTATGTCTCCAACAGTGGCTGCCTTAGAGAATTGTCTGGCTCGAACAACCCAGAAACCACATACTGCTGAAATCACAAAACTGTTCCATGAAGGCAGGGGTCAATATTTCTTGAATATACAACTGCAATTTCATTAGCGTTTGACCAGAACATTATGGGGAATTACTTCTTCAGTAGATTCCAATCTTTACAACGCTTACCATTCATATGCTGCAGAACAACAACAGAAAATTTAATGACCCTTTTAGAAATAGAGCTAATATGAAGCTACTCTGACCATTTTCACTATTTTACTGTGTAAACTTGTCATGTCACTGGAACAGAAAGATTTGTACAAAGGTTAACTTCATTATTTAAACATACATGTTATTTTCCCTGTGTTTTTCAGTTTTAGCTCAACACGTAACTATTAAATAAGCAGTAAACGCTAATCCGTTTAATGAAAAAGATTACTTAAATTGCTGGTTATTAAAAACTCAGCTACTCACTTCCCCAAAAATACCTCTAATGTTTCACAGAATTAAGAGTCTTCATCAGAATTACTTTTTCTCTAAAATAAAACTAGAAACTATGTATTACAAAACAATACTCACGGATAACAAATATTAAGATCAGAAAAGATCTATTCAGCTCAAATTAACACATTTCTACAAATCAAAGCAAATTTATCCTCACTTTCGTTCCTGTTACAGAATTATCACCTCAACAGCCAATAAAAAGAAAGATCTAATGAGGTATTTCAGTATCTCCCAAAGAATTATTTTCAGTACTGTTTTTCTTTTATGTGCTTGAAAGGAAAAGAGTAATGAATTGCTCCCGCGCAGGCTTTATTATCTTTCTGTTATAACAACAAAAGAGTTACACCAGGTCTTTATTTTTCACGTACTTCAAAATACTTTTTTATCTTAGTGCAACAATGGCAAAGGAAACCTCTGACCAGAAAGGACAGTTACTTAAGAGCAACAGAGAAATTCTGCTTGAGCAGTAACCTCCTTTGTTTCCACTAATAGGTTGAGATGACAATGACTTATTGGGTAGCTAAGAGATATCTGAGAGCTCTGCACTCGAAGATTCAGGAAATAATCCAGGATCCCTTGGGAGTGAGTTTCCATAAGAGACAAGGACCTAGACTTCTACCAAAAAAAACAGGTCATTCAGCTATATCTTTGTCAGATTCCTGGAATACTTCTACCTATTAGGATGAACATCCATTACTAAAGACAAGCAAGCATCTTCTAACCCTGAAAGTATCCACACACATAGGATACATTGGATTTGAGATGGGGAAGAAAATCCGTTACAGTCCAGCAAGAATAAGCCAGAAACCTGAAGAAAGGACTGGGATGTGCTGATAGTCATTCATCTGCAGAGGGTGTGTACCCTGGATCTAAAATGGTTTTAAACGGGACAGTGAAATCATAATCACCTCTCTTATGGTCTGCGTGAGAACACTTAAAAGAAAGTTAATTAGAGGCACATCCAACAGATCAAGAATTTATGTAACAAGCCCACTAAAGAACTATAAAGTCTGGAATAGATTCATTAGCACTTTTTTTGCTGCTTCTGCAACTAGAAGATCAGCCTGGAGTAACCACAACCTGGAAAGTTTTGAGGATATCCTCTAAGGTCTCCTGGTTGTCAGAAATGTTCCAAATCATCTGGGCACATCGTCTTTGGGAACTCAAACAGAAGAGCTAGAAAGCAATAGGCCTTTCTGAAAGATGAAAAGCGTTCTAAGAGAGGAGTAAACGTCCCTGTTAATGTGTGAACATCACCTTGACATCCCGGTCCTGAGGCTTCTGCATACACACTATCAACTGAAAAACATTCTATGTCTTTGTGATCCTGCCTGGGCAAGTGAGCTGTCACTTAGCCACCAAGCATCAGGAAAGAGATAGAAAGCCACGTATTCCATCACATGGATGGTGTAACTACTGACAGTAAATTTGGTGGATTTGTTTCGTAGCTTTGTATCTTTAAGTGACAGTCATGACACACACAGTTCTAGAGCAAGAAATGAGCTGCAATGTACAAACAGGAATCTGGCAGGTTAGGAAACACAGATTGATTTTCTTCAGTAGAGAAACCTCAGTAACATCAAAATTCTCTAAATGAATGTGAATATAAAGGCACTCAGACTCGCTATTTTAAAGGTAAGTATTCTTATCCTCTATTAATTCTAGATATTTGGAATAGTTTCTGAAAAATTCCTCTTCCCTTGAAATAAGAGGTCATTAATAAAACCCGATGGATTAGAAGACCCAGAAAAGGCTTGCCTGTAGATGTCTTGTGAGAATGAATTCCTGAAAAGCAGCAGGAAAAAAAAAAGGTTGCAGGGATGGCAGGAAGCCAACAAAAAGCTAAGAACTGCTGGTACTAGTGTCACAGAAACAGGCATTTTCAATTGTAATTCCAGACCAGAAGAAACATGTGTAATCTATCACCAAAGCTATGGGAGAAAACAGACCAATTAGACTGGAAGGTCGCTCCTTTCCCAAATCTCAAAACTGTTTTGAAAGTAGACATTGAGATACCAGCTATTGAACAAGACGGTGGCTATGCCAATGACAACACCCTGAGGAGTCTTATGGTTTGCAAGGAAGCCGTGGGAGCAGGAAGTCATTCAAAGGCCACTGCAGTTCGTTCTGCTTTACATCTTTGACCTCGTTGTAGACTCCAAAAGAACGGGATCAATCTATACTTGAAGAAATAACCCTCACTGAAAGTCATAAGATCATTTGCCTTGGAGACAAAACAAAGAATCTGTTTCTAGGCTTTGGTATACAGGTGATGTCAGAAACACAGGAAGCTTCTGCTCATACCACCATCTCTCCTAAAGCAATATTCCAGATCTGATTGTTGGAAACTAGTCATTAAAAGATAGAATCCAAGGTGGAGATTTTCAGGATATGATAATGGCTAATTTTAAAATACTTACATATTGGACATTACTCTTGGGAAAAACATTGAATGATTAAACATGTAAGAATGCCCCAATATTATCCAAATGAACAGGATGAACAGCAGAAACTACAACCTTACACTTTAGTTTGTCAGCCTCTGTCTAGGAATCAAAAGATCTTAAGGCATGTTTACTGTGCAGGAATAGCAAAGGATAGAAAAGCACATTTCAGAATAAAAACTGTGTAGAAATACTTGCAAATTAAATGCTTCTTTTTACTTTCATCAGAGCTTTCCTTTTAAAAAAAGAATCAATAAAGCTTCACAAGACTAAACTGTGTGCAGTTGTTCTTTCTGCATCAACATCAGTGCCAATTAAATTCTGAACCCTAGATCTTTATTGTTTCCTATTAGCTGCTAACCAGAATGAACACTGTGATTTTCAGAGATTCCAGCCTGAGACTCGCTGTAGCAGCAGTTACAAAAAATATTCTTGTTTTGACTTGTCTGCTGGGTAAACTTGACATTGAAGCTACATGACGGAAAATAAATACATAATACCAAGATGTTAATTTTACAGAAACACTTAACTTTTGTGACCACAAATTAACACTCGAGGGCGAAAAATACACTGACAGGTCTGCCTGGCTTCTGCTTCCACACTGCTTCTCAGGCTCCCTTTCTGAGCTCCTGCAGAAGCCAGGCTGCCGCTGACCCCAGGGGCTGCCTTCAAAGCAGCACATGGGGAGGAAGAGGGGAGCAAGATGACAGGGAGTTAAATACAGCTATAAAATGACACCAACTCCCAGCTAGGATCCAAACCACAAGTCTAAGGGCAAAAAGCTGCTGAGAACAGCTTATCTCCTCCTCCCATTTCTACACTCAAGCTCTTTGGACACCTCCAGAGGGCAGCAGGACATGAACTCTCAGGATACCAACAGTTTTGCATAAGGAACATACTACCTTCACAAGCAGACAAAATCCAGAATTGCCCTAAATTTATAATGCTACAAGGTCTTAATCTTTTTATGAAGCAACCTGAAGAATAAACTGTCTTAAGGTGCATTTTAGGAATACAGCCAATTTTACTTTGCATAAACACTGCTCCACATCTCTCACTCAATTCCCTAAAATCACAGATCAACTGCTACAACATTGAACATCTTCATCAAAACACCATGAACCTCATGATACAGTGAATATTTTCACGTTTATTCACAACAAAGACATTTATCACTAAAATGAACAAAGAACTACAAAAAAAGTACTCAACTCATCATTCTAAAAGTGGTAGAACATGGATAGCACATTTACAGAAATTAGAAGTATAAAAAAAATATTCATGATGGATACGGACACAAAACTTTCTAGTAATTTCTAATTTAATACTACATTTGAATTACCAAGTAGTCAAAGAAGAGAGTACAAAACTGACTTTCTTTCCTCTCCTTATTCCAACTTCATTACAGTACGTTAGTCATGATTCACAAAAGGGAGAACAAAATGCAAAGAACTGCAGAAGAGCTTTCAAAATGTCTGAGAAGCATTTTTTCTTTTTGTCTGTATAGCCAACCAAAGTCAAAGGGCTCCTTTTGGCTGAACAAGAAAGTCATCATGGTAAGAAATCTAGGAAGGGACCCTAAATACCTTGAAGTACACGCCATTTATATTTTTACTCAATAATATTTTTGTTACATAAAATCAAGAGAGACTGTAAAAGGTCCTCAGATCAAAGTCCTTATTTAATACACTTATGCCACTTCAAAGGGAAAACTTTAAGCTCATTATACTACTACAATGGTAGGAGCAGTGACAGAAGGGCACGGTTATGAGGTTTACTGCATGTTCCACATTTGGCTCTACAGTACTTGATGCTATCTTATTACTCTACAACCAGTACAGCTGGTTTTAGTATAGACTGTAGTTTCTACCTGCTTGCATAGCAAAGATGGGACTCTTGAGGGAAAGTGAAGTTTTGACCTCTTGCACATATATGACTGTTTTGCAAATACAAGGAGCTTAATATGATTTATTTGTAATCTGCTAATGAATATGGGTTTAAACTATACTTTATACCTCACCAAAGACAAGCCTTACTTTGCTTTAACTTCATCTAACTCCTTCTCTGTTTATGTTAAAGTAGAACAAGCTGCCCTTAAGATAAATAAGAATGTTCACACAACAGTTCACGTTGGTTTAACTCAATCTGAGTACACCTTTATTTTAAAATTATGCAGTGTTTTTGCACAGAGCACTTCTAAGCTGGAAAACACTATTAAAACAGAGTCCTATCATGTAAGATTTTCTCATCACTCCAATTCAGAAACATTCATAAAGGTGATAGAGTTTTTTTAAAGTGGTCTCAGAATGTGAACAAAATGGCACCCTCAAAAAATGCCAGCTAACTACTGACCAAACCCAACCCATTTCAAGGATACAGATGTCTATCAAACCTTAATAACTAAGTAATAAATCCTTTTGAATCAATACATTTGGAACACTAATTCAAGATGATTAAAGAAGCAGATAACATTAAGAATTAAAATGCAGAGCACATAATATGTAAACATCAAACACAAAATATTATTAATTGTTATATACTTCTCATGTATTTGCACTACACACATATTTCAAATGTAAATATTAATTTGGAGAGAAATACCTACTGTATATGCACACACTGAAACAGTTTGCTCAGCTATACTGCATCAATGGTTATTTGACAGCATCACAAGCTGCTCATTTACATATTCTGCTATTCTGTCTGGTTTCTCTCTGTGAAGATGTATATAAAACAACTGCTTTACAGATCCATACTAACAGCTCCTCCTGTGAATCACAAGGATATTCATAGTTCTATGAATTGCATGTATAAAATATACATTAGCAAAAAGACACCAAAAATGTAAACCCACTTATTTTCTAAATCCTAGGACAGTGTAATTTTATTGAACCATGGAAGTTAACATCAAGAATAACTATTTAGTGGACAGAGAAGATTTACATTTGATATGCATATAATAATCAGGGAAAATTCAGTCTCTGTTTGACAAGCTAATGTGCAAGCATTGTACTCAGTAATTCCCTCCACACGGGAGCAGTTTGGAAGTGTAATTCAACATACTTAGTTAGCACTCTGCATTGCAGAAAATGAGAATAAAGACCATAAAAACTTAGAAGTTTCTGATTTACAGTATGCTTTCTGCATTGTAAGGAGAAAACAGTATTTAGAAATGTTAAATCAGAGAAGCCATCTCAGTCCTTGTTAAGCAAGAAGCAATGAAGAAATTCTTAAAAGTTTTTCATTAAATACTGCAAAAGAGTAAATAAACCTAACGATAAAGAGTAGAAATGAGAAAGCAGTGAAAAAGGAGACATGCACGTGGACTAACAGAAAGCAGAAGAAATGAAAGAAAACAAATTCTTAAAAAGAAGAGAAAAAAAAGAAATTGTTTACTACACAAGCAAAATGACCCACAAAGGAGAAAATACAGATGGGTGATCAACTGCCATATTTTGAAAGTTATAACTGAATGATCTTAGATCTGACCAAGAAACTAACACAAGGCAAAAGACAAAAAATGAGAACTAAATTGGATTTGCATTTCTCTATTAATGCCTGGTTCTTGAGAAGACAGATGCTTATTTCAGACTGCATGCTAAAATTATTTTCTACTTCAAACAGTTTGCATTTATGTTTCAGGAAGAAAAACGAAAAACATTTAGTCTCCAAGTTTTATTGTTTCTCACTTCATACTGATCGTAAGAAAAAAAATGGAATGAAACACAATGTTAACGTACTCCTCTAGAGGAAAAGCTCTACCTTTTTGGGTATTCAAAAGGCTTGCCCTACTGCTCATATTGATTCTTTGCATGACTGCTCTGCAGTGAGTTGATACACACAGGAGGTGCACTTTTCACTTAATCTTTCATTTATTTGTTCCCACTCAAGAAGAATTTGACCACTTCTGTTTACAGAATTACTAAAAAATTACAGTGCTTCTGCTACAATGGAGAAGGCTTCCCAATGGTGTAGCATTGGAAAATACTGTTTTGCACCATGGGACTGATGCAGATGCAGATCCAGTCCTTATAGGACAGAACTGCAGTAGTGTTTAACTTCAGAAACACGCTCCTGATCGTAAGTCTCTCACTTGTCTGACTTACTGTACTTAAGCTGGCATGATGGAGTGGTCTCAGAGCATGCAAACTGAATACCATTAGGGTCACACTGAAACAGAAGATGCAGAATTTTTTAATTTCATGTACTAAGAAACATTCAATCCACAGGACCAGACTAGCTGTAGTCGCTAGTAGAATGCCAGAAACATAAATAGCGTGGTTTTATATCCTCACCACCAAGTGGTTTTCTGTGCAGACTTCCTATTGTACTGTCCTATACAGACAGAGCTGTGAACTACAACTTAGTGTTCTGTAGCAAGGTTTAAGGAGGAAAGTAGAGACACCTCCACAGCATTTCAAGTTTCATCTCAGTCTGCTACACTTACTTCATCAAACTAGACCAGACCTCACAGAATGCTCGAGAGAATTTCCATTTTTTTCACTGGCCTCATTAGATCCAACCTTGAAATATTAAAATGGACCTGCCCAACTTGACTGTTTACCTTTTGCAACAAGAAGTTTCACTTTACTGGTTTTTACAATAAAAAATGTATCCACAGGTTCCACTGTTCTGTTGCCATTTTTTGTGGAGAATGTCAAAGTTGTCTTAGTCTTAGACCAGGCTGCCATGTGGTCATAGCTCTCAGCTGTGGTCCAGCCTTTTCTCTGACAGTCAATGCATAGAATAAAAAAAAAGAGCCACGACCTTTTAAGCAGAGTGGGTGAAAGAGGTAGGTTATGGGTGAAATCGTCAACTCACAAAACACTCCCCAGATTCATCTAAGCACTTCTGAGACTCCACACTCTTGAATTATTCAGAAGTAAGTTCTTCTTGTCTTAGTAGAAACTTTTTGTGGGCAATTGCAAACAGGAGTCTGTCTTCACACACAGCACACACACACACATCCCCTATTCCATAGCCATATATACAAATTAATGTCTCCAAAGTTTTATTCTTGTATTAAATTCTCTTAATTCCAAAAGTATCATCCAACATGAGCAGTATTTTATGCTGCACGTGGTGCAGTCTGTAAGAGTTTCTGCAGGCAAGTCAAGAAAAATCACAATTTTCTCATCATCTCTTCTTACCAACACATAATTAATTCAAATAGATTAAGTCTTTACAGTACAGTTCTGCATTTCCTATCAGCTGGGGAGATCAACTGAAATATATCCTCTTCCAACCAAACTTACGACTTTTTCATTTTAACCTGATTCTGTAAGAAGTAATTCTTACACATCCTGATTATTCATGAAGTTCTAGTCCCCTAAATATGATAAGAACTAAAAACATAATAAACCAACAATAAAAAGTCTCTGTTCGGGTTCAATCCTCTTTTCAGTCAGGACTCAAAGCTCCTTTCCTTGTCTTTTCAAAAGGCCACACCCCCAGCACTTGCATTTTCTTGATATCGCTGGTTGTCTTACTTTCTTGCCTTTACTTCCCATTTATTTTTATAACTTTTCACCAGTCCCGCAATGTTTCATGTAAACTGTAGCCACAGAAAACCCAATAAAATTTTGGTTTGGGGGTAGGCTGTGTTTGGGGTGGGAAACCAACTGTTTCAGGTAACTCATGCTCTGAAGAGAGGTACATAAAGCTGGAAACAACTGAAGTCAACAGTTTCATCCACATGAAGACAGCACTGTATATACGTGTAAGGTCTTAGGAGTGGTTTTGGTTTGTTATTTTTTTAGGGTGGACCCCAAATTAATAACTTAAATTCACTGAAATAAATTGAGCTCAATAGGAGCAGAAAAAATATCAAGTCAATTTGCAAAATACAAGTCAGAGGGCACTGAACTGATAGCTCCTCTGTTGTTCGCTTTTGAAAAAGTAAAACATACAACGCAGAAGTTCCACATAACTGGGAAGTAACCTTTGGTCATAGATTCATACAGGAAGATTCACAAATTTCATACAGGAGGAGACCTGCTTGTACTGTCCTCACATCCCAGCATGAACATTTTGCTCAGAAGGTCCTTGAAGCATACAAGATCAATGTTTCGCTGACTGCAGGTAACCACAGATTTCACTTAGGTCGACTGAATCTCATGGTAGCTACTTCTTTTCTGTATTATTTGGTTTTGGTGTCCTTTCTTTCTAAGCCTACCTAGGTCCTATGCTTTTGTCTTCTTATGCTGTAAATAGTTTCTCACTGCCACACCTGGAAGAGGTTTAACTTGAGAACTTGAATCTGTTTTCATTTACTTTTACATCCCTACAACAGCAGATGCAGTATCAAACAACTCCTTGTGCCACACATCCTCTGGTGTTTCTCTAGTTGGAAACTGGGTGGTTTGATTTATATATACATTAAGTACTGAGTTTTACACTACAGGTTTGTATCATTTCTGCTGCCCATCATCATCCCCACGTATCTTCCCGCATTACTGCTTTCAAGACAAGTAAAGGTAAGTTCACTTTGGTCTGCTATTCTAGGCAGGGAAAAATAAAGCAGATTTGAAGCTTGGTACAAACCCAAAAATTGTGATCAAACTATATAGTTAGTAAATTGTTTGTCTAAATCTTTCATGTATGATGAAAGATTATTATCATAATTCATTAGCAAATTACAGACTTTGTAATTCAGGCAGTCACAAATTTGGCTTTGTATCAATCATTTTAGACCAGCTGGGTAGAAATTAACACAACTATGGGATACGTAAAATGAAGTGCTCTTTCATTTTTAATTCACTGGAAACTTTAAAGGAAAAAAATGGAAGCTCTTTCAAAAATATCAGTTTTCCCAGATTTTTGTAAATAATTCCATTTCACTGTAGAGATAGAGATACAAACACATACATATGGAGTGTATATAATTGAATACCACAGTAACTGCTCAATCAAAATAAATGGAGTATAAAGTATACGTAAAAGAAAAAGCAGTGCAGTTTAAAAATCCCTTTCTTTCATTGTTTCTCAGGCAGTCATACGTTAGTGATCACCAGAAGAATTATTAAACAAACACAAAAGCTAATAGCCCAGCTACACACAAGATACAATATTGTCCAAATTCCTGTTCTGAGCTTTTTCAGCCCACTCAGATGACCTTATACAAAAATGCTTGTTTTGATTATGTCTACTTTGCCTAAGCTACAAGACCACATATAGTGACAGCTGCACTTGGGAGCAACTTAAAACAAATTTTATCTTAGTGGCACCTAATCCAGAGACTGGTACAAGCAGCATGGAAAAGTCAGTGTCAAAATTAAACAATGAAGGCTTTTCTAGGAACAGATGCTTTTTGCCTGCAGCTGTAAAAACCTTAAAACAATCCTATACCCCACTGTCTGGTCACGCAACTATCACAAAGCAAGGCATAAATTTTGCCACTTATTGCAAATGTTTGCCGAGAGCTTCTATAACCCTTTTTAAAAACAGTAACAGGGATTTCTTGAGGGTGATTATGAGGACATTTTATCCTTTAAATGAGTGCGAGGCTCTTCAATTTATGCCCATGATTCTTCATTAAAAAAACCCCTAAAGAATAACTTTTCAAGTTCATGTTTCACACAGACATAGGGATATAACTGAAAAATTGTAAGACAAGTTTACTAAAGACATTGTGGACTGTTTCACAAAAATGCTATCGACTGGACAGAGAAAAACATTATTGAATCACATTTGAAATGGCAACTGAGCATTTTCTTTGCATAGTAATTACAAAGCAACATTGTGCAGCAGAATCATTAAACTGCTGCTAAGATACTGTTGACCATTTTGGTATTGTATCTCCACAACTACTACATTAAATATTCTCATCACTGCAAGTCTCAAAAAAATCTCCTTTCTATTAAGTGAATGCACTAAAAAGTTTAAAACAAAATATAAATTCTTAGCAAAAAAACTTTTATAACTCAATGAATAAACATAAATTATCAATTCCCAATTAAGTGAGCAATTTACAATGTCAAGAATCTAGTTGCACTCCATATGAACTGATGGAGTTTTAAATACACAACTGAAGCTAATCTAAAAAGTGATACCATCAACATGATTTACATAAATACAATATTTTCAAATATTTTCTCACCGAGTAAGCACTCTAAAATTGTGAAGTGTTTCCTTTCTTACTCGAGTTAAAAAAAAAACACCACAACTTTTCCAGAACAACAGTTCATTAGCACCTCAGTATTTATAAGTATAATTGGGTTGTTTGATGAGAAAACATGAGAGAACACTATGCCTACTATAATTTGCACAAATACAAATTTCATTGTTTGAAAACAAATCAGCAATTTAACGATTGTTAGGGTTTTTTTAATATAAGTGTATATCATCCAATAATAGAAATGATCATATTATAGGTAACATAGAATAGAAAGGTTAAACCATGCTCTAGTACACTTCAATTTACAAGCTATAAATTAATTTTAGTTGCAAACAAAATTCTAACTTTAATTTTTCGTTTGTGACTGAACTAAACATAATTCATACAGATAGCAGTGCTACGCTACTTTGCTACAGAGTACTGATTTCCCACCTTAAATAGCAGAGGAACTAGGAACATAGCTGTATAATATGTTCATAAAGCTGCTTAGATTTTCTTGTCATTTCATGCTAACGCCTTTTTAATAGCTAGTATTATGATAGAAGCCTTGCACAAAAATTCTCCACCGCAAAAGTCAAACACAGCAAACATTTAAAATCAGAATAGCAAGCAATGGTTTTAATTGCAGTTTTTAAAAATTCAGGGTTTCAAATTAGGTCTTGATCCCCAAAATCCTTACCATCCTTAAATTACATGAGCAAAGCCATTCAATTCAACACGATTACTTCTAAAATAAGGACAACTCACATGACTGAGCATTTACCGAGCCGAACCTATAACCAAAATTATAACAATGACCCCTCATTACTTTAAAATTCAAATAAATTGATCCTTCTCCTTTGAGAGTTTCTCTTAAATTCAACTATGCTTATGGTTGGATCATAATAGAGAGAGAATGAGAGAAAGGAAGAAGGGAGATATAAACATACACATAAAACTACAAGCGCTGACAAATCGAAAGCTAACAGATGTGTGACTTCTAATTAGTTATAATAATCTGTGCTTCGACACTATTGGAACACGCCTCGCTTTCCCTTGGAAATCAAACAGCTTCCTTTGGAGTTTTAAGCTCTCTGGGTGTTTCTAAATTTATTCCAGAAAAAAAACTTGCTTTCAGCAAATTTTAGATATCTACAGTGATAACTTTATGAAAGGAAAATATTAAATTATAATTATCTTAAACAGACACAGTCTTGTGAAACTAACCCTACATTCATATGAAAATACAAAGCATTGACTATAATGAATTTGATTCATCCTTGGACACAAAGCTTTACCACAGTAAACTCAGTCAACTGTTGCTCTTGCTTTTATATTCATAGTACTTAAATAGCGCACTTTAAAACAAAAAAAACTCCAATTGGCTTTTCATACATCCACCCTCCCCAAAAATAACGCACTTGAAAAACCCAAATGATATGAAAAGGCTTCAAGGCCTCTTTTCTCCTTTTCACAGCACTTTTTTTTATTTCTGTTTGCAGTAATCTGCCTTTCACTTTCTCATTGCTACAGAACAAACGAGGAGGCTCAGCACTTTGAAAAGGGGGCTCAATGTGTAATGGGTCCACTAGAATTAATTTAGTTGCACCAAATCCATTGAGCAGTGAGGTTTTTTTCTCTTCTCAAATCATTTTGAGTCGGACGCAGCCCCCAGCCTTTGTAATTCTAGTAAAGCACTTAAAGTGCACAGTAGGTGTTCATCAGGACCATCTGGTCAAAAGCAAAACAAGCTGCTGATTTTGCCTTTGAATAGAATGAAGCAAGTGTGAATTAGTCTCTTCAATTAGCACTATTACAACCTGTCAAGTGCATATTGTAAAACAGGATTATTACAGTATTGGTCACCAGTGCAATTATTTACTCTCTGCCTTTTCTTGCATATAAAAATGTCCATGTTTACTGGTTTTTGATAACTGAAGATCGTTTCTTTAATGATATGCACGACCAAACCCACCAAAACCGAATTACAGGTTATGAAACAAATTCTGTCAGGAATATATTTAAGCTTCATAATTAATAGAGAAGTAGAGTGCCCTTCCTTTATCTCTTATTGCTGTTTCTGTTACATAAAAAGAAAAAGAATACTAGTTATATACCTTTATCAATGCGATCTCTAGAAAACAGATCTCTGCAGTCAGATATTAAGATATTTTAAGTGCCTAATGAAGCTATCACTTTTGAACAGGTACATAAAAGTTATTTTCTCCTTATTTCCCAAGGAACTTCCTTTTCATATAATTCCTAACATACGACCATTTACAATCCGGTTATCAAAGATTTATTTCAGCAAATACATTTTTAGTTTAGCAATGTGCAGGTTTTCTTTAAAAGAAAGGAAAAAAAAAAAAAGAAGTTGATTTAGCTTTATAAAATCCGTTTTTTCAATCCTTATTTAAAAAGTCAAGACCTAGCTTGCTAGCTGGTACTCATTTACCACTGTAGAACATATCCACTGTAGGCTATCATAGTGATAGTTGTTTAAATTCTGTATACTGCTGCTATGACTCACTATAAATTGAATATAATTTTTACACAACAGATTTATTTAAAAAGCAAAGAAATTGTTCAAATTTCACAAAAAGAATATATGCCTCGTGAGTGGATTTGGTATAGCAACAATATGTTTTATTAGCTTCTCTCAAAGAATAATTGAAAAATAGTGTAGAATATTTGTGCACCTCCTGTTAAAAAATAAAAAGTGTTGCTGATTTGTATTAGGATAAGAATAGTTTTCAACAATGTTAAAGCAAGCAAAAACCTCAAAATATAAAACAACTGTTTCTGAAACTGTTGATATATGTACCACATTTGGATACGACCATATTCCAGTCTCTGGGAAATGTATTTTATTGTAATTACTTAACTACAACACTAAAAAGAACATTATTTATATATGCATTTCGTGTCCCCGTGCCGATGTCTGACCTTTACTGCGGATGATCTCACTCAAGAACTGGCTTGAAAATATTTTGTACAGATACCAAAAATTAAATCTGAAAAAGGTACAACACCTTCAGCCAGATTACTATTCTGCATGTTAAAGGTAATTCATCTGCTTACCTATATTTATATATATTACGTTTATTATCTTATTTAAAAAATAAGATTTCTGCCTGCGTGTTTATAAACAGGTTTTTTGTATCGTGTTTCACGTTCATTTGCTTATCAAAGAAGTTTTTAAAAACTCAGCACAAAGGACTTCAAATTGTCATTAGGGTCTGTCAACACAGAATTTATAGTTTATCTCAGTCCAAGCAGTTGTATGCACAAATAGCTGCTCCTCCTGCCTGGAGTGCTATTGGATACATTGCTTTTCATATTCCACCTTAGCCAGTAAGTCTACAGGGAACAAAGAACAAATATATTACCTATCACAGGTGACAGGGATGCTAAGCAGCGAGCCTCCGATTAGGTTATTGGCTAAAGGAATGGAATAAAGAGCAGATGCAGCTACGCAGAGGCAGCACGTATTTAGGGACCCTTCTTTGCATTGTTTGCACAGATTTTATGTTTTACTAGGAATTATAGCACCCAGTACATGCTTTACCTAGCATTCTCAACTGGAATCTCCAGCAGTTACAAAATAAAATCACCGCTCTACAAGAAGTCTGAGGTTTCTGCATATTTAACTCATCTACCCTTTAGCAGCCACAGCCTGTGTGTACTCGATACTTCTGTAATCCTACACACAGGAATCACAGAAAGTCTTCTAAGTCCATACAGGCAAACTCAAGCTCCTTGTTTTTAACAGTTACTGAGTTTGTTAAATTTATCCTCCCAACCGCCCCTGCCACGTCACTGACTAGAACAAGAAGTGTGAAATGAGCTATTGTGACAAGAACACAAATTCAAAAAATTTTTCCACAAATTAGTTTGTCTACTCAAGGATAAGATGACAAATTTGCTTTCCAGGAAACATTTAAATATTCTCCCCTTCGAGAAAGGCTGTCCTTATCTTCATCAATGTATTACCACTTGCAAAAATGAAAAGTAGTAGAAACGTTCATTTCTAAGTGAGAACAGATTTCTAAGAATAGAGAGAAAACAAATTATCTTGAATGTGGCAATGCCTTGTAATAATTTTGCATATAGCTTCTCAAATCAAAATTTAAAAATTCTCTCACTCCAATTACAGAAAGCATCCACAAATTATCTTAGCAGAATAAAGAACAAGTATTCAGATGGAAAACTCCTTTTAGTCGTGTATTAGGAGTTCAATTTCTTAGAGTTGTCCTTATTTACCCATATAATAAATTGGAAATATATTAATTCAGTCTCCAAACTGGCATGAAACCTACTGATTTCCACTTTAAAATGCAGATCATGGAAAAAAGTAATCATGATTTTTCCCAGAACAGTATCTGCCCAGAATTAATTTAATACTGCAATTCTACAAGAACAAACAGATGTCAGAAACCTGTGACACAGATTAATTTGCAATTTAGGCCAAAATATTATCATTAACTTTCCAAGTTCACACCAACTCCCCTGCACAACTCACCAAAAAGAAAAAAAATAAAATAATTCAATATCCAGAATATTGGACAAGTTCAGTTTAATCTCTTATTTAATTTCTGAAGATTCCCTATAGGCTCATAATCCCATATGAATATAACTGAATGTAACTTATATTTTTTAAGCTGAGAAATTAGATTTTAACATGCAAACAGTTGAAGATGCAGATAAAGCATGCTAAAAAATTTAAAAAGGCATTTTCAAGTACCCTCCAAAATCCAACTGCTGAATTAATACACAAGAAATTGTGGAAGCAGACATGAGCACTACAGCTTCAGGCTTCTCTCGGAGAATTTTCTGCCAGATCGCTTCCCCATTAAACAGCAAGATTTCTTTGAAATAACAATTCATACAAATATCATTTACTATTAAACATGCATTCTAAACAGTAAAAAAAGACAACACAACTGAAGCAACAGTGCTTTAGGAAAGCACAGCTCTGAGCTCACTGGATTTTGCATTTAGTCCACTGCAAAACATCTACGATGGTTTTGAGAAGGTGGGGGGGCTGGGGTTTTGGTGTGGGGCTTGGGATTTTTTTTGAGACACTTGGGGGGAAAAAACATCTGTTCTTCAAAATCCACAGCACTAACAACAACAACAAACTAAACAACTAGCCCTGGAGAGACAGTTGCACCCAACTGTGGCAAGCAGTGGAACATTTATAGAATTTTAAATATTTCTTTTAATAATTGATGTAGTCATTTTGAATCTTTCTGCATAGGATATAACGTGTGAGTAGATTGCATTAACACTGCTTAAACATTTCAACTTGTCAGTATGGCCAAGTCGATTTCTGAAATATTTGCAGTATTTTCCCATCGAAACAGTAATAAAGGTAGAATAAATATATGCCACTGCTTTATAATCACTGAACATTAATGAATATTTTATGTCTTTTTAAATCTCCCTGTTTAATTTAAAAGGGTGAAATTAAGTCTCCTCCCCACAATATGCCAATTATCTGTAAATCAAACAATAACTTGGCCATTATACTCCTTTTTGTTAATATACCAGAAGCTAATTTGAAAACACTGTACGGCATTTTTAGGTAATAATTGAATAGTCCTTCCTGCCCTCTTGTGGTTGGCAACTGCAACTCACGTAGAGCTTTTCCACAATTACAAAAATATACCAGATGGAAAGTAAACTATTAATTTGTTAAAGTGTGAACAAGAGAGTGAAGAAAAAAAAATTATCTAACAGTCCCTTGAGAGGAGAGAGACAAGGGAGAGGAGAAGGAAACAGATCACCAATTCCTCCAAATCACATAGACTAACTACATTCATCAATCGTTTGTTACAATGCTCACGCTATGCTAAAAGAAAAAAAATTAAATTAAAAAGCCATTAGGGAGTTAACATACAAAACAGTGCTTGTTTTCTATAATTAGACAAATGTTCACCAACCCTTCTACCTCAGCCAAAGACAGAAATGCAAAGAAAGGTTTGATGCTCACACCGATCATGGGGTGGTCGGACTGGGGTTTGGGTTTTTTTATTTTGGTTCTTTAATGGAGAAAATTATAACAGACTTTTAAATTAAGTCAACTTTATATGTTAACAGATTGACTCTAACATGCCATTACCAACAAACAAGAAAAGTTCAGTGCATGTAAAGGCAACCTAAATTCCCATACACTGCCACAGCTTTCTGGTTTATTTAAGCCAGGTAAGACCCTCCAGCAAAGCAGTAAATGATAGGGCATAAATAAAAAAAAACAGCCAGTATGTATGCATGCATTTTCTTTTAGAATCTCACCATTTAAAAATGAAAAACAAATACTCCGATCATTTATTTCCATAAATATTCAAGTTATTTTTCACTGTAAAGAGTCAAAAAACAAACTAACACAACTATGATTGTTTGTTTGTATTACTTAAAAAACAAACAGAACTTACTATAGGAGGTTTAAAAAAGTAAAGTAGAAAACAGGCTTTCTTGCAGGGAAAAGATCAGAATTTAGATCTTAAGAATAACAGGATTCACAATGAAAACAGTTAATGATCATTTTTCATTGTTCAGATATTGTTCCTATAGCAAATACTACAGAACTTAAAATAATTCTATGACATGAAAAACTTGAATAAAATCTGTTCAACCATAAAAGACTGAGAGAAGTGTCAGACCAATAGCAAATATACATTTAATTTGAAAAGCAAACATTTAATATTTTGTAATGTGAATTTTGAAGATTCACATTTCTGGATTGTTTGTCAAGTTTCCAGAAGTTACCGGGTTATATGGAAAATAACTTCTAAAACACCTGGTGTTAGACATACCACGGAGCATTAGACAACCACCTTTGGCTTTAGAAAGGAGTTTTAAAACCATGCAAGGACTGCTTGTTCTAAATTCAGAGGGTTCAGAGTCATGTTAGAGCTATTTGTTCCTATAGGACTTAATTCTGACGAAGTTCTCTACAATATCACCCCTTGCTGGCCATTCTACAGAACAGCAGCGACGTCCATTATACACAAAACCATTTGGCTACCAAGGCAGTAAGAATTACAGCGCTACAACAGCATCCAGTATGGTAGGAGTCTTACAAAATGGAGATGGAGATGGCTAAAAGAAGGGAAGATGGAGAGAGCTTAAAGGGTCTTAAAGATAAAATACAATTTCAATAACTGCCTTTTCTCACCACCCTAAAATAATGCAATATATGAATATATGAAAATGTGTATTTTACTACTACAATGCAAAAAGAAACATCTTTTCTACACAGTTTCATACAAAAACTTTTTTAGGCCAAGGTTGTTAATTAAATCAAGGCTATCTTGATGATCCAGTTGATTAAATCAAAAAAGACTAATAAAATAAAGGAATATCCATCAAGACCATGTAAGCCCTCTCTTTAACAGGGCTGCCATTAGCTATAATGAGCTACATTTATTCTTCAGCTGTGAAACAGCACTCACCTCCTGAATGGTACTGATTCCTGAGAAGTTGAGGTTGTACTCCCGCTGGACTTCTCGATGGGTGACAATCAGCATGAAGTTTTGATTTAATGACTCCTGCAGGGCCCTGAAATGGTTGAAAGAAAAACAAGAAAATCAAGGATAAGCATGTTATAGCTTGTTTTACAGTTAGATGCAAAAACCCCAGGGCACCCTAAACTCTACATGGACAAGTCCAGGCACAACATTATCATCTCTCTTTTCACTCTTAAATGCAAGGAAGCATGCTGAGAATGACCAAAGGCCATTCCTGAACTCCTTCCTTAATAAGGTGACTGCAGCCTTTAAAGCTCTTCTAATGTTAAGTATTCTCAAAATGGAGAGAACCACATTATCTTCACAAACATCAGGTATATTTAGCACTCATAATGCCATTAATACCAGGCTTGTAAGCATATTGATGACCAGACAAAATATCAAGCTACAATGCACATTAAAAACTGATGGTAAGTAGAACAAGGCAAAGCATGCTCTCGCTTCTCCAGGGTTACCTGAAGCATAAACCAAATGGAAATTCTTCTGCTTAGTTTCATTCAAAGCACATAAACCCAGCTAATTAGAACTGGAAAACCAACCACAGCAAAATCTCTCATGTGTGTATTGAGCATTTAGAGAAGTTAGTTCTGCTCAAATTGTTTTAAATGTACACTAAAGCATCTCTAATGGTATGAATTAAAAAAAAAAATCTTAAGATACAGATTAAACAGGACAACTATATATATTCATGTTGTCGCAAACTTGGGGGGTTTTGTGATCTTCCTGGTAACAAAGCATCTGGATCTTAAATAGGCAACCTGTTTGCTTAATTAGGTACAAAATTATGCCACTATCTACTTTTCAAAATAGGAGGCAGGACTTCTGTTATAGACACAGCAATCACCGTGATGTACGTTCTTACATAGGCTACAGAACTGCAGCACCGTTGTAACACAGCTTGGATTTCTAAACAATATTTATGCAGATTTGACCTGTTCAGTGGCATATGGAATTAAACCACTCTCATCTGATTCTTTTTTTTTTTTCTTGTGCCACACACTCTCAAAAGAATGACAGACTGCAGTTTCTTCTTTCACAGCTTCACTGTTCCATGACACTTCAACATGTCATTTCTCTTAGCAATCAGTGACAAATTCTGTATGCAGATGAGCACAGCTGTATCTTAAGATACAAGAAGACAAGAAAGACTGCTAGACTGAGTCCTGATTTGTTAGTTCTAACTTCTACTGGCATAACTGAGCAGCAGTTCCACTGCTCAGGCAGTAAGGAACCCATGCAATACTCACTGGATGCTTTAGCAAGAGATGCACAATTTGCTTTAACATCTCAAGAAAAATTACCTTACAAAAATATCTTCACTCAGCAACTTAATTTGGATTCTGTGACATCTTAAACATAATAATCACATACTACAAAACAAAATCATGAAGTGCTATTTCTTATCTTTTATGGTTTTGTAATATGGAAGACAAATCTAACTCACTGTCAATGCTAGGTATGATCAAGCCTATGAGAGACATCACAAATGTAACTGAAGCAAGTTATCTATGCTGCAAATGAACTTAGTTGCACTTGTCACAAAATCTTGTAAGAAAGGGCCTAAAAAATTTTAAAATACTTAACAGTCCATCAAAAAGAGGAAGAAAAAAAGAGAAAAGTTGTGTATATACCTATTTTCAAAGGTAATTCTAATATGATTGTTAGCAATAAGTTTTGCATCACCGTAACCATATTTTCTTTCGGCAAATGTTCAGTAGCAACTAAAATATCCCACTGTGCTTTTCAGATTCTGATTTTTATTTGTTTTCAGCAAATACTGGGGGCGAATGACATATTTAATTGCTCTGAAAACATGAATTACAGCATATGTGAATAGCTCTGGATTCCATAATCACACAAGGCTCTATTTTTGACTGTCTGAAAATCTGTAGATGCTAATAGATAATGACTCACATTTTCATTCCATAATTGATGTAAACATAGACTGAAACACGCTAGTTCAATCAAACCCTCAATCTCTCAAGGTATGCATCACAGAAACACTTCAGTGCTTTCCAAAATACAGCATGCTAGTAAAAAAGCATCTGTTCATAGGAAAGGTTTTCCACTTCTCTAGTTCATCAGGACATGACAGCAGATAGTATTTAGAAAAACAAAAAATACTCTTCAAACACAGTTAATTTCATTAAGTACCTTAAAATTAAAAACTTTTTGAAGTAACTAAAAATTTTGGTGCTTCTACGTTTTGGTTCATTTTGGCTGAATGTTATTAATAAATAATAAATTCTTTGTATATATTCATTGCCAAATGCAATCAAAGAAGAGGCTGAAAATGAAGCTGGCCAAAAGGAAAAAAAAACTTGAAAATTCTGAGGAAAAAAATGCTTTTGAAAGTAGTTAGCAATTAAAGCACATGGCTTTTCTTCAGGTAAATAATATAATGAGGAATATTACTTCAGCTTACACAGAAATGCAGCGGTCTACTGATCCAGTGCTTTGAGATCCTATACCGAAATTTCATATAATCTGAGAGCCATGATACCTGGACCATATATGTTAGAAAGTCAATGTGAGGAGGAAATGTTGGCACAACGGATGGGCCGATTGTGCCAATGACTTCCTACGTGTAGCAGCGCTCCTCGGCATGATGGGGTTGATTTGAACATGCAGCTGGACAACCAGCGATGTTAGTCCCCTCACATATTCATTACCATCAGTAAATAGGAATGTAGATTACCTCAAATTATTTGTGCCAATAGAACTCTGCTTCTAAAATGTAACTTGCTCTAAAATTTCATTTTCAGCCATTAAGGCTATGATCAAACGTAATAATACAGTAAGCGTATTTAAAGGAGACTTCTCACTGACAGTAAGCTGAAGCTTACTTCTATTTCATTTTAGGTGCACATAGCTGTATTGAGAAGACTGACTTTGAACACAATGTATGTTTCTAAAATTTTGGCTTCAGTGTTTGCAGCAGTTTCATTTTCCTGCAAATGCTATCAGTTGACTATAATCTTCCAAATGAAATATCTGCATTAAAAGAAGAAGAAAAAAAAAAATCAGGGCCAAACCCCAGGTCCCATTAAAGTCAAGACAGATTTTCTTCTTTTTTTCCCCCCATCAGTACTAACAGAACTTAATTAATCTGAGAATTAATTAGTGGGGAAAAAAAAATCAAATTCTAGAAACAGGATAAAATTAGGCCACTCTTATCAGCCGCATTTCCCCCCTACTGCAAGCCTAGCTTTCAACAGCATTTGCTGATGGGTTTTATATTGCCATTACATTTTTTTTTCCCATAACTGAATCATTATACATTCACTATTCAGTACAGGAGGCAAGGGAATTTGATGGTATTTTTGGGCACCAGTCTTCTATTAGAGGAACTCTGCCTACATCCAAAAAAGAAATCCAATAATAAGAGAAAGAAAATAGACATGAGCACAGTCATCACTCTGAACAGTCCTAGCGAGAGAGACTCGGACCAGTTTGGGATTTATGCGGATTGCCTATGTAGCCTTGGTTATCGGTATTATCACAATGCACAGAAAACTCGGTGAGCGATGAATATTCAGCTGGGGGTGAAACTTTACAATATGCAAACAAAAAACACTCCTCTTTGAAACTTAAATTTCAAGCAACCAAAGTTGCAAGGATTGTTTTTTTCACTGAGATCAAAATATCAAAATTCAGTTGAAAGTCTGGAAATATTCACTAGCTACACCATTCAAATTCCAGTACAGCGCAAATGATACAGGTCTAATAAATGAAGAATTGAAACAATATTTGGCAAAAAATGTAACCGCAAATAATGCTAATTTAGAGGACAGAGACTAATCAATCAGTCTATCCAAGGCTGAAGCAAGATGCTATTAGCATTGATTTTTATTATATTTAGCATCCAGTTTTACTATTTTCTATTTTTCTTACCTGGTGCAACCTTTTGGGGTTTTATAGCATTCTTCATTGAAATTTTAGTAATATTTTAAACTTTGAAGCCTAAAGTACATCCTTAATCAATGATCAAATGTTACTTTTCATTTCAGTTCTGCAAGCTTTTTTTGAAATACATTCAGTATTTCCCATTAGGCAATATCTTTCTCAGTCATATGCAGATTTCTCCCAAAATCTCTGAATTTTATACAAATAGGTATGACACGAGGTAATTAACATTTCCATTTTAAATTTACAGATTTATACAAGCTCATGTCAACAGAAGTCCAAATTTACTGTAATTACAGATTATTTACATTAAAACAAAATAAGAAATCAGTATGTAAATGTAATGTTTGTTGTAGCTAATGCAGCAGGAGGTGGTAGATTAGGTTCAAACAGCAATCAGTTAGCAAATCTGGCTAACATGTAAATGAGCAGAAGCCCTTTTGTTTACATTCTATTGCATTTTAAACTTCAGGATTTTTAAACTGTCTCACGAGCAGATGTGAAAATAAAACATTAATCTTCCGATCCTTATTGAAGCTTTCAAAGTAACTAATGCAAGGCATTGCTCCTGTCCAGTTAAACAGACAATACTAATAATTGGAGTTGCAGGTTACATCATTCTTAATTAACACTCTGCTACAGTTGATAACATAAAACAAGACACCATGCCACAATCACCACTGCTCTGCAACAATCTAGAACATAAGCATTCAGCAAGAGAGGGGCCGGTTACTTAAACAATGGGGTTTATGGGTTTTTCCCATCTGCACAGATAACTATACTTCTTAAGTAAGTTACAAGTACTTAGCAAAAGTACATTATTTCTAATAATCTCCAAGGTATGCACCTAGTCAAATAGCTGTTAACTGTTCTGAACTTCCCAGTGATACATCAGGTATAATAAAGTATTTAAAACGTCCAGCTATTCAGCAAAAAAGTACAAATATAAAATATATTATATTCATTAATATTACAAATAAATTAAAAATTAACAAAAAGCATCTCCCAGAACATGCAAGACAGAAAGGAGACAATGCCGATGACCCAGCTCCATGGCCAGACTCATATGCCTACGCTTTTGATGCTCCCCTCTCATGTTCTCCTACACCTTTTTCCTGAACTGCATATTGCCGGCTTTCAAGAAGCACTCAAGGCAAAAACGGGAATGAACTGCACTCTGAGGAAGAGGAAAACCTAATCTGACAAAGCTGGTGCAAGGCATCCCTCCCCTCTGACAATTAAATGATGGACATTCTTTGGCACCTTTCCTTTTAAGACTGCTTGCCAAAGGAAGTAGTGTTCTTCTCTACCCACCTGTCCCATCTGGTAACTTTTGAACATATTCTTTAGTTTCAAGGAGATCTGAGAGTATTACAGAGGTCTCCAGGACTGAGTGTAAATCAACATTCAGGTAGTCTCCAGGACTGAGTGTAAATCAACATTCAGGTAGAGGAAAGGGACCCAAATTAGTGCCCACCTCAGCAAAACACTGCCTTACAAGCTTAGTATTGTGCACTCCATCCAGGAACCTCTCGCCAACAGTCTCAGAACTATCCACAGTATAAGATTTCACCTTTTCTTTGATATTACCCAACTACCAGCCAGAGAATACAGGCAAGGCAGGGTGACTGCCTGTGTAGGGGGGAAAAAACTTACATAGGTGCTACAAAATACAGGGGAAGGACTGGAAGCAGTGTCAGAGCTAGGAAACATCATGAGAAGCACAGAGGGAGATAGCCAAGTTACTGCAGCTGCTGGTATGAGGCAGGAATTCACTAGAAATCAGGTTTTATTACGTCTGTGTCTTACACAACACATAATTGTCTTGGATATAATTCATTAATAAGTATGGCTTTCCCAACTGAAATTGTGGAAGCAGGGTGTGTAACTGTACAGCTGGTATTTGACATTTGAAATTAATCTTTACATCTCAATTTACTAGCATGCAGTAGTAATTCACTGGGTTTCTATTACCTATAAAAGCTTTAGATATGCCACTGATGAATGAAGACACCCTAGGAGATTTTTGCTTTAAGCTGCAGGATCACTTTGCCATTTCATCTTGATGCTAGTTTTCAGTTCCGAGTTAAGCCCATTCAGTCTGTCACAATAAACTTCAATGCCTACGTACCAATATGTTGGTAAAGGATGTTTGAGACACTGTTCTCCCCGAGTGTCAAGAACAGACACAAGTTGGAGTTTATAGACTATGGCCAGATTGCTGCATTTTAAAAGGGCACACGTACACAATACAATGTACTGAAATCTCAGGCTTTTCAAATATCACTTTCTGGAGATATTCAAATCAACTCTTTATCTGTAGTTCAAAATAGAAAGCATTTGAAGAAAACAACAGATGAACTCACAAAGTAAGAGGCAAAGATCCTTAACATCCATTAATAATAGACGTGAGCATGATGCTTTTAAAAATTGTGGGTAACAAACTAATCTGAGTAATAACTGACCTAACAGTAGGCAGTAAACAGTGTAACTGGGTTTGGTACATTGCTTCAATTAGATGTGTTTTGATCTGCATTGATGCTTTAATTGGAGGCAAACCTCCCCTTTCATCTAGAATTTACGACTTCAGGGAGATGATCTAGCCTACAAATTATCCTTGTTTAAATAGCCACTAATTAATCATTGCTTGCTATCCCAAAGCTACCAACTTTATCTTAAAAATATCCAGAACTAATCTCCGCTATGAAACAAGTATAAACTGTAAAGGTAACAGCCACTTTGATTTTGCTACCAAGAAAAGTTCTTTCCAACTATTCAGCCTAGGAACTGGTTTTAAACAGTTTGTTGTTCTACAGTTTATTGCAGCTGCAATATGCAACATTCTTCAGGCGCCACTTTTCTTTCCAAATTCCAACGCACAGCGATACCTGGATGGATTATGAAACTGGAAATGGATTTTAAAAGAAAAAAAAACCCCACACAAGTCAAACAACTAGCATCTAAAGCGTTTATCAGCAGTGTTTTCACTGTCCTTCAATTATCTGCTGAAGTTCAATGGTTTATTGTCTTCACACACAGCTCCTCTTTGCACCACGGAGCCCCCCGGCTCCCCTCAGGTGTGGGCCCCGCGCACCCTCTCGCGGCTCCAGGGGAAACTGCGCCTTTTCCTGGGAAAAAAAAACCCTCCAGGGCTGCCTCTGGGAAAGGGAAGCGCCGGGAAGAAAACATGCCCAAGCAATAAAGCGATTTGCAATTACTTTGATAAGGGTAAAGATGCCGTTTTCCATAAAACAACATCTCATTTTCAAACCTCTTACTGACAGGTGGACACTCACCGTTAGCTTTTTGAGTAATAATAGAATCACAGAACGGTTCGAGTCAGAAGGTACCTGAAAGATCATCTAGTTCCAACCCTCCTGCCATTCACATCAGTAGTAAATCATAACCTGCTCTAGAGGAAATTAATTATTCAGCCTATCTACACACATTTTAAAAGTCCAAAAAGATAAAATAATCAAGAAATAATTCAGAAAGAAAATTCTGATCTGCTGGCAATGATTTACATGAGTTTACATTAAATGAACCAACATAGAATCATAGAATCACCAGGTTGGAAAAGACCCATCGGATTGAGTCCAACCATTCCTATCAAACACTAACCCATGTCCCTCAGCACCTCGTCCACCTGTCCCTTAAACACCTCCAGGGAAGGGGACTCAACCCCCTCCCTGGGCAGCCTCTGCCAGTGACCAATGACCCTTTCCATGAAAAAGTTTTTCCTAATGTTCAGCCTAAACCTCCCCTGGTGAAGCTTGAAGCCATTCCCTCTTGTCCTGTCCCCTGTCACTCGAGAAAAGAGGCCAGCTCCCTCCTCTCCACAACCTCCTTTCAGGTAGTTATAGAGAGCAATGAGGTCTCCCCTCAGCCTCCTCTTCTCCAGGCTAAACAACCCCAGCTCTCTCAGCCGTTCCTCATAAGGCCTGTTCTCCAGCCCCTTCACCAGCTTCATTGCTCTTCTCTGGACTCGCTCCAGAGCCTCAACATCCTTCTTGTGGTGAGGGGCCCAGAACTGAACACAGGATTCGAGGAGCGGTCTCACCAGTGCCGAGTACAGAGGGAGAATAACCTCCCTGGACCTGCTGGTCATGCCATTTCTGATACAAGCCAAGATGCCATTGGCCTTCTTGGCCACCTGGGCACACTGCTGAAAAGCCAGATCCCATTTCCACGGGGACTAGATTTTTGTTAAATTAAAAAGTCATCGCATCCAGGAGGTGTAAAATGCTGTATATACCCAAGTGCTTCATGTACCACACCAAGGTTTTAAAAAACCTCACAACATCCTTTTTAACCACAAGGTGGAGAAGCATTTCATCCCAACGCTTACCAGAGTGGTGAAAACACTTTGCATTTACCCACTGCAGATTCCTGCAAGGACAGATGTGGCTTCATAAAAACCATACAAAATCAAATCATACAAGCAAATTTTATGGACAAAAGACTTACCCAGAATGACTTGAGGAAGGAGGAGGCAGGTCAGGTGTTAGAACATAAAGACTATTATTTTTTGGCAAGTGTAGAGTTTTTAAAACAGTCTGAGGGGAGAAAAATCATTATAAATATAAAATATTCATCGATTTTTATGCATTTTGTTTCATTTAATTACTGATAGTTATTTACAATACTACCAAGTATTCTGTTTTGAGATACACTCACTACTAACTTCATAACACCCTTTTTGTAGGTGGGCCATGTTAGATACAAAACCAACACAAACTAGAACTTATCCTGATTTTTTTTTTGCAGTGTTTAAGAGTTCTTTGTATGCCACCCAAGACAGCTATCGCTCTTTGAAAAATCACAATTCTTGCATTGTAATACCCACCCACAATGCTCAGTTTGAAACTCTGAATTCAGTTAACTGAAAACAGTTGAAAACTTACACTATCATCTACATCTCCAGTCTTCCATCCTTTTAACAGCATTTTAGATGCAGGAATCTGAAGTTCATTTTCTAGAATATGTTTGATATCCCCTAAAGAGAAAACAAAGAAAATGCATAAAATATATACACTTAGTGATGTATTTCAAACAGTACTGAGTTGTAGTTAAAAAAATGAGAGAAAGGATAAATTTACTATGAAAACTATTTTTGATCTAGTTAGCCTTGTAAAATACACTTCAAACAATAAACGACAAATGCAGCTGAAAACAAAAAATCACACAAAGCACAAACGATTGGAGAATCACATCAGGATTTGACAATTTGGACATATATTTAAATCCTACACTGCGTATGTCAGACACACAATTGCAGATGCATGCAGTGGAGCAATGGACTTTGCCAGCAATAAAGGCAGTGCATATTTTTGATACCCTGTTCTATTATCAATAATCCTGACCTAAAGAATTGGGACATTCACACAATTTAACTGCTCTGATAGCTTTTTCAATGTTTTGCACATTTAGATGCTCTCCTCTCCCTGTAGTTATTACAGCTGTAAAATATTTCAGGCTGGAAACTACCTCAGGAGGTAATCTCGCCCAAGCCAAGCTCAAAGGTCTAATTAAACCAGTTTAGTCAAGGGTCTGTCCAGCTGACTCTTGACCACTTCTAAGGATAGAAGTTTGACAACTTCTCTGGCCAAGCTGTTCCAGCTTTTCACCATTCTCACAACTGAAAAACATAAATCCCTACATCTAATTGGAATTTTTGATGTTACAAATTGTGTTTATTGCTTCTTATCTTATCATGCAACTCCATGAGAAGGCTCTATCTTCTCTGTCCTTCCAGCAGCTAGTCGTAGATAGTGGTGTCTACCTCCCCTCTTCTCTTACCAAGTCTGAACAAATCCAGTTCTCTGTGTCTCTCCTCACACGTTGCCACGTGCTCCGGTCCTCTGACTGTCTTGCTGAACTCTGCCAGAGTCACTGTAGAATGTCAATGTCTGCCTTTTACTGGAGACCTCAAAATTGGATGCAGTACTCCAGATACAGCCTCACAACTGCTGAATTATTTCCCTAGATGCACTGGCTACATTTTTGCTGGCACAGCCTAGGATGCGGCTGGCCTTCCTTCACTGCAGGGGTGCACTGCTGATGTACATCTAGATGCCTTTTTAAATAAAGGTCCTTTCTAGCCTGTCAGCCCTCAGGCAATTACTAGATAGGATAATATCAAGTTTTCCTATCCCAGATGCAGGACTTCAACTTTGCTTTCTTTGAACTTCATGAGGCTCCTGTCCTCCCATTTCCCCAGGATGCCCAGGGCCCTGTAAATAGCAGCCTTGCCCTCCAGAAGACCAGCCACATTCTCTGATCTGGTACTATTTGTAAACTTGCCAAGAGTGCTCACCTTAACAACCAGATTTTTAATAAAGATATTAAGCAACATCAGCCCCAGGATCAACCACTGAGGGATGTCTCTAAACTAGTTACTGTTCACCAGTCAGATTGAGCCCAGCAGTCCAAGCACTTACCAGCCCACTTATCCAGTCCTTACCCTAACTACATGACTATAAGAATACTACAGCAGGCTGTCAAAGGTGTTACTAAAGGCAAAGTGACATCCACTGTTCTCCCCTTGTCCACAGAGCCAGTCATCAAATCATAAAAGGCAAATAACACTGATTAGGCACAATGTGCCCTTAGCAAATCCATACTGGCTGCTCCAAATCACCTTCTGTTCTGTGCTCAGAAAGGGCTTCCAGAAAGATTTTCCCCATAATCTGAGAAAGTTCTGCTATCACTACTGAACAGCAGGCTCATTTTTTCCTTAGCCTTTCTTTTCATGCTGATGTACTTACAGAAGCCTTTCAAATCCCTCAGTGGTTTCAGCTCCACCTGAACTTTGGTCAGACTCCAAACCTGCATACTCTGGCAACAGCTCTTTAGTCCTCCTGGGTAGCCCCATCACTACCTTCAACCTTCTGTGTACTTTCTTTTTGCATTTAACTTAGTCATAAATTCTTTTTTCTCCTCTGCTGGCCTTCTGCCATGCTTCATCCTCTTTCGACATGTTGGCAGGGGCTGTTCTTGTGCTTTGAAGAGGTTGTCCTTTAAGATCAACTGGCTCTCTTGGGCCCTTTTGCACTGAGGGCAGTTTCTCATGGAATCCTGACAAGCAGATCCCTGAAAAAGCCAGAAATCTTCTTTCCTAAAGTCCAAGGTTGCAATTCTACTATTTGCCTTGCTCACTTCTCTCAGGACTTTAAACACAAGGATGCCCTCAATCTTCATATGCCAGGATACAGACAGAAGTTCTACACTGACTGCTTCTGCTCTACAGATCATTTATTCCTGAAAGAACTTAATAAGAAAAGAAAAAAAATTAAACACTACAGCTGCAAAATTCTGATCTTGTCAGACTTTTATATCTGCTTTACACGGAGGCAACTCAGTGCAGTGTGGAACACAAAACACTGGTCAGGAATTCAAACTGATCACCACCAGGTGGCACAAGTCAATGGCAAATCCAAGGCTCAAAAGACAAAGAAGGATCAGAAGTTTCCATTTCAAAATTTCATCACAGACATAAGGCTGCAGCACTGAAATTGTTTTGATCAACTACTTCTTCATGTAGTTCCTTATTTTGATGTGTATAGAGTTTTCAATATAAATGAAAAATAAATAATATTCTTCATCCTCAGCAGAAGTAAATTCACAGTTTAATAATAGCATATTTCTAACATAATGTTACGAAAAATTGATCATTTTTAGGACAAAGATAATAAAACTTACAAAAGAAACCTTAATTAGCACAAACAAGTCAAATGAAAACTGAAAAAGTAATGCAATAATGCTCTTCAACTGGAAAGAATTCCTCTAAACCTTGTCACTAATCCTGCACAGGAAGAGACACCATATAGATTTGAAAAGGAAATGCCAAGATCACCCACTTATTCGTAGATTGCATCCACACTAATCCTACCCCAAATTACATTTTCATGCCTCAACTTAATTAGTAATCTCCATTTTGTTCCTGAAGCAAGTTCATAAGAAAACTGGATTTCAAAAGAAATAATATATATTTGATAGATCACTAACCTTTCCAATGGATTAGTGAAATTTTGCTTTTTTTAAAGCTGCAAAGAGATTTGAAAATGGTTATTAGCTGCGGAAGCTGCAGTTTCTGGGGGATTTTTTCTTCTTTGAGGTGTTTTGTTTTGCTTTTTCAAAGATTTGGAGTTTTGGGATTGGGTCTATTTTGTTTGCTTTTATTTTAGAAGTTTTACTACAACAGTTTTCCATTTTATTTTTACAAATCCTTACCAACTGTGGAGCTGTCTTCAAGTACTACATCCACATTTCTGTCTCTGTACTCAACCCTGAAGTCAAGCATTCGAGGTTGTCTTTCCACTATTTGTCTAGATGGCACTACATAGCGAAACGCTGAGGATGAGGAAGGAGTTGAAGAAGCTGCTGTAGAATGACTTGTGGGGCCATATGCTGGTCCATGTGAAGTCTCTCCACCATATTCACTAAAAGATATGCAGATAAGGAAGTTTAAACAGAACAGTTTGACATGTTTAAATAAGCAAAATGAACAGTATGATTGTGTGCTGTGGACCACTTGAATAAACTACAGTGTCTTATCTGAAAATACCATTTTATTAATAATTAGAATATAATCTTTGTATCAGTAATATTAATGCTTCAGTGACTCAGAAGTGCCATAGTAGAACAGCTTAAATGACAAACAAGCATTTAAGTCACTATTTCAGTCTAAATTTCATTAGGTAATGAAGAATTATCTCAAGAGGAAGGATTATTTCCTGCTCCAGGAAATATGTGAACATATATGAGACCATATATGTGACCATATAAAAACTGGCACCATGGCAACAACCATCTTTCTACATCATTGGGCTAGTATCACATGGAAATAAGAAATATATCTTAAAATACTGCACATGTATTGGGATTTTCCAATACCAAATTAGTGGAAAACAAGTCAGACATGAAAATAGCTATGTATTTAAGGTAAATAAATTAAGAAAACAAGGAATATATTGCAAGAATACCTAAAAGTACAACAGTAATGCAATGCTGAATTCTAGCTTGCCTTTAATTTCAAAATCCTTCAAGCCTCCTGGACATTCATATAAGGATGTCTCCATACCTGGCTCAAGGATACATACAGCATTACAGGTCAGAATAAATTGGGAAACCCTCACTACCCAGAAGCACTTCATCTTCCTCAGTGAGCCTCTCCACAAGAAGCATGTAACTGGGATTAGAAACAAAGGTAACAAAACATGAAATTTCAGGAACATTACTCCAAGCCAAAAAACCTTATGATGTACAGAAATTAAATTTGGAAGGCAAGCAACTTCACAGGCCAAGCCTAGAGCTTTCCCTTGTAGATGTTCTTATCAGGAAGTTCATTTGTCTTGGGCAGTTACAGGATATCATGATGGAAGATGCAAGCGAATAAAATATATGCACTGAAAGAATGGAAGGTGAGCAAAGAAGGATTTAGGAAATGCTGAGATGTAAGTTGTCTCATTTCCATTCTTACACAGAACTTATTTGAAAAATGCATTCTACCCTTTTTGAAGACACCACGAGATCTGTCAATGGAAATCTGCAAATCTAGAAATCTAGAAGAGGGCCAAACTTAAAAAAAAAAGCATAAATGTGGGTGGCATGCATGTCACAGAAGCAGAGAAGTTATACAGAGCTATTGCAAATCCCACCATTGTGCCTTCCACTTTTGAAAAAGAAAAATGTGTTATGCTTGTAACACAAGGGGCTCCTTCACTTCTCACATCAACAGGCTCAGAAGGATGGATTCCCAGCTACAAAGACCCACACGCCAAGACTCATACTCAAAGGTCAAAGACCCACTTCAGGAGTCTAAAGACTACACGAAACAGCTTTATTTTCAGGCTTTAAAAAATATAAATACTGAATGATATGTTATTGCTTTAAACTTGGTCTCCTACTATGAAACAAGTACTATAATCATTTTCTTAATAGACCTAAGAAACAATGAATATCCTGATTCTCATGACTGGATTTTTTTTTTTAAACACAACTGAATTATGAAATAAAAATTCTTCCCCTTCAATCAATTAAGTTAGTTCAAGAACAGCTGTATTAGTTCTATCTGATTCCACCACAGGAGGCATGGTACATTTCTGACTGGCAATCTCTAATGTAACAAAAAGCCTCACATCAGTGAAGAAAGCCTTATCTACAAATTGAAAATGTTTCCTTACTGGAAACAAGGCTTCTAAGTCTTCTTAGCATCCTTTAAAAACCTCTTCCATTGGAAGAAAACAAAAAGAAATAAATATATATATTTGAGGCACATTTGACTGTCTAATAATTTCTAAAAATTAATAAATCGGTGTTGAAAAAAGCTCTAAGTGAACACAGGACCAGCTTGTTATCCAAATGAGGCATAACCACTCCCCAGCTCCTCCCCCTCACCAAATGGTTCTGAGCATTCTAGCATTCTGAATATAAGTTTTTTGAGGTCAGGACTTACTATCGTAGGCAGAAAAAGTGCTCAACGCCACCAAGATCACAAATGGACTATGTAGACCTTACCGTAAATAAACATCTACTGAGCAAATAAGGTTTTATCCCGAATCAAAAACTAACTCTATTTAATGGTAAGTTTATTGACAGGGATGCCAAAACACTTTACTTACATTATTACATTATTCTTTCATCATTAAAGCAAACTTTTCAAAACAGTGCATTCTAAGTATATTTTTCTAAACACAATTTTAAACATTATTTTACAATCTTTCTCAAGTAGCTCAATTCCAGTTTTGCCATTTTCAATTGTCTCATCGGCACTTAGGAGCTCATGCTTCAGTGACTTCAAGATACCCAGGCATCACTATACAAGTCAAAATTTAATTCAGAAGCTGAAAGAAAATCAGTAAAGCTACTTCTAAAAGGGAGCAATCTTACTTTATTGAACACTATCTGCTGCCTGCAATTCAATTAAAAAAAAAAAAGAAAACAAACATTTTTGGCTGGGCACAGAGGAGCACGGAAAATCAATACCTTTATAAAAGCACAGGGAAAAAGAAAACACTTAGCCTGGACTGTCTGAGGATTTGCCTTGCAAATTTTCAGATCTTTGCAGAAAAAATCAACTCCTGACTTCCAAGAAAGCATACCAAAATCCAGTCTTAGTAAAGAGACAACCCTGAATAGAACAACCCAACAACCATTTATTTCAAAATAAAAATTAACTAATTTGAATAGGCGTTTCAGCTGGTCCTCCATCAGTATGGGAAAAAATGAACACTAACTCAACTTTGCCAAGAATTGAATTTGCGCCTCCAGAAACTGCTTTAATAGGAGAATTACATCATCTTCTTAGGATTCAGGAACAAAAATATAACTATTACACAGTACTATTCTCTGTATGAGCTACTCCAGCCTGCTGTGCTTACCTTTGCAGAATGCCATTTTCCTGTGGTATTACACCATTTATAGCTGCCTGAAAAGAGAAAATAAATTTTCAGTCAAGCCTAAAGACCAACAAAAATAAATAAGAACATCTATAATATGTTTTTAAAAGTTATTAACTTGCATTAAAATATGCCATAAAATGTTCTCTGTTCAATGGATATTCTTGGTAAACGATACTGTCATTAAAGTACCCGTTTAAAATAGAAACCATATCTAAGTGAAAACAAATATAAACTGAAGCTTAGACTCCTCTATGCACATGATGGATTTTCCAGGTGGAATGCATGGGAATAAACTGCATGAGAATAAACTGCATGGTCCATGCTCAGTAAATCAAATGCTTTGCACACTTGGTACATATATATAGTAAACAGACTGCTTGGAGATAATCTAACTAACTGTGCACAGCCAAGGCAGCCCAATGGCACATACACAGAAAATCTAATGTTTCTCAAAAGTATCAGCTCTGCACAAACCTATAAAGCTGCTCAGCTGCACAGACTCTGCACGCTGCAAGGCTTCACAGATTGCTGAAGTCAGTGCAGCAGTGCACGTCCCTCCGTCACACCTACGCCTTCTAGACAAATCTGCCTCTAGCTCAGACACACAAATACCATCCAGCCTCTTAAGAGGCTTCACATGGCAGGGAATCACAGAAATGATTGCCCTCAAAATTCAAGCAATCTTCAGGTAGAAGTACTTTTACAGTCAGGTTTGTGCAGTTAAATATCACCCCATGCTGCCCAGAACATCAGAATAAACTAAATATTACTTATAGGTGTGTAAGCACAAACTTGGCAAGCTGCATTCAGATTTGGTATAATTTGAAATTAGAGAGTTATTACCTATAAAAATTCCCTAATGAATTCTATCTCATATTAAAATGCATTATTTTTAAAATGGCCACAACACACCCTAGTCGCAAGTTCAAAACCACTCTTCTGGAAAAATTGTCTTCTCTGCCTGTTGCAGTATTGCTCCATCGTGTGTTGCAGAATAATTTTTAATGCATTTCCAACACATCTGATGCTATAGAAGTTTATACAAACTTTGAAATTATATGTAAGTCAAAATGAGGGAAAAACTTGGAAAGCAAATAAGACCCTCTTCAGCAGTATCAAGAAGACATTTTTTTTCAGATTGCTCTAGATCAGCAAAAATAAGTGTTTTAAAATCATCTCATTGCTAGAGCTTTCAGATCTGAGGCGTAATGAAAGTGATACTATACGAGCTGGTGAACATGACTTACACACTTTACTGCTCAGCTGCTTACACTTGGTTCTGATAATTGTTAGAAGCCATGGAAGTAAAGATGTCAGAACACTACCTAACTTCAGACTTTTGATCCTAGCCCAGCAGTGGGCAGGTAAGGTAGAATAGCACCTGTGTTCACAGGTAGATATTTGTTAGGCTTAACAGTGAGCCTAAAGAGAGCTTGTAGCATCCCACTAATCTCCATTTTCTGCTGTACCACCAGCAGTTCATTCCATTCTCCTGTGTCAGATATACCTGACCAGTTGACCAGTATACTGGGTGATTGAGTGCCTAGTCTCTTATGAAGAGAACACTGATCTTTAGAAGCTCATAGATTCCCTGCTACTCCAGGAGGACAAAGCCATTTACTGTAGCTGAACTATGGACAGTCTTCACCTATCAACATTATTTTTATAAATTTACATTTAAAAATGCAGCTTAATAAGTGCTTAATAAACACAAAAACGGACAAAATAAGATTTAAATGCCATGCTTTCTTTTTCTCTGAATATATAAATATTATTTTTACAATTTCCATTATACTCTGCTAAGTAACTATGATATTGTAATAAGATTTATCCTGTATTTAGACACAAATATTCCATAAGTAACAGCAAAAAAAGCAGACAAAGAAAAGAGCCACAGGTATCTGTAAGCTACAACAACCACCCATGAGGCTGTATCATATTTCAGTGAAAACAAACTTTCCTACCAGATCAGTTTTTAAATCAGTTTATCCATCATACATGGCAATAACCAGTGCACTGGTTTCTTTCTAACAATGTGTCTCATTTGTCATCACTGTGGTTTTTGCAGTCATACATAGTTCTTGATCATGTTCATCTAATAAACCTCCAGGAAAAAGTAGGAGGCTTTGGTTTGTTTGGGTTTTTCTGGATCGGTTTCTCCTCTCCATACTCTTTAGAAACATACATTTCACTCCTGTCAATCTACAGGTAAACCTGGTTGAAAGACAAAAACATCCCTTATTTTGCACCTGTAGGATAAAGAAAGGAAATACAAGTTTGGTACCACAGGACCAATGCTAATAATCTGCTGGTGCAACAGAATTCCATTCCAAGAAGCTGCTTCAGCTATAAAGAAATATAGCAGAGCATGGCATTTCCACACTGTTTCTGTCAAAGCTCATGTCTCAGTCTCAGAGGATCAAATCAGTTCAAACTTTTTCTAAGTCTAGTGAGTGGGGTTAAACATGATAGAAGCTCCAAGCTATTTTCTTTAAAACTGAATGAATCACTTGTTCAGGTCCCCAGTTTTGTAAACTTGATGACATTTAAGGGGCACAGCAGTAAGAAAAAACAGCAGCATCATTATGTACTTTTTTGATGGAAAGACCTCTATTAACCACACAGTAAAAATAAAGAGCCGGAACACTATTTGTCAAGCAAGATGGAAGACTAAAATTATGTAGACGGCAAATGGTAGCAGTGCACATGTAGATATTGCATAAATATTAAATACCCATGTTCTTACAAGACATCTACAAGTAGACCCTGCAAAGAAAATAAGAAAAAGGAGCAACCATCTGCTTTACAATTTCATAGAAGGAAGGCTGTGACTATAAAAAAAAGAACAAGTTATTAGTTCCAGGCTGTTCCTTCCCAATGTCAGTCCCCTTTGAGAGAGGATCAGGTCTCTATGGTTAAGCAAACATTCAAAGATATTAAATTTTTTTTGTCTTTCCAAACAGGGATCATTTGCTCATCAAAAACAGTCTGTGTGACTAATACACAGTAATTAAATATATGTATTACCCTTGAAACAATTTTAATATTAGGTGCAGTAAGTCTGTTCATGGGTTATTAAACATAAAGACATGAAGTCTGGCTCAGAAAATTTCTTCACAGCTCCCAGTAACCTATGGCTGAGAGCAGGGAAGCAGCACTCTAGCAGTTCTCAACACTGTGTACATCCACAACTGTCACTGCTGGATACTGGGTATCAAAGCTTCAAGTATTTACCTATTCTAATGCTATCACTATTCAAAGAGTGAAGTTCATTTTAAGTCCAAAATTCTAGGGCTTTATGATTATTTTTTTTCCCCAAAGCCAAGAATCTTAGGTGTGCCTCAGTACTACTCAGATACAAACCCTACTGTAACGCTGCTCTAACTTGGAACAGAGCAATAGAAGAAAGAACACTTTTTTTTTTTTTCAATGACAATATTCAAACCAGATGCACAACTTATTTTAGGAAACTATTAGCCAAAATTGGTTAATTTTTATTTATACATTTTGTTTAGAGATATTAATCATATATCCAGCATTTGAAAGAGCTTATTTAAGAATTTATTAAGCCCTTCGTGACCTATCTAATGGGATCTGCTTTTGACCAGACCAACAATCAGAAATAACTTCCAGTCTTAAGTACTGCATGACTCCATTATCCAACAGTATAGGATATATCGATAAACAGTATGGAGAATCCTGTTCATTTTAATGAAAGGGAAGACAAGAATATGATGTCACACCAGATCTATGAGTCCCAAGCAACAATACTTTTTTAAATGTTTGTTTCAGCAGCATGCTTCCAATACCAAAACATTAAATGAAACATTTTGTTATTTCTCACAAATGTAGGAAACAATAAAGCAATAAGGCTAATAAAAGGCAACCAAATTCATTAATAGTTTGGGCAACTCAAACTTTGGTATTCCAAAAACAGACTGAAATTATTTAAGTGCCTAGAGAACGTTGTGAAGCAAACTGAAATGTAACGCTTTCAAGAGAATATTAACTTAAATAGTTTAGTCAGTTCTGACTAAATGTGACTATCTTTTATGAGTACAGGATAGTGTTAGAGATCCTAACAAGAACCACCATTTATTAATAACCTGATGAAGCAATGATGCTCATGATGTCTCTCAAAACACAATCATAGTACTAGTCATTCAAAAGCAATTAAGCACATCTTATAGAAACTCTCATTCCATGGGAATGAGTGACCTATGGATAATTGTGAATGTGGTATTTTAGGTAGGAAAAACCCTAAACATCCAAGCTTAAAATACTTGGTGGTCATCATCCAGTCTAGAAATGGACTGGATTTACCAATGATTTAAAACCAGAGGTCTACATATACTGATTATATATTTAAACAGGGTGGAAAATTCTTTCCTCCTCATGAACTATGGATGGGAGGTTTTATTTCCAAAATGTAAAAGTGATGTTTAGTTGAACGAACTTGAGTTTAACGCACACTCAGACAAAAGCAGACTTAGAGGCTTTTGCAGTGGGCAAGGCGCGAGATCTTTCCCCATGGCCACCTCTTGCTCCCTCTCTTTCCCAATCTCCATACCACAAAACGGTTTCGTCTGCCAGATACAGACCCAACCCTAGATACAGATCCCTTAAAACTTTGCACGTTCAAACCTCTATCCCAATGAAAAGCAAGAGCAACCAGGCTATGGGCTGGTACACAGGAATTAAGGATTCTCCTCAGGAAACAGTCTGGGCATTTTGCATGAGCGAAACCAATCACAGGAAGGACAACTATGATCAACTTTCCAAAACAGGTTATTAGAAAACACATCTCCAAGCAAAAGAAGAAAACAAGTTCAAGTAGTGTGATGCTGGCAAAACAACCCTTTCAGAAAAAGAAGCAAGAGAGATGTAAATAGCATGCAAATGTGAGAGCTGCATGAGTTTCACCAAGACAAAATCATAGCAGCTTAGTGCAACTGGTACAAGTTCACGTTTGAATCATCTCACACAGAATTTTAAAAGCCTTGTTTAGATTTGACTGAATTCAGCAAATTAGACCACTTCTATCTGCTTAATAAAGGCCACATGGGGCTCTATATTTATTTAGCTAAAAACTGAGGTGGTTTACATTAAGCACAACACACAAATGAGATGCAAACTGCCATAGGAGAAGATTTAATCCAAAACCCAAAGATGTCCAACTAAACAGTATTGACTGCTTCAGAAAGTTACACGGAAATAAAATAACTTGCTCATGGGGCATTTTCTTCCAACCCCCAATTATCTGTACATATTCAGATTTCTAGTAATTTTTTTGTTGCATTTCACTTAATGTAACAGCCTCATAACCCACATATTTAATTGTTTCTATGAAACTCAGCAAGAGCTTTCTTTGATTAAGGGATTCATTTATTCCCACTTTCAAAAAACTACATTATTTTCCAAATGCTACAACTCTAAGAAATTTTAGTTTTGGTTTTAAATGTCTGGTAAGCTAAAAAACTGAAGGCTTGCCTGATGCTGCCAGCATTTAATCTTGGAATTATTTCTCAGTCTAATTACACAAGTGAATACAAAATAAAAACCTCCCAACAGAAGGAGCAATGATATGCTAGACAAACCTACTGTGGTTCTGAGTTCTGTAGAATCAAATAAATAACTGTTATGTTTTGGAAATACCAGCTAGCATTCCTATATGCTATCAATTCATCCTGATTGAGGAACACTCAAATTTTGTTGAATTTAAACAAATTAAACATTTTTTTAAAAGCTAAAAATGTAATAAAATATACTAAAAGGCCCTCATTAGGCAATCTAAAATCCACTAGAAAAAATATTTCTTACCTTTTGCATTTTATTATATTTTCCACAGCACCAAAAAGAGTCATTTATACTACTCTGTGCACAATTGTAATTCCATTGCAATTAGTTGTACTCCTAATTTGGGCTAAATGTGATATTCCCCAGAAATACATAATACAATATTCTTACTCTAACTTTGTTTCTTTCACATGACAAATTATTTACGACAAAGATTTTAAATCCATTATTTTACTCAGTATTCAAACAAAGCAAAAAGGAAAAACTGAACAAATGTTATCCAGAGAGGAAAAACAAATAATTAAATGATAAGGGATAAAGGAAAGCATTAGTGAGACAAAACATGCATCAAAGGACCAAAAAAGTGAAAGTGAATTCTAAATTGCTTCCCAAGTATAAATCTGTGTGACAAAGGAACATACTTTTACACAGAACAGTAAAGCAAAACAGGAGAAGCGCAAAGATTTATTAGTTCCTTTTGAGCATAGAAGTATTTCTCACAGTGAAACTAACTTGCAGGGTTCTGCTATATGCACATATTTCAATAATAACAGTAAATGCTTTGAAACAATGCTCCCCTAATAACTTCCTTTTTGGGAAAAAGTAATTTGGGCTTGTGTTTTCGACAGAATTTGTAATAACAGGTAATGCCAGGTGTAGACACGTTAAAACATTTATTCTGAGCTGCTCATATTCAGGAAACTGGATAAAAAGTAAGAGAAAGCACAGACTTTCTTGTCGTCAGTTTACAAGAATAAAAAGGTGCGAAATCTGGGAACAAACAGTTTAACTAACTGATGCTGACAAAATCGTACTGCAAGTATTAATCAAACGATGCGTCAATCTAGATTAATAAAATCAAGGTTTACTGAAATTGGCTGTAATACAATCACTTCTTTCTGCTCCAAGGCATGGAGATTTTATTATGAGACTCCCAAGCAGAGGAACCCAGTTTCTTCTGGCTTTATGAAATTATCAAATCTTGCTTGTTATAGGCAAGTCTGTGATGTTATTCTAAACAATTCCATAAAATGTTCTGCAGAAACACCAATTGTTTTAGACCAGAGGCTTTTTACAAAAAAGATACACTATCACCTTTCTACATACATAGCTACTTTGAAACCATTACTCTAACAAGTAATGACTGCTATGAGTTTAAATTCTAGAAAATGTTATTCAGTTCAGATCTTTAAATGAATGAAATAATATTTAAATGAAAAAATTACTAATTATGCCCCAATAGTAACATAAGCAACCTTTACCTGTGTTATCTTTGGCAGGCTTTTCAAGACACAGAAATGAGTCAGCTTTTTCCTGTAGCTTGTGTTATACTTGCTGGCATTTCCCCAGTTTTGCAAGTCTCAAAGTATTTCCAAGTGCTAGACGTGAAGATACACCCACAGAGTTTTTACAGAATGCCAACATTTGTCCCCATCGTGGTTAAAATTTAACCAAAAGCTGTCACTGAACTACAATGAAATGTCTTCTATGCATTCTGCTTTATTTCAGCTTGCTTTCTTTAAAACAAATATACTTAATGAAAAGCTGCAAAACAATAGAATTGCTAATAAAGCAAAAAATTAACATTTCATCAAAAAATGCCACATGAATATATTCATACAGATGATTCACTTCATCAGCAAGAGAGCACGCACTGAAATAGTTTACAATTAGCACTCTAGATGTGGTTTCCCACTTCTCCCTACTTCTCTGGTGGCTTCAGAGAACTTTTTCCTGTAGTGTCTACAATGTGACGAAATGCACTAGGAAGCCTTTCAACAGCTAGATACACTTCTATAATCCTGGGGAAAACCCCTACATTTTGCACAGTTATTTTATATTGTCACTGCATAATTCCACAAAGCAAGCACAATCTCAATAATAAATTCATAACGAGATGCATTTTCCTAATGAAATGAAAATAAATAACATGAACAGATTTATAAGAAGCTTATGGATCTGCATCCATCAGAGCTGAAACTCTATTTCAGCAGGAACAAAGGAACACAATCTATTCTGAATAATCTATTCAAAACTCATTCATACAGAAAGGAAGAGTAGACCATGATGTGTCTGCTACTTTCTGACACAACAGCTGTCTTGGCCCTAGTCATTAACAACAACTTTTTACACCAATATTGCTTCGTCTTCTAAACTGACTGAAAGGAATGCTTAGTAAAAAAAATCTATTTTGTTACTCCTTAAAACATTAAGCTAGATAGCAGGAGAGTCAGATAAAACAAAAGTTATGCCCAAAAAACTACCAATGTACTGAATTCCTGGTTTTCTACTCCTCTCAATTATTTTATGTAAATTTGAATAACAACACTAAAACGTATAGTTTGGGAATAGCGACCCTAGGACAACATACTTTTCGTCCAGCTTAATAAATAAACAAACAAACAAGTCAAACAAAATCACTCTTCACTATAACATCCTAGTTCTTAGCAAGTACTAAAAAGATGGGATGGAATTTCAACATGCAAGACAATTCTAAACCATCTACAGACTAAGGGCCGAAAAGGTAAAACATAAAATGTTTTATATAGAGATTTCAAGTTAGTCTAGCTGTAGCCAGCAGACTGCCAAATCACTAAGCAATATTCAATAATTAAAGACTAATTATGTAATATTTCACTTAAGACTTTGGAAAATGGAAAGTCCATTTCCAGTCACCTGCAACTTGTCTCACAGTATCTCTCCTTATTCCCCTTGACAGTCTCTGCTATACTGCAGCAACACAGGTCTTCCAGGACCAGCTGAGAAGAGTTTATGTAAATAAAACTAGAACAGAAGGGTTAAGATATTCAACAGTTTTATAAGTAAATCCATTTTTTAAATACTCCACTTTGAAAGCTTAATGAGTTTAGATGACTCCTGGTTTCTGTGGTAAAATCTTTCACAATTATGGTTCACTTGCAAAACAGCCACAGCATTGGCACAGATGCTGATTCTTAAATTAAATAATTCACTCCATTTGTCTCCTACTCATACATTCCCAACATGACTCCATGACAGACTAATCACTTGTCACAATTATAAAAAATACACATTTTTCAGTTCAAAAGAGTAATACAGTACAAACTACATACAGATATACAGAAATTTGCTCTTAAATTTGAATGTCTCAGGACAAATTAACGCTAAGCAATCTTCACAGAAATTGCCAATACAGAGGTACTAGCCTCTGAAAATGGGTATTTGTAAAATATGAGGTGGGTGGGCAACAGCTGCATACAGCTACAGCAATACTTCCAGGCACTGCTGTGATCTCACATGCCACTTTTTGCTTATTCTCAGACCACAAACCTCTTTACCGCAAGAAATCAGAGTCTTTTGCCATGAACAGAAATCTAAGTTCATTAGTCCTATTCCTTGTCTGATCATTATTTGAGCTTGTTTCTGAAGTAACTAAGTTCCGTCTGTTATTTGGAAAAGAAAGACACAGCTTACTTCACTTTACAATGTTGTCAGTAAAGTTCAACCAAAAAAAATCTCATCCGCTCTCTTTCTGGCCAGATATTTAAGTTTCAAATGCACCAGTACAGCAACACAACTACAAAATACAGCCATAAAATACATAATCACAATCCCCTTCTTACCCTCCAGTGAATAAAGCACATTTTTTTTCTATTAGAAAAACTACAATCAATAGGTATGGAAAAAAAACCCGAACTATTTTACATTAACATAGCCCCTTAGTGTCTATAAAACTATTTGCTATATTGTAAGTTAACCATTACATTTGCTAAAATTATGAAGGGGTAGAAGAATCTAATTTCTTCACAGATATTGAAGAATTGTATCAGTTTAACAGGGACAAAACTGTCATCTAGAAGACACTTTGCCCAAGTTATACAGTTTTACCATTACCATATGGGAAAAATATTTACCCCATTACACCCTCCTTCAATCAGCAACATGAGAGTTAGCCCTTTCTGATGAATCGACAAAACTGCAAAGCATACTTGAAACAGCACTAAAGAAAACACTTCTAAGACCATGAGTCTTAATGTTTTAAATAAAAAAAATCCCAAACTCCTTGAGCACTATCAAGTTCTTCATCCTCCCAAATTTCAAATTGAAGGACAAAATAATTCATGTAATTAACACTAATTCATGGTTTCCATAAAGTTGTAAACTGCAACATCCTTTGGCAGGATGTCTAAACATGGTAGACCAAAATGAGCCCTAAATAGTTAGTCACCTACTAAAAAAATAGTAATTTTATGATGTTAGAATTATAGCAGTGCCTTGAAAAGAGGAGACAACAATGGCACCGCACAGCACCAGTTTTCCACAGCGTAAGCTCAAGTCTTTCCAGGCACTGCGGTTTTCAAGATTTCTTCCATGAAATAAGCAGCATGTTTCAGCAGAGAACTTTAGAGAAAGAAAAGCAGTTTTCATCAAATTCCCAAGCGATCTTTCTCAGACAAGGCTCTGCCCCACTAAGGAGACAGTAATTCGCTCATGGGTGGGGGAAGAAGAATTTCTATTTCTTACATATTCACCTGCCTTAGGACTAAAAAGAGAAAGACCGTAATAAACTGAAGAACAAAACCCCCTAAGTCTAGTAAACAATTTAGCTGTTACTTGTTGGGGTAAATTAGATTTTGAGAGGGTTTTTTATATCTGAATAGTGCCAGATAAGATCTATGGGAATCAAACAAAGACTGTAGCAGACTACAGATGCAGAAAACATTTCATTTCAGTTTTCAAATATTTCTCTATAGACAAGCCAGAAACTGGCCCCTTCCCAGCCTTTTACTTTACAGGGGGTAGGGACCATGAAACTTGAGATTCTTGGATATTGACACAATATCAGCAGCTACAGCGTTCATTACAGCTTTCATGGGTCTCCTTATAAAAATCACAAGATACAGCAATGTTAACATGGTCCATGCAGTGTTTCTCAACCTCTTTTGAAAGAACAAAGGTCATCCAAACAAGAAAACAAATCCAAAGACCACCTAAGTTTTTTGGAAAAAAATCCAAGGGACCAACCTATATAACAAAATCACAGGGCTTTTTTCCAAAACAATCAAATGTTTAGAACACACAAGTTAGACATTTGCTACTTTTATTCCCCTTTAGTCTGTTTGTTTTCTTGTGTGCACATGTTAGAACATGCATATGACATTTTTATTGGGTTTGGCTCCATTTTATTTTAAACTGTAGTTGCTCTGTTGACCATCTTCTGACATTTAACAGAGCACTTGCAGGCAACGGATCAAGACTGCAGCTGATCCTGTTGTGTCCCTGCATCAACCTGTACTTTCATCAAAGTCATGTGAGGTGACTGTCACTGGGGCAATATAACAAACCTACATCACCCAAGGTATCATAAAGCAGTTGGGATTTGGTACGACCACGAAGACTGAAATATCTTGCTACTAGCAGAAGCCACCTTCCTCCCTTGAAGCACATTAGTGAAGTGACAAATCAGCATTCTTAGTCTGCATTCTGCAAGTAAAGAATCTTAATCTCCTCCACATGTATGAGCGGTGGTGTTCTGGTTTTTAATAGACGAATGTGCACACAGCTACGTGGAAAGCCATACCAAGCTGCTCACAACTGCCTGTAGATCTGCACATTTCCTGTAGTCTTCAATGTAGAAAATATAAAAAAGAAGAAAACATCTGTTTTACCTAAGATGAAGGTATTCAAAAGTAAATAAAAGCAACTAGTTTAATAATCATGTTGTTTTTCTTTAAGAACTAGCTAGTCTTCTTCATTATCACTCACTGCATAAAATATACAGCATGAATCTGAGCTTACTCAACGCCACCTTGCGAGCTGTAAAAAGCTGCAAAAATCAAAGAATGAGAAATGAAGCTATTTTTGCAAGCAGGGATCTCTAGTTTCACAGAAAGAAAACTAAAGATTTTCCAAACAGATTTCTGTAGTCCCTTGTAAAACAAATGTTCACACACTACTTAGTTGTGTCCTATTAGGAGAGAATACTGCTGCAGTTAGGACACAGAAGAAACCTTCAACTCCTATATTTCCTGGATAACAGGCACCGTGCCCACAGGACGCCTGTCCCAGCAGGATCCTCGTCCACCAACATTACTTGTCATTACCTAACTCAAAGCTTCCTTCTTTCTTAGCTCTGCTGGCAGGACTTGGAATACTGTACAGGTAACTCAGTGCAGTAATGGCAAGCAAAAACTAACTGGGTGACAATAACAATAACCAAGATCCAGAAAATACAAATCTCTGGTTCCCATGGGCAGGTGTTCGTTTGACCAAAAGAATGTTATTAATAGACAGATAAGCCCATGTTCCTAACAGTGAAAATCCCTCAGATCTCACTCTAATGAGAGGAGCATGCCATGAACATCTCCCTAGTCACTGTCAAATATGTGCAATATCCAGTATGCAACCCCGAAGTAAAGGAAACAGCAGGTCAGCAATACAAAATAAAAGACACCAACGTGATGAACATGATCACTATAATGCCTAGTCCTGGTTCTCCAGCCACTGAAATACAGCCCGCTTGGAAGGAAACAAGAGAGCTGTTAAACATATGACAATATTGTCACACATTGAAGGAAAAGAAATGGCCCTGTGCCAAACTTAAATTAATCACCTAGTTTCTGGAGGCACGCTAATTCAAGTTGATAAAAGAAACATACAAAGAGATACCACATCAAAGCTTTTGCAAGGCAAACCAGTTAGTAAAAGAGACAAAAGACATCGTTAGTGTACTTGTTTTTACCAACTTGTACTGAGGTTTACTACACATTATAAAACAAAAAAGAACTAAGTTAATGGTTAGAAATCAATAAAAGATACAACTAACAGATTGTTGATGGCTTTCAAGAGCCAACGACCCATTTTCTGCCTAGGAACCCCATCTAAATTGGTACCTCCAACAGAAATAAAAAAGAAAAATTGTAAAGCCCTAGCTCATTTTTCTCAGTTCAATTTTTTGCTTGTGGGTTGTTTTTATTTTACTTCTCTCTTTCCAAAAGACAACATTATACAGAAGTAAATACAAACATATACACAAAACGGGTACTTATATTTAAAAAAACCTCACAAATAATGACTATTTTTTAAGAGGTTTTAAAAACCAAGTAGCAAACCCCCTCATGTTCTGTGTAAGTTACCCATTCAAAAGAAAAAACTATAGTTGAAAGTAAAAGCTGTATAAAAACAACTGTACCAAATACACAATTTTCTCTTTCCAAGGTATAGAAACGCTTTCTGTCAGCTGACTCTTGGAAGGAGTGCATGACAGGACTGCAAGTCATAGCATTTCCAGTGCACTAAACTTCTGAAGTTAGACTGTGCTTTGAGCCTCTACGAGAATATAGAATAACAAAGCCAACCATAGCAGAAACACACTAAGGTTATTTTAAGAATATATTTTGAAAATAAAAAACAGTAGGGTTTTTTTGTATTAATCATTATACACAAAGAAGATAATTCCCCCCTTCATTCTGATGTTAAGCAGTACCTATATTTCAATGTCCACTGGGAAATACACAAAATAAAAATAACTTTAAACCAGTGAATAGGAGTAACAGAAACGGTCACCCTGGAAAAAGTAGAAAATTAAGCACGGTGAATCCTTTCCATTCACAGAACAGAGTCATGCTATATATGAAGGATTTGAGTTTTTCATTAAATCTGTGACAAGTACAGGTGACCAAGTTTTATGCACATATGCAAGCACTTGATATCACGAGAGCAAAGAGCTCTCGTCTGTGTAATAGCCCCACATATAAGAAGGTCCATTCTGCATATGGTCAAGAAGTACATACAGATTCTGGTATTAAAGGGTCATTTCCTTTAAATATGTACCATCATCAGAAACATTTCAAAAGACACATAGTTGGGATTTTTCATACTTTTATTTTATTGTCTTTACATAAAGTTTAAGAAACATTTATAATGTTATTCTTACCTTCAAATGTCAAAACAGAAGGTCATTGTTCAAATAGGAAAGCTACAAAACCATCAGATTTTACAACAGACAAGAAACCCTAACTTTTGCTTCCTCAGAGGTTAAGAATTATTGCAAATTAATAGATCTCAAAGAAATTACACTCAGGAAATAACATATCAACAATCCTGGCAGGCTTAAACGAGTTGCTGGATTCACTTATTGCAGAAGTTTCATAGAGATGGAGGCCTAAAGAGACTTATGTTATCTACCTTGATCTTCTGTATCTTACAAAACATCTGTACCATTTCATCGCTGTGCCTATACTAAGCCTAGTAATTAGGCTACAGTGTTGTAATCCAGAAAAAAAACTAAGCTGCTCTATATGCAGCAGACCACCACAAAGGCCAAGCCATACACAACAGCGGGGAACCAATTATTGGCCAGATTAGACTTCGTGATTCCACCAAGCAATTTACACGCTGTAATTGCTATGAATTTCTCTGCAGAACTAGTGATCAATTTGATTTTTAGCACTTGAACAAAGCCCAGCAACCAAATATTTATGAAAGGGTTTCCTATATCACTTCAAAAAGTGACAAACTTGACTTGAATATTGTAAGATACAGACAAATCCGAGACATTTAAATCAGATTCATTTAGTTCTAATTTAAAGATAAATTAATCGGAGTTTATATTGTCTTAAACTATCCCACATAGAGGAACAGACATAAAGACTTTTAATTGGGGGTAGGTAATCTTTAAAAGTTCAAAAATAGGAAGCTGGTGTTTCAGTTCTAAACTGAAAAGAAAAAATAATTCAGATTAATCCTTAATTTAAAACATAAGTGGCTATCAGAAAAACTAAAGCAAGAAAGGAGGTCCTGACACTTCACTTAGGTTTGGCTTGTTTAAGGATAAGGTCAAATGTCCAAAAGATACAAAGCACAGTAACACTCACTGAAGTAACAGCAAAGACATTGGTGACATTTTAGCCCTGGATACTAAAATCTACTAGCAAGCCCTGGGGGAAGGTGGGAGGGGGGAAGTATGGAGAAAATAAGCAGCAGGACTATTACACCAGTGCAAACAAAGAAATCCTAAAAAAAGCTTACAGAGAAACACAGTACTTGTAACAGGACATTAGAAACTCATTTTGCAAATTGTTTAACCTCTGCTGTCTTTGTGCATTCTGAGGTATTTCTCTGTCAGCCTATGTCCGTAAGCACTTCGCTGTTTCTGTTTCAGGATCCTTCTGCTTTCCAGCTCACCAGGACTAATTGCTCTTGGTTGCTTTGGCTGAAATCCCAGAGAAATGACAACACCTTTGAGTTGAGGCTCAAAGTTCAAGAAGCAACAGGTGCTCAAGGGAATCTTCAACCTGGTCCCTAGCACAGCCACTGACAGTGCCCGACTCTTTTCCCAGACAGGTAAATGGAACTGAGATACTGACAGCCTGAATGAAAAGCAAGAAAGCAATCTGTTCCGAGACAAGAACTTCTTTAACGAGTTTTGTTTTTTCCCTAGTGCTGCAAAAGTGCCCCTGAATTTAGGTTAATCTCATCCTAATGGGACTTGCTTAGCTTCCTACTTCGTATCGCCCTGGGTGCCTCACAGAAGTTTCCCTGATAAAATACAGAGCTCTGATTTTACTTCTAAAATCACAGAAGGAATCCAAGTTTAGGAAATAAAAAAACAAACCACACACACATACACCAAAAAACCCCACACACCTGTATGACTGTTATTTTACTACTATAGGTCATGTTTACCAAAAACTTGAACTTGAAATAAGTATCTGAATGAGACACGCAAAGTGAAATTAGAGAAGACAACGATTATGTTCTTCCCATTTACCTAACAGATTGGCAGTCGGATGATAGAGGAACCCTTAAGAAAATCATCACTACTTCATGACTTGTGAACCAAGTCCCACAAATTTTATTTTCCTTACAAATCCAATAAAAGTGTTTTGTTCTGCACTGAGTGAAGTATTTAGTGCTAAGCAAAAAGATTGTTTTCATTTTTCATCTCATCTAAAAAACTCCCGCCTCCCCAGTTTCTTGGCATTGAGTCTGTGTTTGACTACTGAATCAGAGGTACAGAAAAAAACCCACAAAAAAACTCCACCATTGATCATACATTTTTAATTTCAAAATAAAAAATGTTACATTTCTGATCAGTTGTAAGCCTTTCTTTCATATCCTGCTTTGACTTTTGAAATGCTAAAATCCCTTGCCTCACAAAGAGACAGTTGATTCTCTCTGCAGCTCGCAACTCCTTTTCTACTTACATTCACATTTCCTACGTCTTCTCTCCTCTTTCTTCGTTCTTCCGGTTCTAACTCCCTGTTATTTTATCATGATTCAGTTTTCACCCCCTATTTTACAAAAGGGCTGCTTTTAATAAGAAGGAGCCAGCACGCTATTAGTGATGGACTCTTGGAGCATCTTCTTCACTTCTACTCTCCCCAATTTATTTTTTTCATCCACAACTTACCATTTCCTTGGCATAGACCCTCTTGTCATTTCTCTTCTGTTTAACTTCAAGATCTATGTACTTTCCCAAAGTACCTCTTACATCTCTAATTTTCTCTCCTTTCTTACTTTCCTGTATGCCTTGCATTTTTGGGTTGTTACGTCTTTTCCCCAGTATATTCTACGTCTAGATCATCACTAATAAAATTAAGTATTTAATGCTATTCTTGTAGCCATTCTCATAGCTTTAAATAATTCACTCTCCCTTTCTGTTCATTCTGAAGTCTTGAAATAAAGGGAAAAAAATCAAAACAAATTCCTTTAGTTGTTCTTCTCATTTTTCCTTGCAGTTCTCTCATTCAACTGTCTCTGAGCTTTTATTGCAAAGCATACATGTTATAATTTATAAATGCCACCAAATCACATCCAACTGATTTAATGCATTGTACTGAGAACTTTACAACCTGAACAGAATGCGTAAGGCTATTGCTTGCCTTCCCATAAACACTTTAATATTCAAAACAGTCCATGCTAAGTCAGAACAAGCAGCTGCCATAAAAGATGGTTTTAACCATACCACTCCACCAATGTAGATTTGTGTTTTTCTGTTTGAGGACACTGAGGGTATGTGCTCCCTTTTGCTCGCTGGTGTCTCACTCTTGCTTATACAATGACACATTGCAAAACAAAGACTCAGCGTAGTTTGGCAAATATTCATTTTAAATATTTAGTTTCAAGTATTTGGAGTACATAGCGTTTGTTTACAGTAGGTTACAATATTAGATGTCATTTTAATCATTATGTCTTAAAAGAAACAGAATATTCACTCTAACAAATTCAGTTTAGAACTCCACCTTAACCTCTGTGATATTTAGTTTCCAATTATTAAAATACAGAGAACACTTAAAAATAAGCTGGGAATACAACTGCAGCAGGCAGTTAAAACTGTATCCATCAACAATTTTGGAAAATCTAATTTATTTACTTTTAAAAAACTATTTTCTGATAATTTGGACTGATCCAAAGGTCACTAATTTGGAAAAAAAAAAAAAAAAAAGGAGAAAATCAAAGGTATTACAGTTTAAAGGAAGACCTCTTGCTTTTTAATTAAGTTCATTCCATTTTACTCTTAAACATTAAAAAAAAGGATTAATAGTTTCTTTATTTATCCTGATAATCCTATGCAGAGTCTTAACATATCTAAGATTGTTTTGCTTGTTTTATTGGTTTCTTCCTATTTGTTTGCACACTGAACCTTATTACAAACAAGACAACAGAGATTTTTTTAGGATGAGTTAGTTGGGATTTTTGTTTAACTGTGTCTGGATAACACTAAACCTAAATAAGGCATGGCCTTAGTCTCTGATTCAATTCTACATAGAACTAACAATAGAAGAGCAACTATCTTATGTCTAGACTAAGAGTATATGAAATATTGAATAAGATGTTTTATTTTCCATTTCTTCCACAGGAACCTAAATGCTCAAAAATCATGTTTGTATACACAAGATGTAGTCTAAAAATAGTATCCTTAATACTACTACTTACAAAATTATGCATACAATTAACCAAAAAGGAAACTAAGCACAAAATGAAAACAAATCAAAAAGGCACAAAGAAACCCAGAGTATACCGGGGTATATAAAACTCAGTAACATGCTAACTTTACACTGAAGCTGTAACAGACCAGAAACAGCCTGCACAGAACTTGCTTATTACAGCCATAAAAGACATATCCAAATCTGAAATAAAGATAAAAGCTGTCTCAGCATGTCACTGGTACATGGAGCTGATCTATGAAGTCATTTTCTTAGAATACTTACCACTAAATCCCAGTTATTTTGTTCAAGCAAGGTTATAGCTTCATCAATATTTTCAATACCAGTACATGCCTAAAAAGAAAAAGAAGCAGTAAACAGAATTAAGAGCATTGATCAGAGTATTAATTCTTATAACGCAATTAATTTCTGTAGAATGACAGGAAAGGTACAGGTCCTTCATTTCTGTTAGGAAAGGGTAATCCAGAAATCAGATTTCAAGTTTTAAACATGAAACATTCGGATATAATTTCCTGTTCAACCACAGGATTCTTGTGTAACCTTGAGCAAGCCACCTAGGGAAGCAAGAGAAAAGTAGTTATTTGTAAAATTAGGACAACAGTGCCATGCCATAAAGGTCTTTAAGAATTCTACATTCAGTGTTATAAAACACTCATGGTACCTTAAAAGAGAGCACTAAAATACTTAATATTTAAAATTATGTTTGAGATGACTGAAGTATTTTGTGTAAAGCCAGAAACACATAAATAAACACCACTGCCTCCATCATTATTTTATGCCCCTACTCACTGTGTGTACAAATGAGCACCTCATGTGAAACTATTTAAAATTAAGACTATATTAGGAAACATTTACAATGTCTTACTTACAGACAAAATGCCTTCATGTTGTTTTAGCCTTATACTCTAGCTTTACCTAGTTCAAGAAATCTAATACAATAGTGTTTTTAAAGTAGTGATAACATCCCATAAAATGGTACCGTAAATTGAGCTTAATTCCAAATACAAGAGAGCTCCTCTACTCAGTTAAAATACGGATGCAGCATCCTGTTTGCTTTTTTTGATATCCATATCTTTTCAACTACTCAACTTCAGCAGGCAGAGTGCTGCCAGTCACTCTGCCACATTTCTGCTACCATTCACACCTAAGGATATTAGATATATTTCACCAGAGGGGAAAACCGGCAACAGTTAAGTTTCTCTTTGGAACTTAACTTTCGTTCTAATCAAAGCCATGCTCTGTATTCAAGTGCACAAGATGAGTTCAGACTTTTACAAGACCTGAAACATGATCATGTTCCCTCTGCTCCACCACACAGTTATATAAGAAGTTTATATAAAGTTAATATAAAACTACACTTAAAAAACACAACCTTTTAACAGTAATACAGAGTTAGATAGCAGCAGCAAACAGATCAGTTTTATTGATTTCACAGATATATAGTCCCATTTTTCCATTATGTGATAAGAGAAAGAAGGGGCGAGGCAATAGAAAAAGACACTTTTTTTTCTCCGAACACATAAAAAGCCATCAGGTTACACATTTTTCATGCTCTGACTTTTCTCTCAATTTACAACAATTAAGAAATACGAAATAGCAAAGAAATCATAGAGAAATACAAGGCAAATTCTCTCCTCCCAAATTCAACACTGAAGAATTCCATGCGTATGAAGCATTACATGCAGTATGCCTACACAAAATGGACCAGCCTGGAGGACTGCGAGGACCACAAGGATACATTTTAAAGATGTTTTTTGAGGCAGCAGTTTCTATTGATCCACAATGCTCTTGTGGCCAGACTGGTTCTCTCTGGAACAAGACAAAATTTCCTCGATTGCTCACAGCATGTTGTGTTGATAGTGAATTTCACCCACTTCACATCTGGAGTGCTAAAAAAAATTTTTTTAAATATAGTTCTGCTCTTCAGAAGCATCATTTTGCCTTCTCTTCCATTACTTCTTGCAGTTACTTCTGAAGTTAAAAACAAGACAACACTTTGACAGCCTCCCTAGCAAACACGAAGGCTGTACGCACTTACGCCAAGCAAGCCTGAGGAGTGTAGGGCTTGAGCTTGTTGTTTCTGAAACCACAGGATTCATACCACCATAAACCTGCCACAGACATTGATGCCAACAGCTCTGTTGCAAAGTCTTACTTTGAGAGAAAGTTTTGCAAAAGTGATAGCCTGAGGTTCTGTCTACAGTTAGGTAAAATATACTTAAAAACCTGGTCACTACACTAATAAAGAATCACTATCATTTAATTTATCAGCCCACTATCTGGCTCACTTTGGCATACTTTTTCTTTCAAATTAACTAAACAAAATTAGCCCACCCTTCTGCCCCAGCACACAGTGAAAAGAGCTACCTCACCACCGTGGAGGCAGAGTCATAAAGCAATAAATTCACTTGTATGTCTGCATCCTTGTTGGTCATTTACAATCTAAATAGAACCCCACTCTTTCCCTTTTAGCAAGGCAGAGTCACAGGTATGAAAAGTAATTAAACATTTAAAAATCATCAGAATTGTTAATAGTCAAAGAAAGCAATCTTGTTAAAAACCCTTCAACCATTTTTACAGTCACTTTTAACATCTAATTTTAAGGGCTTTTAAAACTTATGATTTCACTTTCCAGATGGACTATTTTCGCTAGCTGTCAATAAAAATGGAAAACAAACATTGCTGAATGACAGCAATGAATGAATGATACTTATTGATGTAATTGTAAAACACCCCGGTAATATCAGAGTTGCAGGAAACAAATGTTTTCCAGAACAACATTTCAACACGAAGGAGAAGAATTGATTCAGACACCACGCACTGCCATATACAAATCCCTGCCTCCAGTCACTACCCATCACTGGATTAAACATCAGCAAAACTGAAGAAAAAAAATAAAACAAAAAAAATTTATTTCCTTTTGACTGCATGACAGCATGTAAGATGAATTCAAGAAACTGGTTGGTGCCTTTTGAATTTTCCCTAAGAAAGTAAGCACAAGATCAGAAGTCATCCCACGCTGGCAAGTGTGACATAACGGTGAGGACTCCTGGAGCAGCAGACGAGTCCCAGAACAACCTGAACTGCTTCTGCCTTTGTCTTCCATAGGGAAGCGCACACAGAACACCAGCAGGTTCTGTGAGCCACAAAACTCAACGTCTGGTTCTTCATGGGTTTGTCTCTCATCCCTAATTGCCAGGGATGAATTAAGTTTTCCCTATGGCTGTAATATTTATAACGGTTGTTTTGACAGACTTCTTTCCATGTCACCTGACTGTATTATCGGGAAATTTAGAAGAATTTAATCGGTATTACTCCAGGGTTTCAATTATTATTTGTGGGGGCACCTAGGCAACATTACCCTATATCGTTTACGTTTTTAGGAAGGTAGACTAAAAGTCACAGATTTTACAAAAAGACTTCTTTTTTTCCTCATTTTTGTACCTTTCATTCTACCTAAGCAAGAAATAAACAAAAATACTTGAAAGGAAAAAAAAAAATCATGTTAAACATGCACAGAAACGAAAGGAAAAAAACCTTCAAAATACAGTAAAGTAGATGAGGTCCAAAAACGCGCCTTTGTTACTAAGCAAGTAAAGTGATACCAGTTGAAGAGAATTTATTTACAGATTTCATTCAGCTTTATTTTCACGAGAGATCTATTTAATAAAAGGCACTAAATATTTTAGAAGAAAATCCCTACCAAAATACTAATAACTCTTGATTCCTTGATTCAGTCAACAACCAGCAGAGCCTCTAAGCCATCAAATTGCAAGAAACAAACCACCACTGTAAAAGTAAAACCTTCAAGGCTTTTAAACATCAAAAAGAACCCAAAGGATATTTTTTAAGGACAAAGGGGAAGAAAAGATAGAACAACTTCTTTCTCCTCCTTTCTGCACTCCTTCAAATCAAGAATTTTCACCCTTCACGGCAGCTCCAGCTCCAGAGACTGCACAGTCTTTTCTTTGGTTTTTTTTCTGATCACACAAGAGGAAAATGAATGTGAAGATGAGAAAACTATTGTTTTGCACTGAATGCACACGATCAGATTCTGAAGACAAAGTTATTGAGTGGTGAAACAACCCTCTTGGCATCTTCCTCTTCCAGGCCAAGTAAGTGTTTCCACCAGGCAGATTTAGATTCTCATATAATAAAATTTCAGACCACTTCTCAAAATTTTTTTTGAGGTAGCTTCACAGATTAATCATCACCTTAGTGATGAAGAGCTTACCCTTGGAAAGATTCACAGCTAACCATTAGGGTCCTATTTAACTGGCACAGTAACCTTAATCACTGTTATATACAAGAAGCAAAGTAGCCACCAAGGAGACAATTCAGTAGGAAAAAAGTGGGAAGGCAGACAAACTTCAAGGCATTCAAGACAAACCTAGGAGGTGCTTCCAGAAAGCTATAATGCAGTATGACAGACTTGCTCTTCTAAATCCCTTGCAGGGTGGTCTGACCCCAGCAGCCGTAACAGCTGGATCGGGGTTTTGAGACCCTCTGTGACCCCCATCTCAACGGCACAGTCTTCACCCTACCTCCACAACATAGGAAAGCAGCTGACTTCCCCATCTGGCGGCAGCTGCTGCTGAAAACGCTCCTCCGGCACCTGCTGCAGAGATCCAGGCAGTTGTTACACAGCAAAGCTGGAAGGGACAACTGCTGCTCCTAACACAGAGAGCAGGGCTGTTACTTCTGCGAAAGCACGGAAAGCAACAGACAGCTGTTGCTGACTCAAATACAGAGTCTGGCTACTGTTCACCAGACAAATAGTGGGTGGCAGTTGTTGCACAGAAGCTGGGAGCAAATGGTATTTGGCAGCAAGGCAGAACTCATCTCACCTGTGGCAGCATTCTCCTTCTCACCAAAACAAAACGCAGCAGCCAAAAGTATCCGTGAAGACGACATTCAACCTAAAAGCCAGTAGCTGGATGTGGAGGACACAGAAGTCTGTCTCTCTCAACATTTTTGTTGAACAATTCTATATTTCCTTTGACTACCAACAGTAGCTGTATTTTCTCCAAACAGGGACCATTTCAAAGCTAATTCAAACTAGGATTTACCCTAGAACATTATGCACAACAGGTTCCAGCCCACTAAAGTCAGGTAGACAGATGGCTGTGAATTACACTGTGCACCACTCTCTCCTGTAAAGGTCAGTTGGAAAAAAAAAAAAAAAAATCTCTCTTTGAGCATAGTGAATCTGCACTCTGCAGTTAACATCCTCAGAGTAAATCTGCACTCTGCAGTTAACATCCTCAGAGGCAGCCTCCTGCAGCAATTTAGAGCAGATGCAAATATAGGTACCATGTTCGGTCCAAATAACGAAAGGATAAAATTGGAGCCATAGCTCCAAGTACCCAGAACAGCAACAAGCTCAGACAACTGATCTCCAGGATCACACCAGTTGTCAACTACAGACTTTTTCCCCTCTCGTTGATATCACACTCATCTGTCTCAGAATAAAAGACTAAGCTGCTGTGATTCTATCTAATGCCTAGCCCTCAGACACTGAAACAGCTGATACAAACTCTCCTGTGCTGGATGAAAAAGGAGAAAAGAGCTTTCTGTCATCAGCATTTTCTTGCAACTGTAGCTCAGGCCATCTTTTTAATGTTTATACACAACTACACGGGCCAAAGAAACAACTACTATTAAGCCACCAAAAGAATCAACAGGTGAGATCTAGGAAAAAGCTTTCACCCTTTGGGATCTCCTACCAAACCCCAGGAAGCCAGCATTAATACATCTCCATTCACAGCAATTGCACAGACAGCACGCTATGAAATTCTTAAATTTGAAAGTACCCAGTAAATTTTTATCACTAGATAGAGCAATGCAACAAAAGCTAACTGTATTCCATAAAGACATGAGGTTTTAAACAGAAATCAAAAACACTGGCAAAGAACAAATACTGGTAAAACTAATTCAAGTACCCCTTCAGTAACTTATTCTTTGAAAAATAAGGACTAAGAGCATGGTAAACTCTTTTCATACAGGCCACTAACCTTTCCAGAAGGATGGGAATTGTCCAGGTCAGCAGCTTAAAAACAAAAAAACCACTCAAAGCAGTTCTTAACAGCATGTGAGATACAGCAAATGGTATTACTTATCTCCTTGCATACTTTCCCTGCCATATAGCAAAAATTAGTTTGCTGGTTTATTCTGCTCTTCAATTACAAGTAGACAGATCAGTTCACAGACACACTTCAGCGTCCTGACAGATTTTGCATATCTCCGAAGACAGAGAGTCTACAGCCTCTTTGGACAGCTTGTTCCAGTGCTTCACCATCTTGGCTAGGAAAATTTTGTTCCTTATATTTAATTATGATTTCCCTTGCTGTAACCTGTATCCACTGCCTCTTATCCTTGGACTGTGCAACTGCAAAAGAAATTTCATTCTATATTGTCTGCTATCACCTACTGTTTAGCTGAGACAGCAGCTATATTCCCCCCGAGCCTTCCCTTCCGGGCTACACAAACCCTTAACTGCACTTTTCACAAAACACGCTCCAGCCTCCCGCCCTCCTAGGCAGCCCTCCCCTAGATTGGCTCCAGTTTGTTAATGGAGGGACTGATACTGGACACAGCATTCCTGGTAGTGTTGGTCTCACCAGTACAAAGCAGGGGGGCAGAACAGCTCCCCTCAGTTTCCTGGCATACTGCAGGCCGCTCTGTGGCTACTATTTCATCTAGAAGAATCCCTAATTCTCTTTCTACACATTCCTAATAAAAATCAGGTTTCTGGATGCAATATATTTAAACAACCCAACCCTGAGTTTCCTCTTTCTAGAGTGAAACAGTACTTGGCATACTTTTCCCATCCCTTACAAGGGGAATGGCTCAGTAATCAAAGATAGTTAAAAGTATATAAAGCAGGCAAGGGCACCCCTGGATTGTATTTTGCTAGAAGTCAACTCAAACCCAGAAAGCTTGAAAACACTAATTCACCTATGACATATTTCCTTGAAAATTCACACAGGCTGTTGCAATGGTAACTACCTCAAAGAAACTGAAACAAAGTACAGCACTTGTTCCCCAAAACCAAGGTAAAGTTAAAGTAGTATGCTCAGCCAACCTAGTAAATGCTTTAGAACCGCAGTGTCAGCCTTAGGATCTACAGGTAAGTCCCTTCTGGGCTATCAAGGCACATTTGGACACTCGCAACTGAGATCTTTTGGTCCCTCAGCTCTTCTCATCTCAGAGTCTCACCTGCCTCAGGACTGCCACCAGCTACATACACACCCCTCTGTGGCATCCCATGTCATCCTAACCTAGCAACAACCCTACCAAAGCAATGAGACTGTTCTTATTATGAGTCATTAGTGGTTATTAAATTAACTTTTACTTCTTTCTATTTCAGGCAAACACTTAAAAAAAAACCAAAACCAACATCCAGGCATATCAACTGAGACACAAACTGAAAGGTCACCTACTGCAAGCATCCAAATGAAGAGATAAGAGTGGTTCTCTGTTTTTACATCACTCAGAAGAGCATCTGGTAACGATTAGGCAGATTCACCAGCTGTTCACTTAACAAAAACAAGCTAATAGACTTACCAATATCAGAAACTGAGAAAGGGTCAAGGCAAATAAGCCAGGCTATGCTCAATGCATTTCAACTCCCACCCCCAACTATTTACAAGCCTCACTGCTCTATTTGAGCACCACCTTAGGCAAAACTCCAGAGCAAGGAAGCATCACTCCTTTTCTGCAAGAGAAGGGTAGGGGGGGAAGAAAAAAAATGGTATTTCTGAAGGTCACAGAAGCATTTCTACCTATTAGTTACCAAGCAGACAGGAATGAACTTTGTCCGTGCTCTAAGATGACTGTGAGCTTTCTGAACAAAGCAAGCAGGGTACAAAGTCTAAACTGGTAGCACTAAGCTCTAACCACTTCTTAGCGGGACTAGCTAACTTGGCACCACACTAACCACTTTCAAATGGGTTCCAGCAGACTCTAAACACTCTCAAGACTCTGGAGCAAATTCTGCTTCCAGAATACCATGAAGGCACATCCTGAGGAAGCCCATAAGCTGAGCCAAGACATGAACTCTACTTTCCCAAAACCCACGCTAACACTCGGGCATCTAAGCCACACATACTACATATAAGAAGTAGTGCTCAAACTGAATGAAAAACCAAACCAAAACAAAAGTTAGGTCTTGTTAATTAGTACTCTGCACTACCAAACCGATTGTCTCTCCTGAAGACAGCCTTTACCCAACAACTACAAAATAGTTAGGATTATCCCAAAGACACTGTGTTTGGCTAATACCTTAATAGAAGTATCTCAGTGAAGGTAAAAACCTCTAGATATCCTGAACCACAGTCATTTTGCACCCGCAGGAGCATATGTTATCACATACAAGGAAAAACTGATAGAAAATAGAAAAAAAAAAACAAAAAAATGCAGGGGTCAGACACACACTTTTGCTACCTGGATATTTGCAGTCATCTCCTTCCTCCTCGTGGCCTCAGAAGCAGTAGAACCTTAAAAACAACTTAAGAATAAATAAAAGCCACTTTCTAGATAAGCACACAAAGGAAGGAGTACTAATCAATAAAAAAAAAAATTTTTACTCAACATTCCACAAACACTTGTATTTTTTTTTTATAAAGAATAGGACCACAATGAATTGGCCACAAAAATGGTCAAGAGAGATGGAACACTCTCCGACAAGGAAAGGCTGAGAGAGTGGGGGCTCTTCAGCCTGGAGAAGGCTCCAGGGAGACCTTATTGCAGCCTTTCACCTTAAAAGGGGGCCTATAAGAATGATGGGGACAGTGGTGGGGCCTGTAGTGATAGGACGGGGGGTAATGGTTTTAAACAAAAAGAGGGTAGGTTTAGACTACGTGTAAGGAAGAATTTTTTTACAATGAGGGTGGTGAAATGCTGGAACAGATTGGCCAGAGAGGTGGGAGATGCCCCATTCCTGGAAACATTCAAGGTCAGGTTGGATGGGGCTCTGAGTAACCTGATCTAGTGGAAGACATCCCTGCTCACTGCAGGGGGGCTGGGCTAGATGGGCTGTTAGGGTACCTTCCAACCCAAACCACTCTATGATTCTGTGACATATTCTTCAAAACGTGGAAATGGTACCCAAAATAGGAAAACAGAAGAACACTCAGCATAGCACAGGTCACACCATAACACAGGCCAACAAGGACTATAAAAAAAAAAACATTTTTCTACAGACAAAAATTACATAAGCTTTTAAAAGTATCAGGACAAGGAAGCCTGTCAGCAAATCAGCAGGACAAACTAAAGAAGTGGTCAAAGAAGGTAAGGGCGTATCATAAAAACCTAAATGACTTCTGTGTGCCCACATTCACTACAGAGAAACTTAGGGACTATCCTAGAAAAAGAAAAAAGCTCCTCTTTACAGAGAGCTCTCTCCTACTTAGGTACCAGTAAAGACAGTATAGAACAAACCACCAGACCAGATGGTAGTCTCCAAAATTTTAAAGGAACTTAAATATTTGTATTTTTTTACAGGAGAGTGCTCTTTAAATCAACCTTAATTAAGCCTCAGTTAAATCAATGTTGCATTCCCACAGTGCTGATATTAGCTTTTTCGTGAATTTTATTGGGGTGCAAACCAGAAGGGGGGAAGTTTCCTACAGTTCAGACAAATTTGACTTCTGTACCATAAGAACTAGCAGAAATTCCCATAAAGTATATAGAATTGAATTAGTACACACATGGATATATATGACACTGAGGAAACGTGAACACAGCTTCCACAGAGCAAACGCACATATCGCAACTCAGATGTCTCTGAAGAACAGAAGACTAACTCAAGCTGACACAGTTTATTTCCAAGGTCTTATAACAAACCCTATCATCAAGCTTCTAAAAGTGCTGACTTCCAGAAACTAGGATGAAGCAAATCTGTTGAAATTCTGTTTCTTACGGCTCTTTCCTAAAGACCAGCCACTGCTGCAGACGAGACATTAGGCCAGCTGAGTCTTCGATCTGAGCTGATATGGCACCTTTGATATTTGCTCACACAAACAACCTGACCTTTAAAGAAAAAAATAATAGAGGTGACTCAGTTTCAGAGTTCTTGTCTTTACAATTTGTTTCCTGCAATAGGTAAAACACGAAACCTATATAAAATAATTCAAGGGCTAAGGTACTCTGTTCTGGTTTCAAAACATCTCATAAGAACTTCAGCTTTACTGAACTACCTTTTGAAAGTATAACTACTCCTGCAGAACAAAGACCTGCTCAACCAGTTAGACATAGAGGACTGGCAGATGACTACACTGATAGACCAAACAACGCGTAATGCAGACACCAGGGCTCTGGTTTCCTCTTTGAGTAGTTTGTTTTTACAATTGCACATTACCTAGTCAACTCTAAAAAATGGGCTTAATTAGTAGGCTTCAATCCAGGCAGTGAGCACGTCATTTCCCTTAATTCAAATGACAAGAGACAAGTAAAATGTCAGGTACTTCCCCAGGCTTTTTATTCTAGTTCTTAACAGTAGTTAAAAGAAAGGACTTACCTAATACCTGCCCCACAAATCCATGAACTTATCCACTGACCAGAAAAATATGAAAATCTATCAAAGATATGCCACGCAGTTCTTTTAATAAGCTATTACACTTTGCTTCTAGTAGGGTAATGCACAAAAATTAGGCTTGCAAAGGTAACTGAGCCATGAGAACTGCCCAAATAGAGGGACTTCCCAATGCAATGATCTTAAGACAGGAGATTCTCTGGACCCCTTAAGACATATAGCAACCCACTCAAATCCTCATCCTCGCCTTTCCAACACCTCCTTTCACATAAAAATATGAACTCAGTAATGGTGTTTACTGTAAATGATCCTTGCTTACCAAGAAATATTAGCCATATTTTATTTTCAATGTGCCAAATAATTTTCACACTATGTTTCAATGAAAGCACATTCCTCGCCTGTGGGAGTATATATAATTAACAATTCCAATAATACAGTTAGTATTAGTTGTCATGGTATTTGAAAAAGGACCCTACAGCTACCACCTCTTAATCTGTTTCAGCGACTTACTAACCCAAATACCTATATGAATGGATTGATGGAAATGGTGACATTATTATTATGATGTGAACAGTCTTTTCAAGGTAATTGAATGAAAAGAACAGCATAAACTTCTTTCTAAAGATGAACTGGTACTCTATTGGTAGATTATTTAGGTTGTCACAGCAGGGCTGTAATGCACACAAATCACAGTATCCTGTTTCTTCTCTATAAATGTCAGATAGTATTGCTAATGAACTACCTGTCCTTACATAAGGGAAATTAGCTGGCTTTTCTTTGAACATCAACCAGTGGAAATATCTGCATTATCATGTTTCTAAACGGACATCAGTCTTACTCCACTTTCTTATTTGTGACTCCACAATCTACTTCACCTTCAGTTTAAAGACCAGAAAGGTGACAACTAAACCTAAATAACTGTTCTGATAAGCGTGAGTTTGGGGATTACAGCAGAGTCTAAAAGCATCTAAAGAAATTGTTAATTCTTCAGAAACACACAAAGAGCAAATTAATATAAGCAATGGACTTGCTAACAGAAAACAACAATCAAAACAACCAAACTAGAACACACTAGGCACGCAGTATGCTTTTACCACATCTCTTCAACCCAAGGCCATTTACAGCAAACTAAGCCAATTTGTGCTGCAAACCAAGAGGTCCAACTACCAGTTCCAGCGCTGTTACTGGCTGTGCAATGCAGAAAATTATAACGCGTGATAAAAAGCAAAAGGGATTAAAAGAAATTTTAATCAAAATGTAAATTAGGAAGCCTCATAGGTACGAGCTCAAACATCCTATGGTGTCCCAAGATCCTCTTTTTAACACTGAAAAACAGCCCTGTTAACTATTTCTATATCTAGCTAAGCATACAGTAACCTATATCCACAAAAAAGGTCAGCTGAAGCAGCACTGAGCATCTTGGCACCTTACTCAGAGTCTACCTCTACGGAAACATAGCCAGTACGAGGGGATGAAGAAACAAACCTGTCTCTCCTACACCCTGACTTCTAATCTACAGAATACTGGATTCCCTTCCAACTACAATGGAGAGAGAAGCAGAGCCCAGTCCAGCTGGCATGCTCGGGGAGAGCCCACCTCATTATATTCTACAGAGAAGCCACACAAAGGAATGATTTGGTATGAGCAAGACTGAAGTTTTCTGTTCAGACAGATCTGAACACACATAAAACCAGATACTTATATACCTAAAGAGTGTTCCTGATGAAAATGTATGCCTCCAAGAACGATAAACTTAAGCTGGAAGACACTTTCCAAAGACCTAAACTTTGACTGGCAGTCTCTTCGGCTCCCATCTTTTGCTGAGGACCTTGTTCCAAGTGAATTGCCAAACACTTCACAGCAAGTCTGCAAAGAAATCAAGAACATTCCTTTCCGCTCCAATGCCTTAATGACAAAACATATTTTCTTTCAGAAATCAATGTTAAGGGTATCAACTTTGCTATTTGTTCAAAACCCCTCAGCGGATGGCTTACCTGCACAGAAAATAGTTAAAACACACTTTCCAGCCCCCCGCGTAAGCCAGTCCAGAGCAAGAAATCAAGGCTACTGACTTGAAGCTATTCCTGTACCTGCTTACCTTTTTCACCCATCAAATTTCATACTGTCAATAACTTAAAAGTGACAGAAAACCTGAGCTAGCAGGCCAACACACTGAGAAGAAAGCAAAGCTCCCTTATGTATCCCTTCCCCTCAAATTAATATCCATGTAAATGCTCCACATACTGTCAGAGAGTGGAAACTGTGCGTAACAGAAATAATCTTGAACAGGGCTGAAGTAGACAGATGTTTTACATAACTAGAAAAAAACACCTTTTTAAAACCCATCTTGTCAGTCATTAAACAGCACTGTGTTTTATTTTAGCCATTCCAGAAGGAAATCTGTAGTCTAAACTACAGTTAAATCTTAAAAAAATAAAGAAATAATAAGCTGATGTATCAGCATCATGGTCAATTCTATAACTTAAACATGATTATCTAGCATGCTTTCTCACCTTTCTGTAACTGATGGCAACGAGGTTCTTCCTTCCCAATTCCCCCTTGCTCCTCCCACAAACCTCTGTTTTATGAAAAAGATTGACACAAAGGTGAAGTTTGAAAAAAAAATTTTATACGTGTGTGAATCATACCAAAGCAGTCTATTACTCAGTTTAAAAAAACTATAAAAACAAAAGAACTCACATAAATTTGTTTCACAGTGAACATAGATGAGAGACAGAAAGAAGAAGAAAGCTAATAGATATCTGTTGTTTCAATGAAAGCAAAGATTTTTCTTTAGTTTTGCCATTCTGCTCTGAAGTCTTCCTACTCATACCAAATCTTCAGCTATTACTTCAGCTATTACTATTACTTCAGCTATTATTACTTTGGTTAATAAAAAAATGTGAATACTATGAAAAATTTCCTTCTGAAGCTCCATGTTCCTGATATTTTTGTAATATATGGACACGCAGGAGCTGGCAACTCCCACAATACTCCAACCTTAAGGCCCACTCTACATTTAAAACTGTTGTGAGAACAACCACACAGTGTGAATAAAGCGGTCCTACAGGTGGATGTTATAAGGACAAAAAGATATTCTTGCTACTCTTAGTGCCTATCCTAAGTGAACCCATAAAAACAAAGTAAAGGTGCAAGCATATAAAAATGTCAACATCTGACACTTCTGCCAATATTCAAAGACTGTTTTTCACTTCTGTGTAGTTTAACTATGCCAATTTAACTAAGGGCAGTGCAACTAAAGTGTGCAACCTAAAAATAAATAATTTTTTTTTTCTTTATAATGAAAAGTACACTGATACGCTGTGAGAGCAACTCCCTTCAAACCCCAGACTGCACAGATCATTAATATATTCATATCATGTGAGTGCCTGGGTATCCCACTGGAGATGAAAGAACATTTCACAGCTAAACGCAACAAACGGAAGAAAAACAGAGATGTTTACAAAAATCAGTAGAAATTATATGTCCTTCTTTCCCCTTGTATGGAAGGTTTGTTGTGGCACCACTCTTTTACCAATTCACATGTAGTTATGTTTTTAAAGAACTCTCGCTAGCTACAAACAGAAGCTGCTGGGTTTTTTCCTACAGAGCTTTTCCTACATGCCAATGACACTTTGTGGAGAAATCCTGAATTGCATTTAGTTAAATTTATTTGTGCGCTTAACTCCTTCACTTCAGCTACTTCCATGAAAACAATCTAACTGCTCATGTACAACGCTCAACTTGCGCGCAATCTTTCCTAAGTGAGGACTTAAGAAGGAAAAGTTAGACAGGTTGCTTTTTACAGCCTTACATGCATGAATACGTACTTTGTACTCTCTGGGTAGCACATAGTAACCTCATTAAAAAAGGAGAGGAAAGGAAAATAATTATAAACCACACAGAACAGTCTTAAAGCGTTTTGAGACAAATAAGTATTTTGGTAGATCACTTACTGTGTTGTACCCTGTTGTTAAAATACTTTATAAACTTACTCAATGTTTGCATGTATACATATGTGCATAAAAAAATATTTCTTAAAAGTATTTCTCTTCAGTACCTCAGAATGCAGAAGTAACCTGTTACAACAATCAGAGCTAGTAAGAAAAACAAAATGTGATACAAGATCCTGCTCTAGTTGAAGCTAATGGCAGAATCCCTAATGGCTTTGAAAGATACAAAATGAAAGCTTTACAAAAGCATTGAACATCAGCACAATTATGACTTCACTGAAATATTTTTTATAGGGAGGGAAAACCCTTTCAAGTTTTAACAGTTCAAAGACCACTGCTCTATCCCTTTTAAAAGTAACTTGGGAAAGGTTAGCATGAAAAGGTGATGGACGTTTTCCTCCCAATTTAACTCAGCAAATACTAGCTGAACAAAGAATTACTTCTGACATTTCCAGCGTGCACAACATTCTTCAATGAGATACCTTTCACAATTACAGAAGATGGCAGCAGAACTCTGAGAAAGATATTTATTAATTAAAAGGTACAGAAAATATAGAAGGGAAAATCATGCAGAATTTCTTTGCACATTATGTTTTATTTTCCATTCTTAATTCTCAGTGAATAAGTTGTAAACTCCATCAAGTATTTAAAACACCCAGAATCCTTTACTGCTTTGTAAGAGCCTAAAGATATGAGGCCTAATAATGACTGACATTGTCCTTCACTAATCTGAAGCTTGAACAGCAGAACAACTAACTATTCAAAATTTCAGCATCAGGCAGATGCTCGAGATCATTAAAAAAAAAGGAGGATAGAAAAGAAAAAAAAGAAAATTGTCTGCTGAAATACAAGCGGAAAAAGTTTGTGTTTTTTAGATAACCACTGTTATATGATAAAGTATTTCCTGGTTCACGCACATGATGTCATCCCTGATCTACAACTGATTTCTGTGACTCGACCACCTACCTGCAAGTCAGCAATAATACTTACTTGTCTTCATAGTTCTAAATACTGTGGCTATCCCGTATTAACTGGTTCCAAAACCCAAGCAGAAAAAGACTGCAGAACTGCAAAATAGCATTTACACTAAAATCTTGGAAAGTGGATATAGATTGAATACTATTAAAAAAAATCTTACATTCAGCAGCCTCTAATTTAACGGTCTTCTGGGATTCCTGAACGTAAGCCTGTTTCAGCTAATAACGAGGGATTCCATAAGAGTCTGTCTCCACTAGTATGAGTGCAGAATTGTAGTCTGGTTTCCTTTTACACAGTGTATTGTTACTGGAAGAACTCCTTTATGAAATATCAGCCTTAAAATTGAGGCTCCTTACACACACAAAAGCACAACAAAATAAAGGATCATTATATTTGTTGAGCATTTTAATAAATATGGGTGTAAAGCACTCAGGTACAGAAAGGGCAAACACTTTCCTGTTATCAACAGGGAACTCTGTGTGTTACATCACTAAGATATCGGATACCTTTGGCAAAAATTACATAATGTACACCACAGCCACCCTACCTGTAATTCCAAAGAAACATTCTTGTTATGCACACACAGTGAATGAAGGGATTACTTTTTTCAAACTAAACAAAACCGTTTCACTGCTAACAGCTGAGAAATGGCCTTTTAAGAAGTTGAATGGTCAGACAGCCGGTCAGTCCAATAATATCCAGGAGCCTATCCACGTAAGAACAACTGCTGCAAATGGACAAAGCTTAAGAAAAAAAAAACAGTTGAAAATCAAATATTAAAAACATGTATTGAAATATAACCTGATAACCCTTCCAAGATGCTTTTGCCTCTCCCCACTATTTCAAATACATGTATCTTCCACTTGTTTGTTTACATGTTCTTAGAACAACAATATAAAAACAAGCAATACACTGAACAGATTAAGCAGGCTCCTGAACACATCACTTTTCTTTAAAGAAAGGCTTTATTCTGGGAATAACATTTAAGACTGTTGAGTTAAATTATAACCCTTTTGTAGGGAAGAGGGAAGGTAACAAACAACTTTTAAGGGCATATTCCTCCTTTTACACCAACACATTGTTATTCGGAACAGGGTGGGAAGAGTTTTACCGTCATTACAACAGTCATAGGCTGAGGCAACCGTGAAGTTAGAGTTGATGTTACAATGGAAACACCTCTGTGCAGCGTTAATCTGTAGTACCAGTGAGTGATTCATTACAAACACTGTGACAAATCATTAGGAGCGATGAGCCTTGTATCCTCCCCGGCATTTCGCTCTTCCAAGGGAGCTGGCTCTCAGCCGTCCCAGGGCCTGGGTGGTTGTAGAGGGTGGGAACAAGCAAAGTGGATGAAAAAGCTTTTTTATTTTTTTTTCTAACTAAGAAAGCTGAAACTCTCCAAGTTAAAGAAGACATTTTGTTCACGCACCTTGAGAGAAGAGGGCACGCGTTCCCCATTTCTGACAAAAGAAAGAAAGGAAGAAAGAGCGAGCGGAGGGTTTGGGGAGCGGGTTTCACACCCACCGCCCTAGCCCTTCCCACAAAGAGGCAGCGCAGCAGCGAAGGGAGAGCGACAAAAGCGGCGAAAGGCCGGGGCTGCGCGGCGGCTCGAAATTTACCTGGAAATCGGCCAGTATCATTTCTCGGTCCATGTTGGACGCCATGGCGGCCGGCGGCGCCCCCGGCTCGGCTCTGCCCCGCGCACCTGGAGCCGCGGCTGCCGGCGAGGACGGGGCAGGGCGTTAGGAGCTCATCGAGACGCCTCCCCGGGCGGCCCCACCCGGCGGCGGCCGCGGCGGAGGAGAAAGAGGAGGAGGAGAAGGAGGCGGCGGCGGCGGGGGGCCAGGAACGGGCAGCGCTGCCTCAGCCGCTGGCCCGGGCAGGAGGAGGAGAGAGGAGGAGAGGAGGAGGAGGCAGCGCCGCTCCCTCCCTGCCTCCGCAGCGCCTGTCGCACACTTTGCCTGTCATTGAGGTCGCAAAGAGGCGCTTTGCGGCCGCCACGTGACCGCGCCTGTCAAGCGCTCGCCGGCGCGCGCGCGCGCGGGGGGGGGGGGGCGGAGAAGGGGAGGGGGGGAGCCTTTCCGCCGGCGCGGGCCGCCCGCGAGGAAAAGGGAGGGGGGGGGCCTCAAGGAGCGGGGGTGACACGGACACCCCGGTCAGTGCCGGCTCCGCGGGGCTGCGGCCTAACGGGCCGGCCGGGACCGAGCCGCCAGCCGGGGCCGGAGGGAAGCGAGGGCCGCCGGAGCCTCTGGCCGCGGCGAGCAGCGGGGAACCGGAGCCTCCGGACGGGGAGAAGGAGGGGGAACCGGAGCCTCCGGACGGGGAGAAGGAGGGGGAACCGGAGCCTCCGGACGGAGCAAATTGAGGGGGAACCGGAGCTTCCAGACCGGGCGAGAGAGGGGGGAAACCGGAGCCTCCGGCCGCAGCTTAAGGGGGAGAAACTGGAGCCTCCGGCGGGGGTGAGGGAGGGGAACCGGAGCCTCCAGCCAGGGCGAGTTGAAGGGAAACTGGAGCGAGTTGGGGGTAACCGGGGGCCAGTTGAGGGAACCGGAGCCTCCGGCCTGGGCGACTTAGGGTTAACCGGAGCGAGTTGGGGGAACCGGAGCCTCCGGCCGAAGCAAGTTGAGGGTAACCGGGGCGAGTTAGGGGAACGGCAGCCGCCAGCCGAGGGGCGGAGTGGAATCAAGGGCCACCGGAGCCGCCGGCCGGGGGTGGCTCTGCCTCCCCGTGCGGGATGGCGGTGGCCCCGGGGACAGACGGTGCCCGGTCCCCGCTCCAGCAGCCCGTGGCTGTGCGCTCGCCGGGGTACCCGAACCTACCCGGGACGGGGTGGGGGCGGCTCGGGAAAACGGGGATTTTTTTTTTTTCCCCTCTCTCTCCGTGCTTCCTTCAAAACGAGAAGTGTTTTTCACAGGTTTCCGAGCCAACGGACCGTGATCTGCACAGCGGCCCTCGCTCAAGCTTAGCGCTCCGGCACTGTAAGCTGTGATTGCATTATATAGCACAAATAAATCTGTTTGTTTGGGTTTTTTTAAGTAATACAAATCGTGTGTTTTAAGTGTGCCGTTCACCTACCCCCTTAGCACCGGCGTTAATCACAAACACGCGCTCAGACACCGATTTCTCCATCAGCGCAACGTGTTTTCCTCTGCTCCTTGTACAGATGTCACAGCTGCCTAAGGTCACAGATACATCAAGCGCCTTTCGTGTTACTTGATAAAGTTACGTGATGATATCTATGAATGGAGCTATTGCTGTTTTTAGGAAACGCAGCCCTTGATTGTTTTCCTCTGACGAGTTTCTCGGCCCCTGCGAGCTCCCTGCGGCTGAACTGGCATCGGGGGGAGCAGCCGAAGGGGCACAGCACGGCAGGACCCGGAGAGTTAAAACTCTGCCTTCGGGAGAGTCCGTGTTCCCAAGATGAATGTTCCTGAGAGTCGTTTAAAGCCAGTTCGCAGTCGCTGCTGCGGAGCTCCAGGGCGGCTGGGGAAGGAGTCAGGCGGCGCTGGAGTCATTCAGGGTCCCCAGGCGGGTTGAGGCCACGCTGAAACGCCGCTTAAGATGCACAGTCAGAGAGTCAGAGAAGCTGGGTATTCTATTTTATCGTGTTCCTGCCCTAGTTTGTGTTGGCAGGGCTCGCCGAGAGGCTTTTATTGCCCGCTGACGTTAGCTTAACAAGTCGAGCTCCCCACCACCGACCGGAGGGGTGATAAAATAATTGCCCTCACACCTGCCCTTTTTTCCCTCCCCCGATGTTACAGACGGTTCTGTTCTAGGTACAAGACGTGGTGTAATGCCAGGGACAGCCTGTGCTGAATTACAAACAAATCCACCCACACATTACTAGAGAGTAACTGTAATAAAGGCTGAAAAGCGAGTTTTAGCAATTGGATTAAAGCCAATTAATTCCTGGCATGAACTGAAGCTATAGGTATGTTGTCAAGATTAGTTACACGGCGTTCGCGTCTATTGCAGTCATATGTTAAATAATGATATCTCTGTTAGATCAGAGCAGGAAGGATTCGATCCAGAACACGAAGAAAAGGTGAAGAGCTGCTCGTGCCCCGAGCCGCAGGGAGTTCACGGTCGAGTCCCAGCGAGAGCCTCTCTTCTCCTGCTCCCAGCCCCGCACCCCGAGCCACTCGAGGCGGCTTTTTCCTTTCGATGAGCCCCAGACACCCTGGAGAGCCGGGGGGTACCCGGGTACTTTACCCCTTGTAATGCCCGGCGATGATATCTCCCCCCGAAGGTGTTTTGGCTGCTGATGTTGGAGCCGACTGAGGCAACTTTTTCTGGTTCAGGAGTGTCTCTCTCAGTCCCGAATGAAAATGACCAGGATTAGCGAGCTACTTTTCCGCAGTTTCTGCCAGACCCGCTCGGTGAGGGAGGTTTGACAGCATTTTCTGGCCAGGCAGCTTCACTCGCAGAAGGCCTGCAGCACCCCAGCTACGCTTTCCTTAATTATTTTTATGTGGCGTGATTAACAGAAGATTAGGGCCTCGCTCTGAACTGTAAAATAAAACAAACCAAAAAAAAAAAAAAAAGGGCACTGTTGTAAGACCTGCGGGTCTAGCTCTGCAAGAAGTTAGCAACAGGTAAAACCACCAAAGCCTGTGTATTTTTTGCACTGATTAGTCACAAACCAAGGCATTTATGGGCCGTCTGACTGAATATTCGAAATTTTGCATAGAATTCCTTCCTCGCGCAGAAAAGCAACTCTATTTGAATGCATAGAATCATAGAATCATGGAATAACCAGGTTGGAAGAGACCCACCGGATCACCGAGTCCAACCATTCCAAATAGATGCTATTTATATCCGTATATTTCTAGAGTTAACGCTGAGGGAAATTATCATTCACATTTTTGTTTACTAAACTGTTAACACCTTTCCCTCTGGCCGAGAACCACCAGCACGAGGCCCTTAAAAACGGCCTTTTCCCCCTTTAGCGGGAGCGTGCGGGGACGTCCCGCTGGGAATTCGAGCCGGGCCGCTTTCTCCGCTCCCTGCGTGGGCGCTTCGTGACTTGTCATCTCTCTATTTTCACGGACAAGCCGGGGAGGGGGGTGGATCAAACCGAGCAGGCGGCCGCGGGAGCTCCCGGGCGGCGGTGCGGTTCCCCTCGCCGGGCACGTTCCCTCCCCGAGCCGCCCGAGCGCTCGTGTTTACGTTCAAATTCGCTTTTCCCGCAGCTTCCACGCGGGCCGGCGGGGAGCAGCTCTCCTCCTCGGGGAGCCGTGGCGCCGCGTCTTACCTCCCGGAGGCTTCGCCGCGCCCGGATCCAGCCTCTCCCGGGGCTCCGAGGAGGGCGATGACATCTCCGCGCTGGAGCCGCCGCCACCTCCTCACCCTCCGCAGGGTGGCGGGGCGCGTCCCCCCCCCCCTCCCCCCCATCAAAATGGCCCTTTCGAACCGACCGAGCGCGGCGGGAGCGCGACAAGCGACTCGACATTGACCCTTCAGCCTTGACCTTGTCCTCGGGGCGCGGAGCGAGGGCGGCGGGGCTGCCCCCGGCTCCGTGTCCGCGGGTTGGGGGGGGGGGGGGGTGTGCAGCGCCGGGCACCCCGCGGCTCCCCCGATCCAAAAAAAAAAATTAATAAAACACCTCTTCTTCCATTTTCCCCGCTTTCTCTCTCCCCGTAGGCCTCAGCCGCGCTGCTCCGCGGGGCGCGGAGCCCGGGGCCGGGCGCGGGGCGGCGCTCGGCGCTCCAGGCCTTCCTGCGCCGAACTCCGCGGCGCCTCCTTAAATCTCTGCCGTTAAAATGTGGGCGGGTGTTTCAACTCAAAAAGCGCTCAAATTTTTTTCTTTTCAAAAAAAGCTGATGAGGTTAAAAAAAAAAAAAAAAAAAAAAGGAGGTGGGGGGGGAAGGAAAAGGAAAGGGGAAAAAAAAAAAAAAAAAAGAGAGAGGAGAGAGAAACCGGCTTCGTGTCGGTAGGAAACAGAAGTAGCGATTGTTGGCGCTCCAAGCAGCGGGAGCGCAAAGCCGCGGGCGGAGGCGGCGGGCGCGGAGCGGCAAGTGCAGCTCGCGGAGGAGCCGCGGGAGGAGGCGGCGGGGCTGTCACCGCCCGCCCCGACCGGGCGAGGACGGACCCGCGGCACCCGGCGGCCCGTCCCGGCCCCGGATGCTCCGGCCGGGGCCGCGGAGGCTGCGCGGGGCCGCGGGAGGGAGGCGGCGGCGGCGGCGCGGAGCCGAGGGACACGGCGAGCGGAGGCGGCGGCGGCGCGGGATGGAACGGGAGAAGCGGGCGGGACTCGGCCGGGCGCCGCCGCCGAAGAGCGTTCCCCGGGGCTGCCGCCGCGGCTGAGGCTCCGAGCCCGAGCGAACAGGGTGGGTTCCCTTCTCCTCCCCCAGATCTCGGCTCTGAGTGAGTCCCCGCTGTGCGTGTCTATATGTTACCCGTGACATATAGGATCTATCGCTTAGCTGTTAACCTCTTCCTCCCGAGAGCGGCCAAAGGCTTTACTAGGAGTTACTCTATATGTGGAAGCAAAGAAATCTTCTTTCAAGCGGAGCTGCACTTTTGCTGAATAATCACGTGTGAGTTAGGGGCGGGCTCTTGGCAAGGAGGTTTTTTACGAGTATTTACTACAAGGTCTACTCCAGAAGATTAACCATCCCAATCCTTCTGTCAGTCTCCGATGCCATGCCCGGTTAAAAAAAAAATATATATACAAACCAAAAAAAAAAAAAACCAAAAAACCAAATCTCATCTTTTTTCCGATCGTCAGTCACCCTAAAGAATGGCCGAGCCTTCTGGGAACGAGCTGGCGTCCGCGGCTGCCAAGGGGGACCTAGTGCAACTTACTAATTTGTTGCAAAAGAATGTAAACGTCAATGCACAAAATGGATTTGGGAGGACTGCGCTGCAGGTTGGTATCCAGAGAGGGAGAAACTGTTTCATCACTGGTACCTCCGTGACCCGGGTTTCCAAAAAAGACAACGTTTTAAACAGGCTGGTGGATGAAATTCGAGTGGTTTTTTCAAACTCGTTGGATGCCATTTTTTATAACTTTGGTGGCTCCAACTCCCTAAAATGACGTACTTGAAATAAAAGCGGTCAAAACCATTCTTTCAGTCGGGGATCACCCTCAATGTCAAACGGGCTGCGAGTTTGCTAATATTTTGTAACTTCGTGGGGAGGAGGCAAGGAATGAGAGAGCTGAGATGAAAAGAAATCAGCTTAGGTGAGCAGGATTTCATAGCAGGTCTGTAAACACAAATGTGCTTTTCTCTGAAGCTTTGGCTTTATCTCTTTTTTCCTCCTTTTTTTTTTTCTTTCCCCCCCCCCCTTGCAATATGCTTTAAAAGTGTGTCTCGCCTCGGTTCGGTGGTACTTTTCCTTTCTACGATGTTTGTGAGGAATGACCTTTCTCACTGGGGAGCGTGCTGCTCAGAACCTTCGATGTACAGTCAGAGTTAGCCCTACGAGTTAGGCTTCCAGCTCAATCGCTTGCCCTTTCATTCATAATTAAGGCTTAAATTTTTGCTTTTCTTGCTCGGCTAGCAGGGCACCGGTTCCAGCTCTTTCCTTTCTGATCGTATAGGGTGCTACGTCCTAATTTTTAAGTGTCTGGCTGCGCAGGCAGGAGTTGGAACTCGTCCAACTCCAAACTATTGGGGCTGATGAAAATTTTGCTTTTAATAATATCAGATAATGGTGGCGAAAAGGCTAGAATACCTGCCGAATAGAGAAAGAAGTGATTTATAAGTCTGGAGGGGGAAAAAAAAATATGTGGTTATCTGTACTTAAGGTGTAAGCAATGAAATGTAGAAGTGGAGCTAGTGGGCTTTTTCATTTCACATATTAGAAAAATCGTTTATTAACTCCTCTCCCCCCTCCCCCCGAAACCATGGCAATTATTTCTGAAATTGGGGGTTTTTTTAGACAGCATAGAGCTTGCGAGTGTGCTCGAGATATTCACAGCTTTTTTGGCTTAACACCAAAATGTTCGAGCTGGAAAATAAGCACCTCTTGCTAAAAAAGCAGGAATGACCCTTTTTGTGACCGTTTTGCTGAAGCTCGAGATCTGTGAGCTCCTCTCGGTCCTGGTAGCACCTAAATAGGGCATCACAAGGCAGGGCAGGCACTCGCAGCCACTTTTAAGAGAGCGAAAGGATTTAAATTTAAAAGTTACACAAACAAACTTCTTTAAGAAAGCAGGAAACATTCAGCTCGCTCGTTTGCCCTCCACACCAGGGCTGAAAACCGATTTGTCCTGCAGTAATGTATTTTCTTTTCTAAGAGCAGCTGACTGTCCGTATCCTGAATTAAGGCATATTTTACACAATGACATCGCATCCAGCTGTATTCAACACGCATCTGTGTCCTAACAATGCTTCTTATCGCTGCCTAATCATAACTGACTTAATGAACCACAACAAAAATCAAAACAGGAGAATCTCTCGACTTATTTTCAATATGTATCATCCTGAAATGTGCTGTGGGTGCATGACCACGCTCGAAAGAGCTTTCTCTGTCAGTGCACCCTGCACAACCGAGATAATCTCTCCGTAATCTCTCTCTCTCAATTAAAACTCAGAGAATATTCCTATATTAATACAAATTAATTTGTATTTTTCTTCTGCCATTATGTTTAATTAAGCAGCTGCTTGCCTCGTCTTGCTCTGTGCTTTTTATTTCTGATGAAGTGCACCTACGCAGGCCTCAAATATATGTCCTGTCCTTGTGCTCTTCATCAGACTTATTAAATTAATGCTTTCTCCTTCTTTTCTGCCTCCCTCCCAAGTTAAATTTGCGAAATAAAGGGCATCTGCTGTACAGTTGTAGCCCATGTCCCAATAGCATCACCTTTTATATGATTTTTCTCCCCCCTGCATCTTTAACCAAAGCCTTCGGTTCCCTAGCCTGAACACAGAAAAATCCCACTGAAACCAAATACACATTTTGAATTCACAAATAATACAGCCTGGGCCCTCTAAAAGGGACCAAAATGTCCAGATTTTACTAAAGAAAGACAGATAACAATGTTCTTGTTTTCTTTCACATCGCTTCCACCTCCAGTAAGAAGTGAAAGAAAAGGCACATATGTAGCTGGAAGCCTTGGGGCATAGAAAAATCTCTTTCCCTGAATCCCACCCTGTCTTATCTGCACTTTTGCTCTTGTTTGTAGATATAATATACTGGGCTGCTTTACGGCCCAAACGCTGCAGTAATTACATTTATTATAGCTTGCTTTTCTTAAAAAAAACCCTAATATGTAATTTTCACCAGGGGAGTTTTTCAGCAAATCCCCTGTAGAAACTGTACATTTTGATAAATCTAATGCACTGGAATGCTTATTTAGGCTGATAATTTTTTTAAAACAAGATTTAAAAAAAAAAAGTGTGTATGTTTCTAAGAAAATATAAAAGGTGGGATTTTTTTTTTTTAATTTGACACTCACAATGAGGCTAACTTTGAGAACAGGAAAATGTTTGCTGTGGGCTGGAGAGTATACATTATCGTGTTCATTTTTTTGGAAAATCTTTGTGAAAACAAAAAAGGAAGAATTTGGGGGATATTGGTGCAAGCCGTTAAGTCTCAAATAAGAAAGATTTGTGTTCTGATTATGATAGTTTTATGATGCAATCGAGAAAATCTAAGGAAGGCTTGTTTGTTTTTTTCTCTGAGAGAAACAGTCAGAAAATTCAATTATTATTGTTGTTGTTGTTTTTAAAAGGGATGTTTTTAACAGCAGCGTATAGCCACAGTTTACTTATCATTGAATTATGAAGGCATCATATGATATACTGGTTTTAGAAGAAAACTTCTGGAACTTTGAAACATTCCTCTTAACTTCTCCTTTTTGAGTGACATAATGAAACATAAATATTGGGGAGAAAAATTTCTTCCAGCATTTATTTTTCTTAGCAGACAGAGCTATGGCACAGCCCAAATATTTGTTTTATGATAATGCACAGACAATGTAAACACCTGAAAGCTTACAAAAACACATCCTACATTTACTGTTGCTGTGGTAAAATGTCTGTTCCTCAGAGACCCTAGATTTGATGTTTAAGGAGATTAAACAGTAATGCAAAGGTGTCTCAATACTTAGGTAAATAAAACCCAACCACACTTAATTTTCGTGTGTTAAGAAACAGAGATAACCCGCGTTAAAAAAAAAAAAAAGAAGTCATTATATCCTCATTCTACACCGCCTGTTTCAGACATTAATCTCTCTGAGACAGAAAGCTATTACCACCGAAATGATAACATCTTTCACCATTTCACCGAGTTTAGTGAAAAAAAATACATTAAAATGGATGTTCTGATGTCTCATTAGTTTGATAGTGGAGCTCTTCTGCCTGTTTTAAATGAGGATTGAACCGAGACAAAAACCCAGGGACAAGAATTGAGGATCTCAGCCCCGTGCTGGAGCAGACACCCCCCGCGGAATTCAACTCTCCTGTTTCTTTCGCAGGTAATGAAACTCGGGAACCCCGAAATTGCCCGGAGGTTGCTAATTAAGGGGGCGAACCCCAACCTGAAGGACAGTACTGGCTTCGCCGTGATTCACGATGCAGCCAGAGAGGGTTTCCTGGACACTTTGCAGACTCTGCTGGAGTTTAAAGCTGATGTGAACATCGAGGATAACGAGGGCAACCTGCCCCTGCACTTGGCAGCCCGGGAGGGGCACGTGCGGGTGGTGGAATTCCTGCTGGAGAGCCCCGAGTGCAAGGTTGGCCACCAGAACAAGCAGGGGGCCACCGCCTACGACCTGGCCAAGCTCTACAAGAGATCCGCCGTGGTCAAGCTCTTGGAGGACAGCAGCTTCTTCCCTGCGCTCATGAATTAAACCCGGCTCGGACATGCTTTCCTTTGGACACGTAGGCTTTCAGCCTTCTAATTTTTTTTTTCCCCCTCCTTCTTTCTAATAACATTTGTTGCAACGTTGCTTCTATTATTTTCTTTTTTTTTCTTTTATTGAACAGTTTTTAGATAATTGAAATGTTTTAAATCCACACTCCCTGCAAGTTCTTACACCTGCTCACAGACTCTGCCGTGTATATATGTTGGTCGCTCGTACTTAGGTTTCCAGTATCAAGTTTTACAATATATTTTAGGTCATTCGTGTTAAGTCATTAATACAAGAGCTACATATTCACATACTCAATGTTGCTGGACTTTCTTAAGAAAAAGAAATAGCTTTCTGGGGTTTGTCCCACCTCTCAGCGCATCCCCCCTTCCTTCGGTCAGGGTTAAGTGCTCGCAGTCCTGCATTAAAACAGCCTTTTAAGGGGCTACCTCCAACTCCCTGCTCTGAAGTCCAAGGCTGCTTGGCCTGGGGACAGAGGATGGCGCTTAGAGGCTTTGGGAAATAGCTGCATTTTGACACTAACAAGAGCTCGTAGAAGTAGGTCACTTACTTTCTAAATGTAGATGACACTTTTCCCCTTTGTGTATCTAAACTTTCCTCAAGCTGATTTTGAATTTAGTTGCCAGAAACAGTGTAAGTGGTGATGTTTTGTTGGTTGTATTTGTTCGCCAGAGGTTTTAAACAACTCAGTTCAGTAGTTCGTGTTTACTGTACACTGAACAAGAGTTTTTTTCTAGTTTCAAAACGAGCAGCAGAGAACCACTGTCAGAGGAAGAGGACGCGAAGGCTGCAAAACAACACCAAGTTTTCTTGGAGCTTCATAAGCTGAGTGCAGTTTAGATGCTTTTTAGGAAATATTTGCTTTCCACCAACTGTTCTGTTTTGCCTGGAAATAAACTTTTTTTCATGATAGATGCATCTCACAAATCAGGACTATCTGAATACGGTGATGTTTAGGAAGCAGCACGTTTGATATTAGGGAAGTTATGTTATTGCTTGCACCTAAAACACGATTTAACCATTGAAAGTTTTCCATTGCAATACAGTTGAGAGTATTCATCAGTCTCAAACCCATTTACCTCTCCAGCTACAACAGAGGCTAACGACACTCAGCACAGCGTCAGAAAGAGTTTAGTATGGAACTTCTAACGTTTGTACAGGGTGTAGTTGTCGGTCCGATGGGCAGTTTAAAGTGCTTTATTTTGAATAGTCTAAATTTCAATTGCGAAAAATAGAAGGTTTAAAATCAATTCAAAATGAATAGTACTTAAAACAGCACTTAAAAAGGAGGGGATGTACATTACTTTAGATTTTACATCTTAAAAATAAATTTTCGCCCCACAACATCAGTTACTACCGTTTTCAAGTGAAAAGTAATTTGCTGAAACTGCCTGTCACGTTCACTATATCATCTGTCACACTGCTGTTTTCTGATTAAAAACCTCTGTGAAATACGAAGCTTTGCACACTTTTGTTATTATTTTTCTGTCCACAAGGGATCCAGAGATCATTAATCCAAGCAGCACGGCGCATAGGATGCACAATTAGGGAAATAAACCGCAAAATAACCGGTGTAAAGAGCACTAAAACCACGCGAGGTATTAAAACCGAGCAACGTAATCCGCAGGTCCCCGAGGTGCAGTGACCCAGACGGCTCTGTTGCCAGCAGTGTCCCTGTCCTCATGTGCTGGAGGATGCTCCAAGCTCCTTCCTTCTCCACACCTGCTGCGAAGCAGAAATCCACGCAACCACCGGGATTTCTCGCAGTCGCTGCTACAGCAGAGGAGAGCACCGAAAGGTAATACACAACTTTCTCACTTATTTTTTCACCTGCGCTACTAAGAACCGCTCATCCCAGACCCGTTCCGAGCTCCATCAGCGTTTCATTCACTCTAAGCCGAAGTTTAAGTACCGGCTTAATGGAAAAACTGCTTTTCTGTGAAAACTGCCCCGCCTTGTCAGAAATAGCGGCTTTTATTGCCTGCCAGAAGCTCACATCCAAAGCCAGGACGTGTCACACCACGGTCATGCCCGTGGCCCTAGTGGGTGAGTCACAGGCGATAGTAAATCTGGTTTAAAGGTAGGTTTTACTTGCTTTTACTGCTGCATTTTCTCTCTAAGCCATTCCGCTTATCGGCGACAACATTATAAACTCAAATCCCCAGTTAGATACTTTGAAAGTGAAAATTACTCCCTGTTGCCCCAGGAAATTATTAGTTACTGAAAAAAAAAAGCCTCTGGGAAACCGAGGAAAGAAATCAGCTGGTGGGTTACGTGCTCCTTACAGGGTCTGCAGGTGACAAGGAGTGATGCTGTGGGGCAGCCTTCCTGCAGAAGGTTTGAAAATAATAGAAAATCTCATCAATAGGGAATCTTTATACCGAAAAAGGATTCTCATATCGGATGTGGTTCCAGAAATTACTTTTGTGATTTCTTGGTAGTAGTCTGGCAACATAAAAAGCTCCAGTTTTGCAGATTCATGTATTTGTGAAAATGTCAACAATTATATTTATCTGGAGATGCAAAATTGCAGCGTGTGCGATGGAATGGAATATTTTTTTTAATCATAGAATCATAGAATAACCAGGTTGGAAGAGACCCACCGAATCATCGAGTCCAACCATTCCTATCAAACACTAAACCATGCCCCTTAGCATCTCATCCACCCGTGCCTTAAACCCCTCCAGGGAAGGTGAATCAACCACCTCCCTGGGCAGCCTGTTCCAGTGCCCAATGACCCTTTGCGTGAAAAATTTTTTCCTAATGTTCAGCCTGAACCTCCCCTGATAAACCAACTGAAAATTGAGTCCCCCAGCCAGGAGCAGAGCTCGTCCTGCCGCAGCCCAGGAATAAACACAGCATCGAGACGAGATGTATAAATAGAAACAAACGCAGCGAGGACAGAAAAAAAAATGGGAAGAAATAGAGTATAAAGTGTAGCTGTAGCAGGATTCAGGCTACGCGAGAAAACAACTGTGGGGCAAGAGCCCTCTCCCCTATTTCAGTTACACGGATGAGCAGAGCTCTTACACTTGACCTTTGTTTCTAAATCATCCCCGGAACAGCGGCGGGGGCTGTGGAATTCCTTTGGAAAAGGGGCAGATCCTGCAGGGATCCCCCAGGGAACCTGCATCTGGGGCAGCAGCTCCGGGTGGGGGGTGGGAGAGCCGGGGGGGAGAGGGCACCGAGCTGGCCGTGTCCTCCCACGGGGGATGGGGATTGGGGGTGGGGGAGAGCGATTCCCGAGGGGCTGGAAGGTGAATCCAGCCCAGCCGCCGGTGCGAGGGATGTCTGCGCGTTTAAGTAGAAGGAAACGCTTCCATTCCCCTCGTCAGCGCGGGGAGAGGAGTGAAATCAGCGCTTTATCCCACGCTGGGATCGGACCCGAGCATCGCAGGAGATGCCGTCGCACGCTCCGCGCCAGGAAAGGGTTAAAAACAGTAGAAAAAACATCACTTTTTAGCTTTGAAAAGAAAGAGAAGGGTCTCTTCCCCACGACTGCTCCCCCCCCTCGCCCCGCCGGCGTTTCGAACGCCTTCCAGGCGTTCGAAACGCCGGCGGGGCGGGGGGGGGGGGGGAGGTTAACCGGGCTCTGAAACCGTTAACTTTGGCTGCTGCGGCTCCTCTCCCCTTTCTCTTCCTGTCCAAATATTTTTAAATTTACGCGCCTTAACTAACAGTCTGCTTGTAGAGCTTGGGTTTCCTCCGCGGAGCCGGCCCCCCCCGCGCATCCTCCGCGCCCGGCGGGCAGCCGGCATCCTCCCTCCTCCTCGCCACCGCTGCGCCCCTTTCTTTTTTTTTTTTTTTTTTTCCCCTTCTTCTTCTTTTTTTCCCCCTTCTTCTTCCTATTTTTTTCTTCTTCCTTGTTGTTTTTTTTTTTTTTCTTCTTCTTCTTTATTTTTTTTTTTTCCTCCCTCTCCCCGCAGCTCCTCAGCGCATCCCCGGTGCCTTCGCAGACCCTCAGCCGCAGTGAGTACGGAGCAGGGACCCGCATCTGCCGGGGGAGGGGGGGGAGGATGGTGGTGACACATCTCTGTGGCTGCTGCCCCAGATTTCAGGGATGCAGAAGCATCTTCTCCCAGCGCAGCCCACGCAGAAGATAAAAAGAGGCAGGTTTGCCTCCAGGTTTCCTTAAGAAAATGGGAAGCAAGGTGTATCACCCAGCCGGAGGTTTCCATGACCTCTTGCTACACTTGAAAACTGAAGATAAGCGAAACGGGGAGGAGGAATAAACATCCACCCTTGTTGGTGTCTGTGTCACAGAGGCCAGGGAATGACCTTCGTATGTAAAGTCCAGGGCACTATTCTGGTAGCCAGTTGTGCCAAGTCTCGCTCTGCAGACCCAAATTATAGAGCAGCACTTGGAAAAAAAACTAACTTCTGCCACAGCACCGAGGGGTAAGATGGCTTCTTGCATTTTGAAGAAGTACAAATCACTGGAACGTTTTAAAGGTTGCAGCTTGTCAATTTATACTTCTTTCCAGAACATTTGAATTACCTTTCAGCACGTTACCAGTTATGATTGTGTGGAGTTCATCTTAAGGAACTAAGAGGAAGAGAACTGTCTGTGCTGGATGCTTCAGAATAACCTTGACCTTTCATTAGTGCTTATCCTAACAGATAAGTCATGCAGGGAAAGCAGGGAATTGGGCAAGGCACCTGCAGAAGCAGAAATGAAATGTCTCTATTTTTAAACTAGTGTTAAAATGGCCTCTGAATCCTACAAAACAAGGGACACTGAGGGGCTAAAAGACAAAATCTAGAGCTTGCTGGCGAAATTCAGTTCGACACATGCAGGACCCGGAGTTAATTTCCTCAGCCCAAGATACAGCTTGTGCCGTTAGTCCAATCAGCACTGCTGAGACTCACACTGCCAAAAAGGGTAAATTCCCTCTGAAAGAAACTGAATCAGCCAAAAGTATAATCAGCTTTTCAGGGAAGTACAAGACCACTGAACCGTGTTTCCAGTTGCATTTCTTTGTTCCTCTGCAACTGCTTTCTGATATTTGTAGAAGTAATTAGGAGGGCCACCGGTATTTATGAGTATTTTAAATAAAAAAATCTTCATTCTGTGTAGGAAGCATGAAACGTTCTGCTACACAGTGCAGACACTGAAAGGTTAAAGTCACTTCACAGCTCCTAGTGAAAGTTCTCCTTCAGCAGATAGTGCCTATCAAGATGGTCTTTCTCTTCTCCTGTTACACCCCGAAAGCTGGAAAGGCAGCATTTATACGGCAACACAGCCCTCTTCACTGCTTAATATTAGGATTATTATCAACACAGTATTTTAAGGAACACTTTTATACACGGAGCTAATGGACGTTTAAAGGAAAAGATACTTACACAGCAGAAATCACAATAAAATGAGTATTCAAAAGCTTTTCACAGTTCGACCCTAATGAAACACCAGAGCAGTCCTGGGCACAAAGTGCATTTATATGCAGAGGATACTGCAGGCCAGAATAAGGGCTTCTGCAAAAGTTAGTTGTAATTTTCTGCTGAGGGAGGTTCACACATTTAGGCCTCCAAGTTATTAACATCTATTCTGATGGAAACAGGGACATTTGGATACACTCTGTCAAATAAAAAAGAGCTTTCTGCTTCAGCTCTGTTACCACCAAGGTGACGCACCCTATTTGAATAGCTGTCCTTCTAAATCAGGCGTGCCAGGATGGGAGGGTATTGATTGGTCACCAGCTTTTGCTTATATTTAATGATGCTGGGAAACAGGCAGAGAAGATTTTCAGTCCTTACTTCTTAGGATACCAGCAGGCCTGGAAACCAAGCTGTTAATTATAAATACTTCCAACAGAATGGACTTTTAAAAAAGTTTTCTGAAAGGAAAACTATGCTCTTCTAGAAAAAACAGCTTTGTATCTGGACATAGCATAGTCCTTGAGGGTGTGACTATAAGTACACAAGCAGAGCTGTATTTAATCTCTATAAGGGAATTTCACAGAGAATATCTGTGGAAGAGAAAAGGATATTTTTTTCATAAGCACTGCAACTTTTAATAATATCGCGTCCTTGTACCAACATATATGCTCTGAATAGTGTGATGTCTGTGGAGATTTCAGATGTTATTTGTTTTAGCTCCTGTAAAACAAGGGCTGCAAACAAAAAGCTGTGCTACACGGTGATATATTCACAGTGAACTACAATTTCCTTCCTGTATGAGCATTTTAATTTATAGAAACATATTGTTCTGTGTAAAGAAGGTAGTAGATAATTAACTGTATTCATTTAATCTAATTACAGGCCTCTGAGGCAAAAAGCTGACACTTTTCATTGTGGTATATTCAGAGAAGTTAATTGAAAAAACATTGCAGCCACAAGGCATAACATGCCCATCGTGTATTTGATACTAATGCTTTCCTCAAAAATGGGATGAATCTGATGCTTGCTACAGATAAGAGTTCCTGTTACTCACTTGAGTAAGGCAAAGTCTGAGAAGCTCATCGTGCAGTGCTGCAGTGCACTGCCATATCTCTGCAATTCCAGAGCTAACCACAGACAACTTCATTTGCCACATTGTGAGATGGTTTCGTAATGTACACAAGTATCTATTACAAATTAGGAAAAAATTGAATGCATTTTTAGCTGGGACATAGGTCAGAATTTGAATAGAGATATGCTTTGAGAAGCAATAGGTCAATGTATCAGCTCTTAGCTCTGTTTAATCTTCAGGAGGAATCAAGCAGTAGCAGCAGCCTTACCCCAGGAGTTGTTATTGGGAGTGTAATTTGTGTTCTTAAGCCATCGGCAATACAAACAGACAAACAGGCAGCAAATCAACACTTGCAGCTCCTAAGTAGATAAAAATAAATGTATGTCAGACTGTTTGCAGTTTCAGAGTAATTTTTCCTATCACCTGATACATACCAACAGCTTAATATTCTGAGAGCAGTGCTACTTTCATTCTCAAAAGGAAAGTAAAGCAGCTCAGCTCTGCTAAGCTTGCCTTCCAGCTGACAGGACATAACAGACCAAATGTGCTGCTTACGGGGAAGCATTTGCCATTTATGTTAAAGAAATTCTGGCTTGCAAGCTGTATCATCATATCAGAGGCAAATGTCACCATTTCCCCCTGCTTTATCCCTGCAAGAGTGTAGCTCTGGTGTCTCTGCAGCTCTGCCAGGACACCTCCCATTCCCCTTCCAGCTGCTGCGCTCCCTGGGTCCTGCTTGAATGGCCTCAGGATTTGCTCTGCCCGTGGGCACACACAGACCACCCAGCGCATCCAGCCCTCTCCACCTCTCTCTTCCCACGTCTCCAGGTGTTGTTATTCCCAGGTGGTGGGAGAAAAAAAATTGCAAAGGCAGTGCTGCTCATCCTTGTGATGGAGCGTGGCTAATTTCTGTGGTTATGGTGCAAGCCCTGGAGATGCCAAATACCCCCAGTGAGAGGTCGTCGAGCTAAGCACAGGGCCTTGCTCTACACTGCCAGTGAGATGCATTGCTGGCAGCCCCACCTATAATTTTGAAATTACTTAAAATATTTTCGAATGTATTTTGCAGAAATATTTTTTACTGTGGTTTAAACAGCAGCATATTGCACTTCAGGCACTTCAAATGTTAATAAATTCAGAGGAAGCCTGAAAAGTAAACAGATAGTGAGATGCGGTCACCTTAACTCTGGTGCTCTGGCTCAAGAGATCCAGACTATTTGATGAAGCTGTTTGACAAGAAAAGAAGTGTGGCTATAGTCACTAGCCATATCCGATTTCTATTCTTATACCATTATAGATAAATCACAATTTGCATTGATGTCTGACTCATAAAATCAGCTTATTCATAGAGTTCAGTCTGCACTTACACTCCTTCTCTCCCTGGATGCTCTTAACTAATCAGCCTTCTGCCCGGCTCCTGCTTTTTTTCTCCTCTGTGCTGTTTTCAGGCAACTTCCAGCTCTTGCTCTGCCACACTTTGTTTATCCATCCCTCCATTCCCTGGCTCCTGCCTTCTTGCACGTCTCACATTCTGTTTTAATCTCCAAGTTTCCTTTCTTACACACACACACTTATTTTTTCTTAATTATTTCCCCATCTTATCTTTATCTCCATTATGTTTATTAATCTCCTTGCCTAATATATCATATCCTTTCCCCATTGCTTAGCAGAATCCCATTATGTATATACATATATATACTCTTTTCAGTCTTTTTTTCCCTAGTCGTGAAGAACTGCTTCCACAACTGATTTCTGTCCATGACTCTGTCTTAGGAGAAGTCCTAGCGCTGGTCAGTAATAATCGTCTCCCTGGCATCTACCACCTGCATCTCCTCCTTCTGCCTCTCGCTTTTTGCTCCCTCCCATGCTCTGCTGGTTACAGGCCTCCTCCCAAACTCTTTCATCTTCATGACCCATCCTCCTTTTCTCACTGTAGCAGCAGCAGCAACAGAAGAAAGGGAGATGATGCACTTAGGAGGGGTACCCAGATCTCATAGGATCTCTTAGGAACACAAGAGGAGAAATGGCAGAGAAACACTGCTTGGTCCCCACTGCCTCAGGCAAAGAGGTTCCTCTGCAAAAAACTCCACGTGGTGTTTGATTGCCATGCAGCAGCCACACGCAGGATGAGCTCTATCCTTATAGGCTGATCTTCAGAAAATTTAGCTGCCAAAAGCTAACAATTCTTAACCGATCATGTGCAAACAGAGATTTTATGGAGTCTTAGACCTTTGTTACATTTAGATGTGCATCTGTGAAACAACAGCAATGATGCTGCTCAAAAGATACATGGATGAAGCTAGACTAAACAGTGATGGTGTTCCATTTCAAATTTTCAAATTTTTCCTGCAGAGAAATGGGGATACCAGCACTTCTGAATGAAGCAACTGGATTATTACTTTTTAATATGGGCAAAGTATTTTTTTAACCTTGCTCTTGAAAATTACTACAGTGGTTTAGCTGGCAACTGCCAAAAAATAAACCTGAGGCAGATGCCTAGCTTGGAAAATACCAGCCCAAACCGTTACAAGCAACTGAAAACAAGATGTTTTTATGAAGCACCAGACAAGATTGAGCAAAGCAGTTCCATAACTTTGGCCTAAACATGTAAGATTTTTTTAAGTGACCTGTAATGAATTTCTTAGTAGCAACTTTGTTGAAATAAGCAGAATTGAGTCATATTTCACATTTTTGGGTGAAGACATTTCCTCTGAATGTAAAGGTTATGATCCAGAGTGCTCTGACGATGAGGGAGAGAGAGGTGTGTGCTGGGACTGAGTCTGGGAGCACTAAGACTGAGAGTTGAAATAGGTCCTTTGGCAAAAAAACCAACTTGGAAGATCTTCCGAAGTACCGAGATAAATGATCAAAGTATTCTATGAAGATGAAACTTTATGGAGTTAGCAGAGAGAATGGAGGGAAAGGAATTGCTTCTGGTGGAAGAACATCAAAGCAACAGAAAGGGAAGTCTGAGGTTCTTAAACACCCCGGCTCTGATCTGCATGTGCTGATGGATTAAACCCAGGTAGCAAAGCAGCTACCCTCCTCCCCACACCTTCCTTAGCGCAGTTTACCATCACTGCCCTCAGCAAAAGCACAACCTAACAGGGGGCCTAAAGGTGCTCCACATCTCCCATAGTTGACTGTTAGACTCCATACACCAAACTGAAAACTAAGGAAGTTTGGGAGGTGCTCTATACAATGAAACCTCCCTTTTATGGCAATGGCAATGTACGTCCACCAGGTTCGAGGGTATTACCTGTTTTAGTCATCTGACTTAAACTCTACCCTGCATCCCTGCTTGAGATTTCAAGAGTAGGTACATGGCAATGTTTGTGGCAATTACCGTGAAATGCTATTTTGAATGTAAAATTGTCATTCCATTTTTCTGCTATGCATGAAAGTTAAGAGAGTCACAGAAGTCCTTTCTAACTATGCAATGCCTGCTAGTTTGCAAGTACTACATTAATGTACTTAATGTATTAATATTTTTCTTGACTATAAAATTGATAGTTTTAAATTCTTTTAGCAGACCGAATGGATTGCCTGTCACTAAACAGTACGTTTGCCTAAAAGATATGTTCTAGCTTGAAAAGAAATTAATTCAGGAAGTGCTGTGGCCTTTGTTTTGCAGGAAGTCAGACTAGGTGAAAATAGTGGTCCCTCTGGCCATTTCATCTCTATCAGTCTCTGTCTAGGACTTTAACACCAGCATAACATTAACAGTGTAAATTTTCTAGGCAGTTAAAATAGCCTAAAATTTATGGCATAACCTGTGTTTGAAGCAGTTTGGTTATATTTAAACAAAATGCTTTATAGTAGTGATTTTGATTATGTAAATTATGGTCAAAATTGTGATTTGACACTGCATGGAGAGCTATGAAATTAAAACTACTCTAATTAAAAAAAAAAATCTGCCTTCATAAACACAAAGGTGGAAATTCTTGCTAGGTGCTGTTGCTTGGCATACAAGTTCTTTTGCTTTTCTTATAAGTGCATGTGATTAACATGCTTAGATTTCTTTTCAGGTTTAATATTAAGCCTGAGTTGGCAGTGCTTAGTTCTGGGACCACTGCAACATTTACCTAATATACTTTACTCTTAACAGTGTTTTATGCTCAGCACCTTCTTCTATTTGATATATTTTCACCTTTTATGTTAGCAGAAAAAATGAGGTTCAAGGATAGCAGAAAAATTGGCCTAACAACATGATCCAATGAACCACTAAACAGCTTTCGAAGAGAAAATGTAGCAGGAAGTTCTTTCCTACCAGGTATTAAAAATAGACTGCACCAAGTCCTGGAATGCAACACAGCAGTTATGTAACAATCTTTCAGTGACTTGCATTAGGAAATATTCTCAGTAAATGTTTTCCTTTCCTAACAGCCAGCTTAATTCTCTGAAGTTTGGAAGTTCTTCATATGGATGCTTTTAAGAAGTCTAAAATTATAATGTTCATTTGAATAACCTATCAATTAGCAAGCCACATAATGACACCATCTAATGGTACAATTGAGGTATTTGAATTTAATATACCATTTTCATAATGGTAAAATATGAAATACAGTGTGGAATCCAGTTCTTTTTCCCCACTAGTTAGGCTTGATTTATTTCTGACAATGTAGTAATTTGGGTACATATCTTAAATAATGAGAATACTGGCTATCTTGAACCACTGAGAAGTCTTTCATATGTTTAAAAAAGATTTACCTTTTATTAAGTGCTTTTTATAAATGGAGGCATCTGCGTAGAACTGAGGGGAGCCAGAAGAGCTATATCTAGCCTCTAACATATTGGGGAAATCAAATGTTGAATTATTTTGAAGGGCATCTGCCTCAGACTTTTCTCCAGGGATTGAGGAGCTTTCCCAGAGGTTTAGGCTCTGGATCTTTGCAGTATAATTTGAGAAGGTAATAAAGGAGATGGAAAATAACTAAAGTCTAATTTTTGGATTTTCACAATCCTATTGGTTTCTTGGATTACTTCATGTTCAGAACAAATCTGCAACCTCCTCTGCTTATAGCGAGAGTATCATACAGGGAGGGCAATATTACTTTCCAGCCTGCCCAAAACCTTGTCTGCCTTTTCTAATTTGTCTGTTAAAAGACACAAACCTTACCACAATCTTAAGACTCCCATGGCCCTCAGCCCCAACCTATCACTAACATTATTGATTTCAGTTTATGCTTCCAAGACAGGAGAGTTCCCTAATGTGAAGGCTCACACATCTCTCCCACCGAGTTAGTACCTAACACAGAGTCAGTATTTCCTAGGTTGCCATGTATCAAGATGTGTCCAGAAGCACAATTATGGACAGTTTTCATCACCCACTCATGTCAGTGATGGAAAGTGATAGGAAGTATTTTGGCAGGTGAAATTCTGCCCATATTTTCATTCCTATTAATAAATTTTTCCCAGTTTGTGTAATGGAGATTAAATACCAGGGGATCCCAAATGGTCAGATATGACCATGGTAAAGCAATATGAGTCTTTTTTTTAAGACAAGTAGAACATTGCTCTTAGTGTTGGGTCTAGCTTTCCTGAGAGGATTTTAAAATTTTTTTGAAGCTAAAAATGCTTTTTGTGCAACAGATGAAGCTCCACACTGTTCTTTTTGAGGACACAAAAACCCCTTGTCAAGGTGCAATCAGATAAAACATCTGATTTATTTTCTCTTTCACTGTTTTGCATAATGACATAATTATAAAAATCTCTATTTGACATGTAAAAAGCTATACCACCTTAAAAATACTTCATTTTGGAAAGATATATAAATAATAAAAGCAGGAGAACAAGTTAATCTCCTGTAGGGAACCTGTTTGATAAAATATTAAGAAACAACTTAATTGGCAGTCTGAAAGAAAATGATACAGGCATACTGAATCCACCTCAAAAATCTGTATTAGAAGAACAAGCAAGCAAGTGAGCATAAGAGTTAAAATAAAAGTGATTTTTAGGATCAAGGTGTCTTTAAGGCCATAAAATGAAAGAAAAACTGATTAAATCATCAATAAATTAATTTGCTTCTAGCTGTTGTTATACAAATATATTTCTGTGAACCCAGTGCCTAAAAAGTAATTTGTGAATAAGTCAATACTTCTTTTTCTACGGTGATATATATGCAAAGTTTGAGCTGTTTATGAGGGGAGGAACACTCTTTCATGCATAGTATTCAGTAGTGCTCCGAATTACAGGAAGACTGTCATCATTCAGCCTGATTAGTTTACATGATCTGAAGCAAATAATATTCTGTATTTTCTCCTATATTTTATGACTGGTTTCATACAAGCAAAAATCAGACTTCATCCATTTGAGGAAAGACATATTTTAGAGGAAACAGAGAATTGCAGACCCTTGCTATAGCTAACTTTTCAGTAAGCTATGCTTCACTCAGTCGTTTGTGAATATCCCTCAGTCTGAGTTGCTATATTCACTTTTCATACGAGATTTGCTGTCACAGTGATACTTAAGATCAACATTGCAAATGTAGTTGTAAATGAAAGCTGCTATTTCGGCCCAATTTAAAAGCTCAAGTCTTTTCTCTTGCTAAACAAACATGGGAAACCTGATTTGCATATTCAGAGAAAATGATTCCCTTCTTTTTCCCAAATTTGCTGTTATTTTACTTGCTATCTTCCTTTTGCTTTCATACCTTTATTCTCTCCATTAACATTACTGATGTCTTTAAATTAACAAGTCCTGTTATTGTATTTATAAATGAGGAAAATTTGCTATCACCTGTGAAAACCAAAGCAAAGCTCTGCCACACCACATTTTCATCCACTTTCCATAAAGACAGAGCTTATCCTGTAGCACATATACACACTATACTTTCATGCTGGGAAAAAAATCTGTATTTTACAATATCTGTTGACTATGCACAGCAGAAGAATAGAAAACACCACCCAAGCTCAGGACAATTAACAGGATGTCTTTGGAATATTTTTATTTTATTAGTCTTTTCTTTTGCTTGAGCCAGTATTCCCCTTGAGAGGAAGAGAAATGATGCTGAGACAACTTACTACTGCAAATTAATTGTACGGTCTATTTCCTAAGCACTTAATTTGGCCACAGCAACCTGTTTAACTCAGAAGAGTTGTCAGAAAGTGACATAAAAGAGAGATCAAGTTCTTTAAAGGTGGCCAGTAATTTTTAAAGGGATAAAGGGAAATGGCTGGCATTGTTGTCTTTGGCCAAACCTTCTTCTAAACAGGGCAAAGGAAAATCAAGTACTTTAAGCTGACCAAAATTCATGCTACTTGAGATCTTTTGGGATAGTTCACTGAAATGGAACTATGAACTGGAGCAGAAGAGTAAGAAAAGAAGTCAGGCCTCATATTGCAAAAGCATCCGAAACATAAAGAAGAAAGCATAAAGAATAAATATTTTGTACTTTTCAAAACAGATAAATCTGAGATTTCACATACAAGTTTGGGACAGGAATTGGGATAGATGCACCTACTTAAACCTGAGCCTCCTACTTGCAAGCAAGTTGCCTCTATGTGCACAAGCACAGTTAATTCCATTGCAAAAAGACCAATACGTAAGGTCCCTGTTGCTTCCAAGTCAGTGGGAGTGAATGTAAACTTTTACAGTGTGGCTTGTTTTCCCTTTTGTAGCTCTGGCATTCTAGGAAGTATTTCTTTATGTGTACCCCTTGACTGAGTCCACTCTTGGTATGTGTGCCTCTGGGATTAAGCAATCCTGAATCCTTAACCCATTGCCTCCAATTTTACCAGCTTGCTGCCTTGGTTCTTGTCTCACAGCTGTATGGACTTCAGCTTTTCAAAGTCCAGTTTGGCTCAGCCTGTCAACACAGGAACTTACATTTGGCATAAAATCTTTTTGGGAGCACAAAGGTATGATTTTATAGTCAAATACATCATATTTTTCTGAGAAGACTTAAAGGCAGTGGATAATGGAGACGGATTAGGATTTGGCATTTTATCAGACTCTCAAGGAACCTCTCCCTGAGTAAACTCTGTTTCCCTGGGAATATTTATTGTTCAGGAAGCAACACTTAAAATTTTCTTTGCCATATTAAAGAATTCCACACAATTCTACAGGAGGAGGTGGAGATGACTTCCACTTGCCTGATTACTACTTATAACGCTGTTCCTTCTTCCAGGGAGCAGGCAGGCGTTAGCAAATACTTCTAATACAGAATATTCTTTGAGAATAGGACCTAGATGTTTTAGCTGTTAGGAGGAGAAGACTAATTGATGTGAGTACAAATTTGGAATGAATAAAATACTTATCCTGGTGTATTTTGAAGGTAATCAGTTCCCATTTTGTTAGAATGACCTATTTTCAGAGAACTACCTTTCGCAATTTTAAGTTCCAGAGAAATATGATTTTCAGAAGTTCAGGGATTCCTTTTACTAAACTGACATTGAAGAAATTATGTTTCATTCTGTGCCTAATGTCTTCCTTTCCTGTCTGCCCTTATCACTTTCGAGAAGCCAGTCCCATCAGTGACATTCACTTTGCAGGCTCTGTGCCTGCCAGCTTGCCAGCCCTGCAGATGCTGGGCAGGAGGGAATCTCCTTGCAGGATTAGGCACAGACTTATCCTGAATGCTACTCAAAAATCCTAATCTGAACCGTGCTACGAGAGATCCATTCATTTATTAAGAGCAAATACAGCAGACAACTAATGCAGCACTTTTTCTGTTTGTCAAACCTGCTGCTAACAATGAAGAAGATGATGTCATCCCCTGGATGTGACAAAGGACTCATATTATATGCAGTAAAAACAATGAGTCAACAGTTTCTATGCCCTTGAGGTCAAAGCATTCAACAGTTTTGAAAGTAGACTGTTCTTTTTGTGCACAGAGCTTGTCGTTTTATATTCAGACAAAGTGTGTAAAATCAGGATATAATTTAAAAAACAACCTAATTTTAAGTTTCAAAGAGAATGTTTCAAATTAAAAGTTGAATTGAAATATCTTATAACATAAACTAACTGATAAAAATGTCACCCAGATTTGTTAAATACAATATGGCAAAACACTTTTTTTTGGTCAAAAGTACACTATCTATGTTAAGTTATCATCTGTATGATCTGAGAGGCACTTTGCAATTCCCAGTAACATTTGTAAGAATTGGGGGTATTAATGCAGCAGCTAAATAGCATGAAATGTTTTGGAGATATTATGTAATAGTCCTAAAGATAAGAAAGACCTTTAACATGGAAATACATTTTGAGAGATAATTGAAAGCAAGGAGTCTAACAACCAAAGTTTCCCAGTTTTTTCTGGAATACACAAAGTATTGACTACATCCTGGCCACCTTTAACCACAGCTGCACCTGGCTCAGGCTAGTGCAAGAAATGCCTAGTATTGATACAGGATACATATCCTTTCTTCGGTAAATCTGAAATCATGATGGAGGATTATTATCCTCCTCATACAGTCAGGGAAGCTGAAGCACAGAAAAGTGGCAGCTCAAGGTCATTTAAAAGTTAGGAGAGTTTGGAAAAGAACCCAGATTTCTCAATCCCTGTCCAGCATTCTGTCCACTGGGCTTCATTGCCTCACCGAGCTTGATACAGCTCCTTTCTGAAACTAGATATAATTTAACTTCGAGAATGGTTGTCTATAGCAATTTTATTTTGTGGATTAATAGACTCATCTAAGTAGATCGGGCTGCTGACACATAGTAAACTGCAAAGGAATCTCAGGCCAGCTGCAGTCTCCCTCCCTGTTGTCCTGCAGACCAAATCAGAGACAGGAGAGCAAAATGGATTATATCTACATGGGCTTCTGTTTAGAAAGAAATATAATTACATAACTTGCACAGGAGATCCCAGGCCTGAGTGACTACTTACCCAAAATATGGAAGAGCGCATCTGCCAGGGTTGCTGGTCAGACAGCTTCATTAAAAAAGTAAATGCAAGAGGCATGGCTCAACCTGATCTTTAAACTCTGTGTCCTCTAATGCTTAAGAAACTCTTATCTTTTAGATACGTGACTCAAATATTTAAGCTCTAAAGTTATCTTGGATGTTTTAGAATTATGTCATACTGATCAAGCAAGATGAGGAAGCTTCTGAGTTATCCAGCAGGCACAAGAGCTCTGAGGCTCCACAATATTCCTTGCAAGCAACAGAACTCATGGGATTTTAATACTGAGGACTTGCTGGAGCATTTCAGTTGAAACACAGACATTTCCAGTAAAAATTCAGTGACAAGTTGCTCTTACAAACTCAAAAAAATCAGATAGATTTAAGACAAGGCAAAATTAAGAGACTAAAGTAATTTACAGAATTTTCCCTGGATATCTCGAGCTCTTTACAAATCATATAGCATGCAGTGTCTGGTATTTTTATTTCCATTGTAATTGATCTTCCATAGTCATGATTAAGGAAGGAAACAATTATTTTGATGTCATGTAAAAGAGTGATGAAATATGTCTCCCATGGGAAATAGACAGACATTAGAATCTCTTTTTGAAGTTGTGAGGTATTTTTGCAGGCAGTATCTCTTGCTACTTAATGAAAGACAACATCTGAATGTACTGGAGAACACTTCCCACACACTGGAGCTGTGTTAGGTGTGCTCTTCAACAGAATATTTCCCGTGACTTACACAAATACAAACATGTTTAATTATATTAAAGGTAAAATTGTTATTGGTCTATTTAATAAGTAGACATATGAAGAAAAAATAAACATACGGGCTCATATCTTAGTGTGTTCCTGACCTTTGCTTTTAAAGGCCTGATCCCAGCAACAAACTTAGAAAACATGCATAACATTAAGTACTGTAAGTACTATTGAAGCTGCTCCTTTGTTAAACAGGTTATTACAAGTTCAAACTTGGGACAAAGATTCCTATTCAGGAAAATACTGAAGATCATATTTAGAATTAAACATATCTTCATGTTATCTAGTAAATTAAACCTGACCTAAGCAGGTGACACTTCCAAAAGAATAGTGTAATGAGTGCCCCCCCACAAGCAAAGGCATATTAATATTAACTTAGAGGCATAACATTTTCACAATTTTGCTAATATGAGATCTGATAAAACTAAAGTTCTGTTCAATGTTAATTTGACTGCCAGCATAAAAAATTCAGGCTAGTAGCATTTATAAATTCATAAAGACAAATGTATTCTTAATGTGTTAAGTACTATAGGTGGAAATCATTAAAAAGCTTTTAATGAAATTATAAAGCAAATCATTAGGCTTTGGGTTATTTTGTATATGTGTTTATTACGTCCCCATTAGATCCATTAGTAGCTCTATCCTTTATGTTGCAGTGCCCATTTAGAACCTCACTCATAACTATCACTTCAACAAACCAATTTACAGAGGTGTTATTGATCTGCAACAGCGTTACAAGCTCCAGGATTGTGAACAGGAAAAGTCTCAAAAAGCATCAGCTCTAATCCTGATTTTACCTCACAATACAATTGACATCATGCTGCAGTATGGATATAGAATTAGCTATGGCTCAGGGTTTATATTTTTTGGATGTATTAATTTGTTTCATAGTTCTACTGCCGGTTTTCTCATGTATGTATACAGGAAATAATGCTTCAAAATATTAAAAAAAGCACACTGTTTAGCTGGAAGGCCTTTTGAGAGAACATCATATGCTTTCCTCTATTCTGTAAAGTTAAATTTATTTGTCTTGTTTTCTCTTCTCTGGTAATTTTCTGTTGGGAGGAACCACAGGGAAACTTTATACCAATTTTAATCTATTTTCCCTCATTAAACGAAGTACAAAATAGGCATAGCATGCATAGTATGTTAACTATGTTTTGTCAGTTAGTGTCATCTGTAGAGAAGAGGCTGCATACAAAACCTGGTGGGCGTTTCCTCTGTCTTCTAGACAGATCTGTACCCCCTTCAACGGGGAAACCTGGGAGACTCCTGATTTGATCAGTAATATTCCTATAGCTCGGCTATTTTCGGATAGCTCGGAAGCCTACACTGTGAAGAGAAATGGTGAGAGAGTCTCTGGGAGTGGCCTCAACATACGCCTTCTCTGCTGCAGAGCCGAGGATGAACCCACATCCCGGAATTAGCAGAAGGAACAAATGCCTTTTGTAAGTCAAGGGTGGAGCCAATCTGTTCCTGAAATGCAAGATGCATCTGGGGATGCTGGGTGGAGAACAGGTCTATTCCTGAATCCCAGTATTGGACAAACAGGTATAGAAGCACTCGAGGAAAAGGAATATGGTGAGTAGGCTTTCTCCTAGCTGAAGAAATAGGGCAAGATTTTAAATGGGATTATTTTCTTGTAGAATATATAATCTGTCCTATCACTTAGATGGAATTATTACCCACTCACGGCATCCTACATACCAGAATGGTATTACTCATTCTCCTTGACAGAAAGCTAGCATTGTGGTTTTGGTGATACACTGAACATTTATTTTGATCTTTCTTGTGTTTTCAGGTGGAAATGTACTGTCTCCTTCCTGATCTTGGATTAGATTCCACACTGAAAAAAACATTTTGAAAGTGATTGAGAATAAAAGTTCACATGGATTTATTTGTAAGTGCTGGTTACTGGCCTCCTGTAACGAACAAGCTTTTTCCTAGCTGTCTAAGTAATTATTAGGCAATTACCTATTTTCCCTTGCAAATGCCATATTATGTATGAGTTTCTCAATGAGAATAAAATATTGCTTTTTAAACAGGAGTGGATATTATCACTTCAAATGTGCTTATATGTATTTCCTGTGCTTAGATATAGCCTAGCAATAACAATACCACAATTACCAGAATGTATAATCTATAGTTTAGTCCTGTGTGAATCAACACAGAGCCGAACGAGTTGCACACATCCTGCAGGATACCACTGCCACTCTGAATTGTTTCCTGTTAACACTGTGCATCTGCAGTGTGATTTCTGAGCCACACTCAGACAGACTCCTAACTTAGAATTCTAGAAGTTACCTCCTTCTAATATTTGATAGGATCTAAATACAGATTTAGGTATAGACATAGAGTGAAAGCCTAATTTGTTTGTGCTTACCCAAGTGGGAAAAAGAGAAAAACAGATTTAGAGGAAAAGCAGTTTTAAAAATACTTATGGGATTTCCAGCAAGAATGCAGAATGATTGCACACATGGCAAGGGCAAATGTTCAGGATTTCAATTTGGTTGTTACATTACAAAAATAATGCATACCTGGGTCTTACATACTGTGAAGACTTAAATATGTGATCTCAGATGCCCTGCCATTCCCTTTAGAATAGAGCATAATTTCTTCTCTATGTAAAATATCTGAAAAATACATACTTTTCCTAGTAATTGTATGGAGTTGGAGAAAAAACAAAGCCCAAACTAAAACAGAAATATGTGATTTTAATTGCAACATGCAATGCAGCCATACACTCAGAACAATTTTACAAGACTACCCTGACCAAACATCACTGTCATGATTCAGTTAGTCCAAACTAACTAACTGGACTGACTGACTCAGAAATTAAATCTAGTTGACCCATTCAGTGACTTTGTCCTTTAGTTGGTTCTCCAATTCTGACGTTTTAAAACAGATGTTAAAACCAATATAAAGTTTTAAAATACTGAAAACCACTTCAAAATATAATTAAAAATACAGTCCTTTTTTTTTTAAAAAAAAAGAGGTGGCAGTTGTGTTATTTGACAACCATTTGATTTGGACTCGATGAGCTTCTAACTCTCGTTTTGCTTTATAACTACGGGACAGACCATCTTTCATGGTTATATATAACTTCCACAGAGTCTCTTACAATCCATCAGAATTTTAGTATGTTTTAAAATAACAACATAGTAATTTAGAGAAAATATATTATGCAAAATCTGTTACTTCTCTCTTTCTGATACAGGCCTATAATACAAAAGAGAGATTCCGTCAGGAAGCGACAATCAATGCAGTGCTTGCTTGAAAGGTATTTTAAATTATCCTTTCTTTTTGCTGCTTCTGGTACAAAATAATGTGATGAATAAATTACTCAAACTTAATCTATCCATTGTAGAAGTTCATTGTGAATATTTATTATGCTAACATGCACACCTGTGTTGCAGGGGCCATTGAGGAGAGCAGGGCAAGGGTGTAGGAAGCAATCATGGCCATGTAGTCAAGGGTAGTTGAAGAACTGAACAAACACATGCCACGAGGGATGACCAAGCCCCTCGCACTTGATCACTTTTGGGACACATCCCACAAGCAAAAAGACTACTATTAAATTTTACCTGTATATACTAATCCAGCTGCTCTCAGGCCAGGTTCCTGTGTAAGCACTTCGTACCCCTTTGCAATTAATGGTCAATTGTCCATTATCATATGACAGGGCAATGGTGAGCCTGGCTATCCCTGCTGTAAAAGAAACTCTGAAAATAGTGTGAGTTCTCTAGGGTGAGTGCATGGAAGCTGATTTAGCTGAAGCTGATGATGAACTATTCTGCTTGTCCAGATCCACACTGACTTTTCTGCATTATTGCTGAAGGAATCTAGACATACATCTCCTCATGTTCCCCATGAGAAGATGCATCCACGAGGCATGTTGTTTGCACTGGTAACCCTGCTATGACATACACAGCTCTGCTGGTCTTATTCTCTACAGAGCTAGTTCATCATTCTTCATCAACCTGTCTCCTTAACCCTGACCTGTCTTCATTTCTGTATGTGATTTTGGACTCTGAAGCGTGTGGGTGTTGCTCACACTCAGGCAGCAACCAGATTCAGCTCTGCTGACTTGAGTAATTAAAAAAAAAGAGCTTGCAAATCTGCAAGGTCATTAGAAATGCATATGATATTATGCTTAGAAAATTATTATTAATTACTTAACGGTGCAGATTTTTTAGTCAGTTAGAAAAAGCAGGTAGAATTATCAAATTTGTCTTATTTATTGCTAACTTCTTAGCTGTGGCACCACCTTGTGGACATTACTACATGGAACGACTTGGTGGTGGCAACAAAAACAACTAAACAGAGAAGGCATTTTGGGAAAGCAACTGTATTCACACATGATTCGCTAAAGCAAAGTAAAATAACTAAATTAAAAAACAGATTACTAAAAAAAATCAATGAAATAAAATGTATAATAATGCTGTCATTAGTGCACTCAGTTGTCTTTGCAGTTTTTACCAACTCTTCTGAGCCAAGAAGAGTGGGAGCCTTCAAAACCATTTTTGTTCCTTCTTGATTAAGTAGCAGCATCTGAACTCCAGTTCTGTTGTTGCTGTGCAAGCAGACATGATTTGTGCAATTATCCCAAGCAACAACACTTGCAAAATCAGGACCGTAATACAGAACACATGGAGAAAATCTTAGGTCCTACCCCATAAATGTAAACTCAGCAGTGGGGTTAGTGTCCAAGCTAAGCCACAAGAAAAATAATCTCTGACAGACACGAACTGGTGGATCCTGTAAATGCTTGCTGAAAAACAAAACAAAACAAAACAAAACAAAACAAAACAAAACAAAACAAAACAAAACAAAACAAAACAAAACTTTAAATTCCACTCTGTTGCCCATTACATTCCCAGAACAACCCTTCACAGTGGAGATAACAGGGTGTTCCTGTTACGAGTGCTCTATCTGCTACAAAAAAATCAGTGAAGCACAGAGAAGCCAGAATTTTAAACAGAAGACCTCTGAGTTCTGTGCAGCATATACCCATCCCATGTGTGAGTAAGCTTGGGAAGCCTAAAATTAAACATCAAATTGCATTTTCTATTTCCATCTCTTCCAAAAGTAACTGCATACTACTTGTTATTGACACTAGCATAACGTGAAGGTGGAGGAGAAGATGAAGACTTGGATCAAGTTCCTCCCCTCTTGGATTGTCAATGGACTATGCTGAACTCTTCCTGGGAATCTTGCATGTGTAAAACCTGCTGGGGAAGAACAGCTTCTGTGTCTCTGGCACAGTGCTGGGGCACAGGCCTATCATTTCTTATTTCTTCTTCAAATCTGGGCCCCTGCAGCCCAAGCACCGCAGGCCCTTTGACTAATACTGACCATACCCCAGGCCCTCCCCAAACTCTCCTTAGTAGTTCATGGAACTTCACCCACTGAAGCATTTCTATTTCTATTTTAACTTTGACAAATATGTCACTATTAAAGCAAGGCATGGAAACTCTGCAGCCTTTAGCTGAGATAACTTGTTTTAAGTAGCTGTCTTGATTGATTTTTTTTCTTTGTTAGACAATCTCTCTCTTAAAATGAAGTTTGCACAAGTTTCTTCTCACTTCTGTGTTTTTTTGCATTCACAAACTTCCAACTTAAAGTGATAGGAATAACCAGTAAATCAAGTTTTTGCCTGTCAGCCTCAGGGGCCGCTCCATGACTCCCTTAGTGACATTTCTAACTGAAAGGGAGGGTTACAGCAAACATCAGAAGTTGTTAAATTGAAGTAAATGAATCAATACAGGTAGTTAACAAACTTTTATAGGGATGCTTGCCTGACATCTAATGTAACTCTTGGAAGAATTGGTATAGCATTCGAGACACCAAAACACTCTGTGAAGAAACCAAGCACAGAACATCTCAGACCAGCTGAAATGATGTACTGAGTGTTGCCAGCCAGCGAAGCAAACTCCTCTCCAATGGAGTTTGCAGATCTTACCCAGGAGTTGTAGCATGCTGGGTTTTAGTGACACGTTACTCATACGGATTCCACAACCTACATCCTTCTCTATTCTTACTGTTACGTATCTCTAGCAAAGGAGGTAAATAGTCATTGCTGCCGCAGACTGCTGAAAAGTCTTGGAAGAAGAGACATGAGGAGTAAGCATTGGCACAGCCCCTGGAGACCCTGTTAGCTGAAAATAATCTGAGCAACAGCTATTGTTATGACAATGAAATTCAGAGTCAAATTTACTCTTGCTTAAATAACCCCTTTCTATAAAGATGTTCATTGTTGGAGAAGTTGCCAGCTGAGAAATGAAGGCTGGGATGGATTACAGGAGTGGAGTTAAAGTAGCTAAAGCAAGCCTCTGAGGGAGCCCATTCCAGAATATTGCCACCCTGAAACAGATTATCAGGAAAGATCAGAATACACATCCACACAGATTTTTGGAAAGTTAGATTATTAAAATGTCATGTAATGCAATTAAGTATATTGTTTGGTATAAAGTCCATACTAGAAAACAGTAGAAACCCATCTTTAGCTAACTTTGATAAGCATACAGACATGGCTGTGTCAAAATAACTTCAGAATTAATGAAAGTTTGAGCAGAAAATAACTTTTTAAAAGAAAACACTTCCATTAATGACATAAAATTATATAACGTCTAACCTGTTTGTGTTCCTGGGCCATCTGAAACAGAATAGTCTGAACACAGTGGATGCAGTTATATACAATAATGCTTTTTTCACATTAAACTTTTTAACTTCCTTGTTTAAGTAGATATTTTGAATAATTTATCCTTCCTCCTGCAAACACTCTTGTTGGAACTGGTGTCTTTCCTTTACGAACAGCAGTACCTGTTTCATGAAAGAACTTAGAGCAAAATACCATTTTTTCTTTAATAGCTCATAAGATTAAAATACCTTGTTTCTTAGAAACTCGACTTATTTTGTTTTTTCTTCAATAAACAAATTTTTGCTTATAATTCTTAATCTCAAAAAGATTAAGCAGGTTATGTGGGTAAAATTGTTTTCATATAGTATCTTCATACAGTAAATATTACATTTATTTTACTTTTTGTGCTCACTAATTCCCTAGTATAAGTGCACCATTTAGAAAAAAAATAGGTCTCCTAAATTCCTAGTGATTATTACAGACTGACTATTAAAATTATTTTCAATTTAATAATTTGATTCTGGAAAAATAAGGTATATTTTATTCATACTGAGTGCAGAGATTCTTCTCCTTAGGCACCATCAATGTAATTCTGTTTCCCATCGCAATCAATTGCACTAGTGTAGCCTTATTAATGGCCCTGGATGGATCTGGATGGAAATTTTAATCCAGAAAATTGCAGTAGCAGTTACTGTAAACCTTAAGTGAGTGACACAGAGGAGACTATTCTTATATTGAACTCAGTTTGTAAAAATACCTTATTTCTCTTCTTCTTTACCTGGTGAAAATTATTTTGTGTCCAGCACATTCAGTTGGGTTGGTTTTAGAAAATAAGCCAACAAGCTGTGTGATAAAAATAACCTTACATTTCCATAATGTTATTTTCTCCAGAGACTTGGAACTCCCTTGAATGTTTTAATTATTTCTTTCCCTGAAAGTCAACGAAGTAGCATGGCACTGTATTAAAACAATTCTCTTTGGGTTTCTGCAAGAACTGATTTCTTACTGATTTAGCATATCAACTGCAAAACCAATTTCCACAGCATCATTGACCTTATGTCACTTTATATATTACAGAAGCTAGACAGAAACAGCTTCAGAGGGCTACAACGGTTAAAAACTGTTCAGTATAAATGAACTTATTAAACTGACACATGCAGGAGACAAGCCCCTGAAATTATGGTGCTAATCTACATGGCTTAAGGTCAAATTTCTGCATTTTTAAATGCCATTTTTAAATGCCAACATAGAACTGCAGCAGGCATTAACAGAAAATGGTATGGAACAAACAGAAATCTGGTTGGGGACAAGAGAAAATCCTGTGAGAGAGACAGTGAGTGAGAAAGCAGCCAGTATTCCTGGGGTAAGACTAAGGGGTTCACAGCTGTTGTGTTGAAGAACAGAGGGAGTTTCTGCCACAGGGAAAAGGGGAGAAGGGCACCAAACCCGAGGCATGAAAGTTTCAGCGGGTCCTTCAACAAGGGAAGAATCTTTGGTCCACAGAAAACCAAAGTGCCCAACTCTCTAGCTGTCAAAAGGCAAGGTAATGTTATTAAGTTATTTAATATATTTTTTTAAGTGAACTAAGGTTGCATAAGCCTCTATGCTTATTAGACATTAGATTTAATTTCCTGTATTAGTGAGAAACGGGTGACTTGGAGCTATGACAGCCTTGAATAAACAGTAGAAGTAGGAACCACTGCTAGAGCTGTCAATTTAACTCTCAACTCTCCCCACGATAAAAACCATCCCATGCAGAGACTACTGCGGTCAGAGGAGATCTGCTGTAAAAGCATAAAGTCAGGGAAAAGTGGTGGCAGTAGACGGCAACTTATGACTAAGTTTATTTGACCTTCATATGTTATTTATGTCTGAAGACTTAATTCTGTGGTTTCAGGATGGATTCATCTTTAGCAAAATTTGGTGTCTTCTAATAATTATCACAAGCATTAATTATACATTTATGTCTTGGTCTGCCAGAACCAATGTGACTCCATATATCGGTAATAAAGAAACAAGCTATTTATTGTTTCATTTTCTGGAGTGCAAAAAAATAAAATAAAATGCTTTATAATCTGTTTATTTCCTAATTCCTTGTGCAACACTCCCCCATTTTTTGTTTTCCAGAGTGATTTCCCTTGTTCTTAGAAGCAATTTCAAAAGAAGGAGAATCTGGGAATTCTCAACTCTGTAAGTTATTTCCTTGGCATTTTCATGATGAACAAACACAGGTAAATTCAGCTGATCAAAAAACACCATTATCTCTGCTGCTCCAGATAAATTTTGTGTCTATTAAAATATGAAAGCCATTTTTAACTTCATTTTGTTCTTATTCTGAGGGTCACAAACTTCATTACAAACTAAGTGCCATAGCAGATGCAATGTTATTATATATTTTGATTTTACCTTGCTCAAATTACAATATTTGCAACTCTTTGAGACATTGTATTGCCTGAAGTAATGTGTCAAAACACATTGCAATTTGTTAATATCATCACTAGTGAGGAAAGAAGGTAACAAACCAAAAAATGAATTCTGCATCATAAGCACCAAATATTTATTTCTAGAATAAAGTAAGATAGTAATAAGATTTTCCAGAGGAAGATTAAACTCAAATAGGTGTTCAGATAGAGAGAGGTCGTTACAATCTGTAGACCAGCTGAAGTGAGACATCATTATGGGTATTCAGCATCACTGATAGTAAGACCTGAGTCATTTCTATATTTGTATTTTTAAGTCAAATATCACTCTGATGAGACACTCAAAATACTTACCAGCTTCCATTATGACTTTTCTGGGCCTCAGCCATCTGGATGTATTCCTAGGGTCACAGCCTTTGCTTTCTTTAGGATTCCTACATAGTCAAGTTCCAGCTAAAACACTGACAAGACATAAGCAAACTGCTTCAAATATTCCAGCACCACTGAGGTTGGAAGCACCTCTGGAGATCCCCCAGTCCAACCTCCAGCTCAAAGCAGAATCACCCAGAGCATGTTGCCCCGGGGTTTTGAGTATCTTCAAGAATGCCAACTCCACAACCTCTTTTGGGAACTGTATGACAGATGCTCCAGTCTCTTAATCTTCTTCATGACCCTTTTCTGCATTGCTCCAGTATGTCCTTGTCCTTCTTGTGGGGAGCCCAGAACTGGGGACAGTACTCCCATTGAAGTTTCCTAAGTGCTATGTAAAGAATAATAATCATCTCCTTTGATATCCTGGCAATGTTTTCCTCATGAAGCTAAGAATGATGCTGACCCTGTTTTCCAATATATATGTTAATAGATACAGCAGAATTTTAAGGACATGATTAGTTTTATATTTCCTGGGCCTGCTATATATCAGGGAAATACAAACAATATTATTTTTCCAATACATGGTTTATGTCAGCATCAGGGATTCTAGCTATTCCCTAAATAATTGGCCCATTAAAAACAGTTGTTTGGGATGACTATACACTGCCTTCTAAAAACATCTGTGCATAGATTTCTAAAGGTAACACTGAAAACCTGTAGCAGTGCAAATGCAGGTATCTTCATAGGAATGAAGATATCTTGGAAAACCACAGTTCTGAAGAACAAGAATTCTCAATTTCATCATGTTGTTAGTGCTGAGATCTAAAGATAGCAGATTAACTACCATTATGGTTAGCTCGCAGATAACCTTTTGTAGCAGCAACATCCAGCTCATAAACTTCCAGTTTCCAAAAGCAGTTGATACCCTTTCAGGAGCCAAAAATCCAGCTCTCCCTCGTATATCCCTGAGAACCTCCACTTCCTCTCCAGCTGCCACAGTGCAACTGTGGACAATACAGTTATGTATGGAAAACACATAAATTTTCTGTGGAGAAAGGCCCACAGACTTTCCAGTGGGTCCTCAAGCAGCCTAAAGCAATGAGATGTTCTACCAGATTTGTTTGTCTTGGCAAGGAATAGAGCAACCTTGTTCTTGAAAAATCTGCACTTAGTTCCTCATCTATAAACAATCTTCATCAGTTCTTCCATCTGCAGTATATGTCTTTGTTTGGCAAATGATTTGCAGTGTTTCTTATTACACATGTCAAATTGTTTCTGTTCTGCCTGAGCTATGATGACTTAAATGACCAAAGTTTCATGTGGTCAAAGGAGTTTTTTTCCCCCTCTAAATCCAGTGGTACTCTTACTGCCCAGGTTGCTCCATGATTTCTTGGCTTTTCTCATAGTGTGTGACTGCAGTCAATAGGAAGAATTGGGCAAAGCAAAACCCCTTGTTATTAGTGACATACCAGTACATGAGCCAATACATAGTCTAGCTAAAGTCCTTATACCTTCTGGAATAGTTTAAACCAGCATGCAAAATATGCTTCCAAAAATATACAAAGTAATTTCCATCCTTTTTCCTATAAGGCTATGCCGAAAGCCTTTTGACTTTTCAGCTAACATGCTCAAAAGAAAATTGAGACTGGCAAAACCCCCCAGTCTAATTAGGACAATGGTGGGATTCAGATTAACATTATGAAAAGCAAACACCTTTCATACCACTCCCAGCTCTCTCATATCCATGCTGAAGGGAGATTAAATTTTAGACGCTAGGAAGCAGAACAGCTCTTCCCAAACAATACTAGATTGGCCCAGGTGGCCACAACCTGCACGATTTTTCATAGACTGCCTTTTAAAGTGCCTCGTAGCTGCCGCTCAGTCTCAGAGATGCTGAATATCTTTCTCAGCTTTTTCCAATGCAGACCAGATGTTGTACTGTGATAATTCTCTCATGAGCCTTTTCCATTTTGACTCTCCATCAGCTAGGGATCCAAAGAGACATTACTTGAAAAACAGGAACCATAAAAGAGCCAGGAACTTATAAATTAAAACATAAACATTAATTTGTTTTCCAAGATACAGATGTCTTTTGTCAGTTCAAGCCTTGATCTCTCCACCAGTTAAAGGCAACAGTTGTTCCGTGGAGGCATGCGCTGGAAATTAGCCAATGGGCATTAACTTTTGGTTCTGATTGAACTGAGGAAAATTTGGAACAGAAACACAATTAAAAGTTGTGATAGTAATTAATGGCTGATGCCATTTAAAAATGTTCACAACATTAATATCAGAAAAAGTGTCTTACCGTAAGGAACTGTAGAATCATTGAACCTCTGGGAAAAGGCTCAGAAGATTTCATGTTGTCTTTGGTGATGGCAGAGGCCTTTCCTTCTCCTTACCTTGCTGATCCGTTTATGCATCACCACAGCTCCAGAGAAAGGGACAGGGCTGGCAGAGGAAGGGACCCAAGACAAAGACAGTACAGGTGCACAGTACTGGAACAGGCTGATACCACAAACACGAAAATGTAAGTAACTAACTACATAATTTAAATAACTATTCTGCTAAAATACCACAGTAACATCAATAATGTTCTTTAATAGATTCTACATCATTGTATCCTTGCAGAAGCTAATTGCCAGCACAGAACATCGTCAGGTCAATAAAACATGAACTTTGGGATGAAGGATTGGCTCAGAATTTATGAAAAGCTAAAGCAAAAGCTTTCCTCCTTTTGATTAAAAAGATGAATCCACTCAAAGCATAAACCACTGAGCTGCAAAAACTTATACTGCTAAAAATCCAACATAAAGTACTATGCTAAAATTACTTCCCAAAGCTGGAATTCAAATGTCAGTATGGAGAGACAGGTTTAAGAGAACACTTTCATATATTATGAACACAAGTGCTCAGAGTTCAACTGCATGTATTGAATTTTGTTGCAATACGACACATCAAGCACTGTTTTCAAATGGGCATTGAAAATCTGTCTTTTTTTTAATGCTAAAGCACTTGATATATCGGTATTATTACATCACTTATCATTTTTCTATCAATAAAAAATTAATACCCAAATATTTAAAATAGTAGAAAGGTTAGAGGCAGCCAAAGAAAACATTTGCAAAAATATGGATAACAAAGAGATAAGGATGAAGACATGATTTCTTTTTTAATATGACCTACATGTTCACTAATTTTTCATCTTTAAAAAGCAGCAATTCACAAGTCACACCTCTTCATTCCCTTTGAAATCAATTTGATACACCTACACAACTCTTCTGACAGTGAGTTACTGCACGTTTACACTTAAACTTTGCATTTCCAGCCCTGCCATGTTTTCTTGATAAGATCTATTAGTACAAGAGATTCATATTACTCTGCAACTTTTAGCAATTAACCCTCTGTTATGATACACAGCAACTGAGCATTTTAACATACATAATAGCAGGGCAATGTACAACAGATGACTCTACAGTGTCTTGATATCATCAGTTTCCTTCCTTCTCATATGAGTTTATAGAAGCAACTGTAACTTCTAATAAAATCACTCTAAAAAGTATCTCTGAATGCTTTCCTGTGTCTCATGCTCCTCCAGACTTTTACTATTACCAGCACCAGCTTTTTCTAGAGCCTTCTGTTCAGCATAAGAAAATAGACTGTCTGGTTGTCCTTTCGTTATACTACAATGTATTCACTTGGTGGAGCAGAGATTCTGAGCAATCATTATTCCCTCCCTGGTCATGTCTGGAATAAATTCTTGCTTTCCAGCACCCTTTTACTACAAGCTTTACATACCTATTTTCTTTTCCTAGGTTACAACTTCATCGCTAGATTTCACACCATACTAATACCTGTCTGTAGTCCTCTTGTTGAACTGTTAATGCTTCATTATTTAAGTGCAGGGAACTACCCAGAGCGGTTGTATGTTTCTAAAGGTTCAGGCTGTCGAAGACAGATCTGGGCTAGAGCAACACTCAGATTCCTCCCCAGCTGCCCTACTTGTGCCCAGCTGCTTGAGTCGGCTGTACATATAGCGCCAAACCAATGTCTATAGAACAATGTTTAAGAATACGAAATACAAAAAAAGAGCACACACTGAACTCCGGTAGGTAAAGAATCAAACCAATCAAACATTGGGATTAGCACCTAAATAATCACTAAATTTTGCTATATGAGACCTAATAGCTCTCACTTTATTCAAATATTTGTGGAGAAAAGTACTTATGAGGAACAATGATAACACCGATAACACTCATCATTATAATTAATGCGACCGGCAGTGTCATACGGTCAGGTTTCCCTGGCCAGGCAGATGTAACTGCTCTGGTAAGATGCTCAACTAGTTCTGTCCTAACATCAGCTTTTATAAGGCTGCTTTACCTACCCTTAATTGCTAACAGCTATGTTCCGAAAACAATTCCTCCAAAAGAATACCACAAACCACAGGCAAAGGGGAACCTTTCAGCGTTTTGCTGAGCAGAGCTCGCTTTGGCAAAATGCTTGTGGTTTTGTGTCAGCAATGTGTGCTGCAGCCCAGTGTCTGGTCTAGAGCTGCTGAGAGAGAGAAGGGGGGGCATCGGTCACCACGGCTGTTCCCACTTCATAAGCTCTTCCCTTGAAGGCTAAATTAGCATCTGCTGTTCCCTCTCTCTTGAGGAAGAAGCACCTTCCACAGAAAGAATCCACAAAGCTCCTTTCATGGCTTCATTTCACACTAAGAAAGATTTTTATTTTTATTTTTATTTTTCACACTGGTTCCAGCAGAATTTGCTCTCAGGTAAAAAATGTCATCACGTATACTGCTATGGTCTTAATATTCCCTTCCTTAAGGAGCAGACCAAGGCCAAAATTGAGAATATGTATTTTTCTCAAAGATTTTGCCCTGGCTCAGGCAATTCCACAAAGATGCCCTTCAAAAATCTAGAATTCTATTTCAGAAGAGGCTTTGGATTGCTATGATAAATAAATGGAGTCAGTCAGGGATTCCTAAGCATCCACAGGGGCTTCTGTGAATTTATTGATAATATGCTGGTAACGTGCATTTATAGTTTTATCTGTTAATTAAGAAAAGTGACTTTTTTAGATTTATTGATGTAACAAGTGAGTTGTGTTTATGAAATTCCCAGACTACTGAAGGATGAAAATCTAAGTCTTTCAATCCAATATAAAGTAAACATTTATTATAAACTAAACTGTAAAGTGGAAGATGTACATTCACTTTTACAGGTAATATTAAGTATTAAAGACAATCAGGTATAATGTATTTTAAAGTGAAGACTTAATCCAGACTCCTCTTGATAAGAACTAGGAAATTCCTTCCTGGCTTTGTGATGTCCAGGTCATGAACTGTTGTCTCTTTTTTAATCACTGTGCATAGTTGGGCATCCAACTGTAGGTACAGCAACCTCTGTTCTCCCCGCAACAAAGGGACTGGCATGGCATCCTATTCACATGCCATGTTACTTTTTTACTCTTGTCATCCCTTCCAAGCAAGCCACTCTAAAGAAACTTTTCCTGGCTACAGTAGCTTCCTAGGAAAAAAAAACCAAAACCCAAAAAGTAGTTACATTTTCACTTAAAGACATAGAATGTTTTTCAAAGAGTCAATTGGATTTAAGCACATACCCATCTGCTGCTTAAAATTCACACAGATCCAACTTGCAAAATCAGTGAATAGCAGCTCTCTTCTACTCTTGCTACTCAAAACTCCTACTAGGATCATTTTAAAGCCTTAAAATAAAGATCATGTTCTCATATTCATTATGTTTGTTTCTCAGGAGGTTATGTTGCTCAAGATATTATTCTTTTTGCATAGAGTATAGCTGTCGAATGCCAGCCTAAGAAGTTAAAAATAGAGATACAGATGGTTTAGCATGGAGACACTTCTGCCAAACGTTCCCTAGATGTCGCTACACTTTCTGGCTACATTATTATAACATGGAAAACTATCATATAGTAACTCAATTTCTTCAGAGTGACAAAAGATATTCTAAATATATGCATATATTATTCTACATAGTAGAATGTATATAATATGTTCTATTAACGTCATACCGAAACTTGAAAATAGCTTTTATCACAGGCTTGTTTTCACACTCTTTCTACCTTCCTAACACCCTTCCTTCTAAGTATGTTGGCTCATTGAGTCTAGAGTCACTTTCCCTTTTCCATTACTTTGTGCTGAAACCAAGTATCTCCTTAAGGGTGTCCCCAAAGTTTCCAGATTCAGTTTTCACACATAATCTGTTATTCTTTCTGTCTTAAGCTTTTTAAGTTTTTCAAAGAATGTCCTTCTGCTCTTAAATGATTTTGCCACTCAAACACTCATTTATACTATACAAATGATAGAGGAAACTATTCTGGGAGTTCAAGGCAGGATTCAGGCTTGTTAGTGTTTTAGTTGATTGAGACTTAAAACAGAGTTCTGGGGACATCCTTGTTTCCATTTCTGTTCATCGCTTCTTGCTGTTTCTTACGTGTGGAAACAGTCTTCAAATACCATAATGCTGATTTCTACACATGAATGTTTTCCATATTGTCCAGCAATATGAAGATTCTCCACTTTACTGCAAAGACTAACAAAATATCTTCAGGTTTTCCAAGTATTTCAAATCTCAGTTGTGCTGAAGTAGTCATTGATTGGTTGTCCACAAGATGGGGCTTCTACAACAGAGATCTCTGTATCCAAATTTAAGATTCTAATGCAAAAGCTATGAATGGCATCACAGTTGACAGAAGCACTTCTGGTTCATGCTTTCAGTTTCTGGCACAGGAACAACCCTCACAAAAGGAACCCCACTCCCCATTTCTCATATGAAAACAATGCTCCCTTGGGAAATCAAAACAGTGTTCAGCTTATGACTTGGAGGCAATACGTACCTTTACAATCACCGTGCATCTTCCAGACTCTGTAAGGTCATCTACTTCTACATGAACTTTTGCGGGAAATGACGGAGTCTGAAACAACAACTGGAGTGCATGTTGTTTTGAGACACTTCCTAAGTCAATACGTAGCCTAAAACATGTAAAGCAGCCTGCAAAGACCACTGTTGGGATGTTCCTGTTAAGATGATAACACTTTGAAAAAAAAAAAAGGAAAGTAGCTCCACAGAAACTGCAATTTCTATAAACTTAACTGAAAGGGGGAAAAGTTTGCTGTTGCAAAAACTAACTGTAGTCATGCACTTCAAAATAAATGAAACAAAAATTAATTTATTCTTAGACACAATAATTTTGAAAGATTTTTCAAAAAAAATAGGAATAGACTTCCAGTACCTTTTGCTGGCTCCTTTCAACTTGTGGGCAGTGTTTGTTCAATCAGTATGTGAGTAGTTCTGCTCAAAAAAGGCCCCTCTTTTTTTGCCAGGTAAGTAAGCCTAAACAATCAAGATTTTTATGCCATATAAGAATCTCCACACAACCAAAGCCAGTACAGACTATCTGGGACTGTACAACTATTTTCTTGTATTCCTTTTTGTAGCACCAGAGAATTCGGGAAGACTTAATTTATAGTCATTCCTATTTTCTGTATGATGTAGTAGTTTTCCAGAAATTTTAACAGGAAGCACGTTATTCTGTCAGACAGCAGAAGTGTTTCTGCATGCAAAGGCAAACACTGCTGCCCGCTCTCCCTCCAGGACGAGGGTGCAAACGCATGGACTACTCAAAAAGTAAAACTGAATCTTAAGAAGAGGAAACACATCTGGCCAGATGGTAAAGTTAATTTCCCAAAGCCTAACTCGTCCCCAGTGCCAGATGCAGTCATTCACAATCATGTAACATTTTTTATACAAAATCTTCAGTGGTTCCTCCTCACATTCCTTCTGTTCAGTCTCCAGCAACCTGTCTTCTGCAATTCAGCCAGCTCAGGTGTCACAGACCAGAGTTGCAATAGGACGTGTGAAATAGTACCCTTCAGAATAATTATCTGGAGAAGCATAAAATAAGAAAATCTGAGGAGGCAGGAAATACCCAGAGAAGGATAGGGAGTGACAGTGCGCTACAAACTGAAGTAAATTATGTTGTATTACCGAACAGGAAGCACAGTAAGTTTGCTAAATGGCATTTTTGCACGTATTAAATAATGTTCTCAACACTGAGATTTTAACAGAAGTATTCTGTCCAGGTTTGGATGCCACACTTACTGAAAAAGTGGACCAAAGAAAGAGTTTGCAGGGCAGCAAAATGAGTGGCAGATTTACAAACCATGATACATAAGGAAAGACTGAAACAAAGCAGCATAACAGCATTCAGATATCTAAAATCACCACAACAATGCAGACAGGACACGTAATAAAAAGTCTGACATGTAGCAAACTGAGATATTGGGGAAAAAAATCAAACGGTGATAGATTAGCACACAGAACCTACAGATGTCATTCAGTATCAAGAAACAATTTCTGTCAAGAAATGAAAAAGACATAGGTGATCTTGGACTGGGACAGAGTTCTACGTCAGATGGTCACACTCTATAGGCTCTCATGGATTTTTCCATACATCATTTTATCATTCTGTTATTACAGAAGACCTACAGCTACCCACAGGAAGAAAACAGAGATTTTGCTCTGCAGGAAAAAAGTGAAAATCAGAGAAGTAGGAAGACTTAGGAGAAGGTGCACAAGAGGTGTTCTAAGTTGGGCAGCAGAAAGCATATTCATCTCAACATCTCAGTTCTTTTTCAAATAGGAACAAGCATTTTTCCTAGACATTAGAAAGAAATTCTTCATGATGAAGGTAGTAAGACACTGGCCCAGGCTGCCCAGGGAAGCTGTGAATGTCTCATCCCTGGAGGTGTTCAAGGCCAGGTTGGATGGGGCCTTGAGCAGCCTGGGCTGGTGGAAGGTGACCCTGCCCATGATAGGGGGGGTTGGGACTTCATGGTCTTTAAGGTCCCTTCCAACTCAAACTATTCTATGATTCTATGATTTTGGACACTACCTTACTGTTGCAGTGAACCAAAAGCTTTGTGAGGCACAAAAATTCTACAAGATAAAAAGTCACATTCGGATGACAAAATATCATGTTCAACTTCATACTCCCCATTAGTTGAGGCAATTTTGGCTTCTGGACTTGCTACTCCAAGTATGTACCTTTTCCCCACACCCTGAGCAGAATATCCATGAACCCACAGGGGCAGTACCTGATGACCAATACAGTGGCCACTGGCAAAACTCTGGATAGAGCTCGCTCCTTGCAAACTCAGGAAGCATTTGCACACAGGAAAAAGTGAAGAAGGATCAACACTTCAATTAAAAATTAAATTAAATAAAAATGTATTAAATTAAAGTAATATTTAAAAGATTAATTAAATAGAATTCAGCCTATGAAATATCCACTACTTTTTGAACGTCAGCCCATCATTCAAGTGTCCCAAAGGCACATGTCAGGGGCACATGTCAGCAAGTCACACCCCTACTTAAACAGAACAGTTACCCTGCAGTAACTGTGATTCCCTAATATTCTATTGGGAACCACACCACCCATTCTACTCACCCAATTTTTTACCTACTGCCATGTTTTCTTACTAGCATTTTCTAATAATGTAAGGAAGAGTGAGAATTAAAATAACACAGCAATAACGCATCTATTGTAAATCACCCGAGAGAAAATAAATTATATAAACCAGCCTGGAACCTTCTGAGGTTACCTGCATATAACCTACTGCAACTAAAACCATTCCTGAAACATTTGACCTAATTCACCTTTCAAAGCCAAAACTCCCAGGTAATAACTTCCAGTGCTAAACCACTGTTGCAGTTTGAAATAATTTCCTAGTATCTACCTTAAATCTTCTACTTCAAGTCCATCACCTCTTGCCCTAGATCCACTGAACATAAAGAAAAACATATTCCTTCTCTCTGCAGAGAAACTTTTTATGTTTTTGAAGATCATTACCACTTTTCCCAGCACTTTCCTTTTCTTTAGACTGAACAACCCCAATTCTTTCAGTCTCTCCTCTTAGATCATGTTTTCTAGGTCTCTGATCATTCTTGAAGCTGAGACTGTGGCACACTGAGAAAAAGGAAAATTACTCCCACACAAAATTCACCATGAAGCTGGGTGACAGGTTTGGGGTTTTTTTAAAGGTTACTTATGTATGATGACTGTGCTTTGTGGTTAGTTTTTTTTTAATGCCACAATACATGTCCTTTTTCTTCTTTGTGACACATGGCATAGGTACCTCAGTGCATGGAGCAAGTAGGCGTTACACTCCTTAGTGATAAAACATTTTGGATCTGGGGAAAATGGTTATTATGGAAGGCAACTTATTTATGCCAATAATGGAAAACATATCCTTACCAAGACGGTACCCTCAGGATAAAAAAAATAAGTGGTGATACAAGGATAATTTAAGTAGAAGTTTAAGTAATTTTTAGAAACATGAGCAAAATGCTGCATCATAAAGTACATTTCAGGGAAATATATTAGTTCCATAATTGCTTCTAGTGCTGCATTCGCTCTTTCTTGGAAAACAATATACAATTGTAATATATACTGAGAAATGTCTATGGTTCAGCTAAAATCAACAAAACTAATCACTTGCATTTTAGAAGATGCTATGTTCTTTATAACCAGATAAATTAACTCAGCCATTCCCATAATTAGATTCATGTATATAATAGAAGAATGTAATTTACTTCCATTCTCCAGAGGCATACAAGGCCTTTTTCTCCAGAAAAAAGGTTTTAAAATTGTTGTGTGTCTTGTTCACCAACATTACCTGAGCAAACAGCACTATCTCTGAACCTCTGCGTACCATGCAATGGAAAGACTGCACTCAGAAGTTAACTGGGCTTCTGTATGTGAATTGAGAAAACAATGTTATCCAGAAGAAAGATAAGACATAATAAGAGACGATAAATGCTTGGAAAACAAGCCTGATAGAAGAAAAGGAAGTGAAAAAACTTTTCCATGCTGAGGACACAAAAAGTCTTTCAAAAACTTCTGTTGAGCACGACACATTAAACATACCCAAAATGTTGTCCAACAATAACATGACCACGGATCATGTAAAATGAAGTCACCAAAGGGTCTTTTAGCTATAAATTAGGCAATTTATTATTTCAGTTTGGCAGAGAAACTATTATCAAGACAGACTTTACATATCCTCAGTGGTTTTCAGATTTTTAAGTCAAAAAGAAAGGGATTTTTCATTAAGATAGCTCGTCATCTCTGGCTGGCTCATATAAGCCTTAAGAACACAGCAATATGTAACTTGTGTCCCCTCATATGAAATATCCCCAAAATAAAACACTAACATTAAATTGATTGCATCCCTTGAAAACATGTTTAATGGACTCTATTTTGTTTTTAAAAATACATTTCACATAGAAGACGCTAGCTGCCAAAAAATGGTCAGAGCAAACCTCTGTATGACATTGTCATATTGAGATTCACCAGAACATTAAACCTTTACAATTGCAAAGTTCAGACTACCCCACTGCCATTCTGACAACAGATTAAGGCAAATTGTTTAAATGTTTACAGGTAAGAAAAAGTTCCATGGATGTTTTGCCATGTTCTGTATTGATTCTAGACTGATAGAAATTTCATCTTAGAAAAAAGGGACCATATAAAACTTATTTGTGTGCCTCCAAATCCATATGGAATAAGGATCTGCTACAGCATGAACAGCTCATAAATGGGTCCGTTCTGTTTTTGTCTATACTCTATTTGGTTCATAGTCACTTCTACCATTCTGCGTGTGCAAGGATCACTTCTGTGTCTATTGAAACAAAAGCAGATCCTTCTAAGCAGCCTCTGTACTTAGAAATATTACCTACAGAAAGCAGGTACAGTGCAGCCTGCTAGGTTTGTTCAATTTTCTGTAATTAACACTAAGAAACTGAAAACAGCTCATGCTTTCCCTAGGAAAAAAAAAAGACTTTCATCAAATGGTTATTGAGCAATAAGGACAACCAAGCTCTACCTTGAAAAGGCAGCTCTTCAGCTGCTTTCTTATCCCCAAGCTGCAAAAAATGCGGTGGCAGAAAGTGTAGCCTCACAGTCACAGCCCGGCACACATGGGGGTATTCAAATGCAACGTTTGAGCATTAATGAACACAACAAATTTTCCATTCTGCATCTCCTGGACCTCTGTACAACTTTTGAGCTTGTGGTGCAAAGCCATTATTAACCTGATGTAACAGGAGTGAATGGCCTAGAAAAACAAGCAGCTTAAATCATCCCTACTTCGAAGAACCCAGTAATGACTGGTAATAGCTCTTCCTCTTTCAGAGCTCTCACAGGTGCAGCCTGTCTTATCACAAAGCCGAACGTGAACTGTTGCTTCCTCTTCAGCCTCTGTGAGACCATCACAAAAAGCAGATGTCTTCCAGCATTTGATAAGCCTCCATCTTTTAAATAGAGCATCCTGTACCTGCTAATGGGAAAGCTTTAAGTGGGCTTAGCAATTACTGCTTTTGGAGATCTGACTCAAATTAAAAAAAGGCAACTTTGCAACTCCAGAGTATGTCCTAGCTATGACCAGGCTGTACATCAGGATGAGACCAGAGACCCTTGTTTGCCTGCTGGTTTCTGAAGAAAGGAAATATTGGCATGCCATCCAGTGGGGAGGCAGCAAATGCTCCAACAGGACCTGCACATTGTACAGGATCTGGACGGCAAGGCACGCTGTGGCACTGAGCTACACCCACAACACAGCTGGAGCTCCACACATAGAACAAACCATGAAATGACAGCTGAATAAGGAGACCTGTCTAGTTCTCAGTAATCTTGTTCCCGATGCTACCCTGTACAACTGAAAATACCAGTAACAGAGCTGGAGTCTCACCACCAGGTTCTGACAGGAGACAGCTCTGACATTGCGTCAACCTTGAAATCGTGACTGGGTGAGGCAGTGGTTTGCTGGATCCTCTCCAGCGATTGCTTGCCTAATTCTCCTATTAAACCAAGTCAACACACTCATAGGATAAGCACCCAAATGACCAAGTCATCTACAACAGTCATTATTATTTACAGCAGCCCATTGCAAAGCCTCTCCATCACAAGCAACGCTCAAAATTGGTGCACCATTTTTATTCTGTTTCTTAGAATCTTAGAATCATAGAATCATAGAATCATAGAATTATAGAATAACCAGGTTGGAAGAGACCCACCGGATCTTTGAGTCCAACCATTCCTATCAAGCACTAAACCATGCCCCTTAGCACCTCGTCCACCCGTGCCTTAAACACCTCCAGGGAAGGTGACTCAACCACCTCCCTGGGCAGCCTGTTCCAGTGCCCAATGACCCTTTCTGCGAAGAATTTTTTCCTAATGTCCAGCCTAAACCTCCCCTGGCGGAGCTTGAGGCCATTCCCTCTTGTCCTGTCCCCTGTCACTTGGGAGAAGAGGCCAGCTCCCTCCTCTCTACAACCTCCTTTCAGGTAGTTGTAGAGAGCAATGAGGTCTCCCCTCAGCCTCCTCTTCTCCTTCTCCTTCTCCTTCTCCTTCTCCTTCTCCTTCTCCTTCTCCTTCTTCTTTAGGTTTAGAGAACCCTAAAGATCTGTTTGAACCCCATTAATATCAGTAATAATGTTTCGATCGCTACAGATTTTACACTGTTTTGGTTACCCTTTGATAAGCAGCAAAACAAAATTCCTACAAAGTATTAAAACAGAATCTTTAAGAAAGAACTCACTTGGAGAATCGGCAAAAAGTCTGTTCTCAGATTGTGAACCACCACCAGAGCTCTCAAATGCTTAAGTAAAGGTTGTAGAGCCAAACATGTCACTGTGGACAATTGGTTTGTAGTCTGACCTAAGATGGAAGCTGTCGTGCAAACCAGGACTGGCACCCATGAGCAGAGAAGCCCGAGATAAACACCGGCCACGCTGCACCATGGCACTAACCGTACTTTCCAGCTGTGCCAAATTTGTTTAAAACATACTGTAAAAAACAAAAGATTTTTAAATAATTTCCACGGCCTGGATCTGAAAACCAGGGAGGGATTTAGAGGAACTGTCCCAGATGACAAAGCTGGACGGAACATTTCAAGGATGCTCCTGTAAATGAACAAAAGCACGTTTGGTTCATCTGTGCAGGTCATTCTAGCACAGGGCCAGGGACATTCACTCTCCGGAAATCTCTGTTTATCATAGAATAGAATCATAGAATCATAGAATAACCAGGTTGGAAGAGACCCACTGGATCATCGAGTCCAACCGTTCCTATCAAACACTAAACCATACCCCTCAGCACCTCGTCCACCCGTGCCTTGAACACCTCCAGGGAAGGTGACTCAACCACCTCCCTGGGCAGCCTCTGCCAGCACCCAGTGACCCTTTCTGTGAAGAATCCGCACGCCTGTCCAAGAGTGAATTAATTTTTTTATTAAGAAATAAAAGGAGCTCAATAGATGGTTTATCTCAGCATCTGCCAACCCCACAAAACGCCCGAAGGCGACCTTCAGAAACGCCAAAAGTGGCAGAAAAAAGTGCCTGTTCCCTGTTCGTTCTCCCCACTCGGGTCCCGGCGCCGGGCCCGCCGCCGCACCGCGAGGGGCCGGACCCCGACGTGCCCGGAACCCAAACAACAACAACAACGCGCGCCCGGGGGCGGAGCGCACCGGCGCCCACCATTTTGGGTGCTCGCGGGGGGGAAGAAAAGGAGGGAGCAGCCCCTCCACCCCACTCCTTAAGGGGCAGTAGCCGCGCGCGCGCCCTCCACCCCTTCCCACCCCGCCAACCCCCCCCCACCCCGCCCCACTTTGCTTCGCCCGGGCGCGGGGCGGGGGGCGTGGCCTGCGCGGGGGGCGTGGCGCGCGGCCCGGCCCGGTGCGCGCGGCGCCGGTGACCAGGAAGCAGAAGCGCGCCGGGCAGCCGCGGGGCGGGCGCGCCCTCCGAGCCCCGCTGCCCCTCGCCGCCCCCCCCTGCCCCGGCTCCAGGGGGTCGGGGCGGCCGCGGAGCCAAGCGGGAGGCGGTCGCGCCGCCGCTAAGCCGCTTAGGGCCGGGGCTGGCATGATCCTCCCCGGCGGGGCGGCTGCGCGCTGCGGCGGGGAGGCTGAGGAGCCGGCGGGGCGTCCCTGAGCCGGGGAGGGGGGGAGCCGCGCTCCCCGGGGCCGGCGGGGGGAGATGGGGAACTGCCTCAAGTCGCCCACCTCGGATGACATCTCGCTGCTCCACGAGTCCCAGTCGGACAGAGCCAGCTACGGGGACGGCGCCGAGCCGGATCAGGAGCCGCCGCCGCCATATCAGGTACGGCGGGGGGCGGGGAGCGGGGTCCTGGGATAAAGGGGGCCGAGGAGCGGGGGCAGCGGCGAGCGGAGCCTCGAGCGGGGTCCCGGGATAAAGGGGGCTAAGGAGAGGGAGCAGCGGGGAGCGGAGCCCCCGAGCTCGAAGTGGGGACGCCGGGACAAAAAGGGGGCGAGGAGGGGGGGTCCCTGGGGAGCGGAGCCCCGAGCGGGGGCGCTGGGATAAAAGGGGCCGAGGAACGGGGTCCCCGGGAAGCGACTCCCCGAGCTCGGCGCGGGGTCCCCGGGGTCAGAAGGGGTCCCGGAGCGGGTGCCCTGGGAGCGGGTGCCCCGGAGCGGGGTCCCGGCTCACGCGTCCCGGGGCGGGAGGAGCCGCGTCGTCCCTCGCAGCCGCTCGGGGGTCCCGGGGCAGGGGCCGCCGCTTTGTCCCGCGGTGACATCACCGTCTGGCGCTGCCCGGGCCTTCCCCGCCCCGGGCTGAGCCGCGTCGGGTCCCCGGTCGCTCCCCAGCGCGGTGGCTCCGCTTTCCCTCGGTCGCGGGGGGCGCCAGCAGGGAAGCGTTTCTCCTCGCTGGGACCTTTCTGCCTCCGAGAGGAGCCGCTCTCGATGATGAATCAACGAGGGGAGAAAAAGGCTGGGTGTTGCCTTGTCTCGCTTCCCTGAGAGCGGGGGATGACGGGGCTGTCGGGGGGTGATGAGCCCGCTCCTGGCCGCGTCTCGGGGGTGACGGGGGGAAGAGGAGCTGAACTTGAGGCCGCTCTTGTCTGCGCCTTGTGATTGTCCATCCCCAAATATAGAAATGTGTGTTGCCCTGAACTAGTCGTCTGCGGTGGTTCTGCACTAAATAATAACGATGCCTTTCGAGCGATCTAACTGCAGGCTTTATTCAGTTTTTAGAAGCATGTATGTTCCAGGTAAAGCTACAGAAATGGAAATCGGGACACAAATTCTGGAGGGGCGACTTGGGAGCTCTCAGTTTTCTAGGATGGGAGTCACTCAGTAGCTGCAGACCTTGACAATATAATTAACAAAATTGCAGGAAGTATTTAACCGGGCAGATGTGTAATCTACAAATGCTTTAAGAAGTTCAAGAATTACAGCCCTGATAGGAAGCCCTTTAAGTGCTGCAGAGCAGCCCTGGCTTGCCAGTGTGGGGCTGTTGGTGTTCTTTGGGTGCAGAAGCTTAGCATTAGAATGAATTTCCTGATGTAGGGAATTTTTTCCCAACTTCTAAACTATGTCTGCCGAAGTCCGATAAATAGAAAGTGCTTGGTGGCAGATTAAATTTTTTAAAGGTTGTGTTGTTCTAAATTAAGCCTGAATTGTCCATACGGTTTAGGGATGCATTGTATTTTTGTCAAACCAACATACAAGGTTTGACTGTTCATGCTGTTGCATTTACATCTGTGATTCTAGGAAGACCTGTGGAGGTGCTTTTTTCCCATTGAAAACAAGTTGTTAGTTCTTGAAAGAGTCTTGAATCAAGAGTAGGCGTTGGGCAAGCATTCTTGTGTGGATTTTGATGTAGATAAGTAGTCTTCTTTTGTCACTTTTTAATGTTTTCTTGGTGAAGAACTTCTGTAAGTGTGGATTGTTGACTGAAAAGATAGTAGACAGTAAAATAAATGAAGTTACAGATGTCTATTACTGAGTAGGTGCATTCATAGCAAAACTTCTCTTGCTTGAATAAAGCTGTGTAGTATCTGGTGATGTGCCCGGAGTTGCAAAGCTGTCTTGGACATCACCAGCCATCCTGGAAGCCCCTCCACTGATCCTGGCAGTTCTTAAAGCTGCACCTTAAGGTAGCGTTCTGTGTCTGGTATAGTCAGAATTCAAAGCTACTCTTTCCACTGATTTTGATCCACAGTGGTTTATGATTTAAAAAAAAACCAAGCCTTCCTTACCTATGATGTTGTGCAGCATTTCATAGAATCATTTCTTGCAGTTTGAGGTCGAGTGGATTTTTAATTTTGAATTGTTTGAGGTTTAGAAGATGCACAAGACGGACTCTGAAGGTGAAGAATTCTCTATGCGCAGTTATTACTGTTGTGCTGGTGATAGGTCTCACCTTTTCTTTTATCTTTCAGGTGGCAGCTTGGATTTGGTGTTACAAATGGGAATTAAGGAGTTTTGTCCTTGTGTGTGTGTGATAATTGTTTCTGTCACAGTATTTTAATCCGAATTTGTGTGCGTGTGAGAATATATAGACCTGAAGAAGTAAAGCAAGGAAAAGGACAGCATGGGTTTGAAAACTAGCTTGTGGTAACTAGCAGTGGGTGCAGGAAGCTGGGAGATGAACAATTTAAATCTAACTATTGAAATTTCAGCTGCAAAATGGACTTATTTTAGAAGAGAATGAAATCTGGTATGTTTGCTTCTCTTGCATTTGCAGCAATGATGTGTCAGCTTCCTGAACTGATCTTGCAGGGTATGCAAACTAGGAGAAGGAAGCTTGTTGGGTGAATATACACCGTTGTAGAAAGTGACTTCTGTGTCTTTTGTAATTAATGTCTCTCTTATTTTGACATGTAAAATGCCTTTTCCATCACAACAGGGTTGTGCAATAGCAATCTTGTTAAGCAGTAATTTTTATTTAGTGTTTATTTCTAACTGCAAAAAGGCACCCTCAATAATCATTGCAGTACTATGTGTCAAGTATCTTTTGTCAGTGTGTGCTGTTGAACCAGCTGTGAGAAATTCCAGCTTCCAAAAGTGAGATTAAAAATTGGATTGGCAGTATGGATGCATGCAGTAATGGGGAATATAACTTCCATTCAGAGGCTCTGCATATACCTGTGTCTGTTCTGTTTCTGTGGCACTACGTGGTACAAGCTACAGCAGAAAGCTTTGGCGAGGGGGCATCTTCTCAAACAAGTATCTGAATTAATGAGACAGTGGTCCATTAAAGCGTCAGATGTTTTCCAGTGCATCAAGCTTAGCAGCTAGCATGGGAAGTAATTCAAACAGCCAAAAAAAGAATGTGTGTGGTGGGGGAGAGGAAGTGATTTCGAGAGTGGACCAACACTTTCATAGGCAGACGCCAATTTTGGATGCCTCCATTTTAGAACCCAGAAATTACAACTGTTTTGCTAAGGGCTAAGCACATGCAACTGCATTTTTAACCAGTGAATCTGTCATTAGGAAAGAGTTAGCTTTGGTTTTGTTTTTTCTCAGGTCCTCAAAACTGAATATGCTTTCAAGTTTGTTTTCCTTTTCTGTGTATGACTTCTTTGCCATCTGTTGGCAATATGCCTTCTGCTGTTTTTCCATACAAGTTCACTATTTTTTCCAGCTTCTCTTACTTCTGGTGGTTCTTCTCAAAGCCTTTATTTTGCAGAACAGATGTGGCCCCTTTCTTAATCCTTGTTTCCCATTTATCTTCTTAAATAATTCCTTAATAGCTGCAGGAAATTTGCCAGTTTATTAAACTTTGGAATTTTATACAGTGAAGTATAGAATACATCTTTTCTCCTTAAGTTTCTAGACTGTGGACAAAATATACTGCAGTTTTCTAAAAAGGAATTATAGCACTTGCAAAATTACTAAGTGAAAAGCCTGAGAAATAAGCACAAATTCTTGGTATTGGTACTGAACTCATAGAAATGTGTTTGATGTGTTGATGTGGCAGGTAGACTAATGAAATATTAAGCCTTTTACCTGAAAAGATCCAAAGTGAGCTCTGGTACTTGGTACCACCCTGTGTTGTTTTACAGGCCCAAATAAAATGTTTCAGTTTATCTAGTGGACTTTTTCTTAAAAAATTTATTTGGAGGGATTAATCCGTTTGACCTGGATACTCCTTTGATTAGGCTGTGGGCACAAAATGAGATGACAGATCACAAACATGAGCTTAACCCAACGTTGTGCTCCCATAATCTTCCAAAAGCTGTTGGGCATAGCAGCTTTGGAAGGCACAATTTAGAATATCTCATGGCTTTTCTTAAACTGAACTGGGTGCAATAGCATCCTTGTGCCTCCAATGTTAACTGAGTGTCAGCTGTATGCATTGTAACCTCATCCCCATCCAGCTTTCTTGTTGTGCTGTGTTCCAGCTCTCCTCAGTTCAGTGAGGTGGCACAACAGCTTCTGATGACAGTGTCCTAGGTCCCTAGCAATTCACTCTCCAGCATCCCCTCTGCTTGAGCACAGTGCTGTAAATGCAGCCCTGGAGTGTTGCTTGTCCAAGATGCTGAAGAAGTCCCCAGTTTGAACAGTCAGAACATTTTCTTGAAATAGTCTGCTGCATTTCTGTGTTGGATGTATTTTGCTCCACAGAGAGACAAAGCTTTTATTATGGCTCCCATCAAGATATAAGTAATATATTACATTGGTGATCTCATACTGTGTTTTCAAAGGCATGGTAATTAATATGATTAAAATGCAAACCAAATTAGTTCTGATGTAGGAGTTGCACTCATTTATAGAACATCATACAAAATTTTATTGGGCTGCAAATGACATGATTTATCATCTGTGATTGCGAGCATTGTGCAAGAAGGAAGACTACAGTAGTATAACATGTTATAATTCCACATTGAGTGGTTTTACCAACAGTTCTGGTTTTGCACATGTTGGAACAGCATAGGAGGAGGCAGATGCAATGGGACAACGTTACATATTGAAAGGTGTCCATGGAAAAAAACAAATCAACTAGTAAATTTAATTTAATGTAAGAGAAAGGAGTATATTTAAAAATGGCCTATGCAGGTCTTGCCCTATTCACTGCTTGTCCTCCACATCTTGGTGATGATGTGAATGAATTACAGTTGCGTTTGTGGATGTGAACTGAAATACTGCTCCAGTCTGGTGGAAACTTCAAAGAGCTTCAAACAAGAGTGTCTCTTCGTGTTGCTGGCTGGTCCCTTCTGGCAGCACTGCCCTAGGTGTGGGTCAGCCTTAGGGATATACAGTTCATTTATCCAGACAGTAATGAAATATATATGTATATATTACTATATACTGAATGCTATTTTAATAGTAGTCAAGATTGTTCGGTTAGTGAACAATGTGCTATGATGTTTCTTACTGCTTCCATGTCTAAAGAACTTGGAGAACTTAACAAATTCTGTAGAGAATTGTATTGCTGGTAATTGGTGCTAGACAGAAAGTTTCCCAAGGGTGCTGAGTCTGACTTCCTTTCTAGATAACAGTTAGAACAAACTGTGCACCTGTATTTCCTGTTTTTAATGCATACTGGTTACAGCGCAGCCCGACAGGCTGGCTGGTTGGTGCCATCTTCCATTTTACTGGTCAAAAAGTCTGGAGGGCAAGGGGAGAAGAGAGGAGGGAATGCAAAGCTGAAAACAAAGGATACTAGATGGCATCACACAGCTAGGTAACTTTAATCTTGAAAATCATTCATAAACTATTTTCAGTGAGTTTTCAATGAGTATTCTAATGCATATTGGCTGAATATTGTAATTCTTTGCTTTAAATACAGTTTTTACTCTAATTGGTTATAAATATGTTAGACGTGGCTAGAGGAGGTGGGAAGGGGACGCTGGTGTTTGAGTTCTCTGTGTTACCTTCTTTCAATTATGAAAAGTAGAGTTGGTTTCTTGGCTCATTATTGTTGATTTGGCAATCGGTAAAGATTTGTTCCTAGCCATTCTGGCTGGAAGATTTTCCAAAAGGAATTTTGAAAAGAAGATATGTTTATAATCACAGTTGATAGAGTACTGCTTGCAGTTTTACATTGGGGTACTGCATTTGGTTCTGGAGTCCTTGGCAGAGGAAGGACATGGATCTGTTAGAGTAAGGCCAGAGAAGGCCACAAAGATCATCAGAGGGCTGGAGCACCTCCCATATGAGGACAGGCTGAGAGAGTTTGGGCTTGTTTAGCCTGGAGGAGGGAAGGCTCCAGGGAGACCTTATAGCAGCCTTCCAGTACTTAAAGGAGACTACGTGAAAGCTGAGGAGGGTCTCTTTATCAGGGAGTGCAGGGAAAGAGGAAAGATTGACATAACATATTGGGAAGAAATTTTTTCTTGTGTGGGTGGTGAGGCACTGGCGCAGGTTGCCCAGAGAAGTCTTGTAATCCCTATCCTTAAAGATGTCCAAGGCCAGGTTGGATGGGGCTTTGAGCAACCTGATCCAGTGGAAGGTGTCCCTGCCAGTGGCAGGAGAGGTTGGAACTGGATGATCTTTAAGGTCCTTTCCAACCCAACCCATTCTGTGCTTCTGTGAAATACCGTAAGTTGGATCAAGATGCTGTACAAGGTCCATTCTTGTCTTCCCATGCCCCTGTTCATCACTTCAAACAAAGGAAAGAAACGCTGCTTAATGAACACTTCTGCAGACCCTGGTAATGGTTGTAGCCAAACTGGTTGCAGAATGTAAGGTCAAGAAACTAAGAATAACACTGCTTATTTGTGATGGACTTGTGTTTTTCAGTCTTTGTGCTTATCCTTGTTACAGGACAATGTAACACGTCTCTGTGTGTCTCCCCATAGACACACAGAGAAACGTATTTATATTTTGAAGAGGTAATGGTCTGTGGGATAGACTGAAGCAAATCAGCTGTGACTTGTTTATGAGCTAATGAAACTGTTCCTAAGACACCAAAGAATTACAAAATGAGCAGGTTTTTAGGGATGTCATGGCTGAGTTAGAACAAAACCTCTTCAGGGGAAAAAGCTGAAGAGTCATTGTTCTTTGACTCTAAAAGGCAAAGCAAGCTTCAGTCTTGATTTAGACTGCAAGAAAAACTTGCCCTGACATTGTGAAGGTCTCAAGTGAAGCTGTGTCTTGCTTCCTAGGGGTAGGACGTGTATTTTGTAGAAGATGCTGTCTTTCTTGTTCTACCAGTCTCTTGGGGGACAGCCACAGCAGCGACCTGTCCAGCTTAGCTAGAGTCACTTGTAGCTTCATGGTGGATAAAACTGTCCTATGAACTTCAACAACAACAAAATCCCAACCCCAAAGCTAATCAAAACAAAACCCAACAAAAAAATGACTCTAGCAGCCCTAGTATAAGCCATAGTCATTCTTAGTTCAGTCCTCTATTTAGTTTGTAACTTCGAGCAAATCATTTAACTGATCTGTGCTTTAGTCCCCTCACTGTAAAATGAGGACTAAAGGAGTAATAAAGTTTCTTTGGTGCAGGCATGCTTAGTAATTTCATGTTTGTAAAGTCCATGATAATTTGATTTCAGTAAAATAATATGCGTCTGTTATAAAACAAAACTCTGTAGGAATTTGACTGCTGGAGAGAGAGAGTTTTATCAGAAGATCTGTAGATAAATCTCCTAAGTCTGTTTTGGAATCTGATAGTTCAGCATTTATTTGGCAGCTTGTGTTCCAGATGCTCAATTAGTAGAAAAGAAGGGGCCTTAGAGATAGTAGTAAGAAATCTTGCCTAATCAGGATGATGAATCTTTGTTATGTTGGGTAATTGTGCATTCTTTCAGGCAAGCCAACCCAAACACGCAATACTTCCCTCCCCAAAACCTAGGACCACCATGTGTTTAGGAAACTCTTAAGATTCCCGTTATGTACCACTAGTTCATTTCTGTGATGAACAGCTGTTGCTGGCTGTACATCTGGACTGTGGTTTCTGAACCACGGAGAATAAACTAGATTTATGTTTTGAAGAGATAATGATCTGTGGAATGGACTAAAGCAAATCAACTGTGACTTTCCTGTGAACTAATAAAACAATTTCCAAGAGACCTAACAGTTACAGAGAGTGGATTTTTTATTTACCAGTCCTCCACAAGAATCTGCCAGCCTCTCTTTTTCTCTTTAGTGAAGAAGAAAGTTGGAATACTGATGACATAAAAGCTGCTGGGCCATAATCCACAGGCAGTGACACGGACAAACAGCAGATATGTGCAGCAACTGGAGGAGGAGATAGAACAACCATCCTTTCAACCACAGTTGCGTCAGCCAGATCACAACCAGATAGTTTATTGCAACGGGCATTTCTGCTGATCCACCAGAATGCTTATGCATGCCTTCTGCTTCATGCACGTGCATGCACACATACCATCGTATCAAAGGCTGCACTGATTTTTGAGCTTTCTCATCCTATCTCTGTTTTTAGCCACTGGTTTAGTTTAGGTATTATGTAGACCTGAGGTGCCTGCGGGAGGACTGAAACTGTGGGAGGAATGAGAGAAACTGTGACTCAGGAAATTCAGATCCTCCCTTAGCCCCAGCATGCAGTGATGAGTGAGCAGGCTATTATCCCTGCAATACTGAAACCTGTTTAACCTTGATCATATTTTTTGGACACTGGAGAGACCTCTGTGTCCTCTTGTTTGCCTTTTCCCCACTCAGAGCCATTTGTATTTTTTAGCGGCATAGTTCCGAAGCAGTCCTTGTATGTAGTTCAGTGAACTCCAAGGCAAAATGCCCATGCAGGGACAACCTCATTGTCAGCCAAAGACAAATCCCTGCTTGCTGGCCATGCACAGTTTTGCAGAGCTTGGGATTGCAGCTAGTCCGTGTGCAATTAAGAGTTTGGACTGTGAAGAGAGGTCCTAGAAGCATCAAGGAAATGCCTGGTTTGTGAGTAATAAAACTTAATGAAGCCGTTTGAATAGCCAGTGGTTAGCTAAAAATCATTCAGTCAGTGCCATTTTGGGCAAAAGCAAAGAATCTGTGATCTTGCAGCCACAATTAATCCCATTATATTTACCAGATACTGCCAGTTTCTAGTTTTTGTCCAAACTGCGTTTAAAAAGAAGAAAGGTGAGACTAGACTATAACCCGGAAATACATCTACAACATAGCTATATAGATTCTGACAGTGGTTCTGCAGAGATGGTAAGGTTTCTCTTTAGTCCTCACCACCATTGCTCTGTATGGCTCTCTCAATGATTTGTATACAGGCTTTAGCCAGAAGGAAATGGAACAATATTTATCTGACTTTATTTATTCCCGTAAGATGCGTCTTGCTGGTGAGGGATACAAATCTCCTATGACTCAGTGTGTGAATGCTGCAGAATTGGATGAAGCTAGATGCTCTTGCCCCAGAGCTGCAGGAGACTTATCTAAGAGATCAAAGTGCATCAGATTCCATTATTTCAGTATCTATGGGACAGTATTATGCATGACTGCTCTGGGATGATGACTGTCTGACTTTTATTCATTGTTGTAATGAAATCTAGATACAGAGTTTGTTCTGTGCATGGAATGTTAATCACACCATTTTTATTAATACTGTTGTCAAAATCTGTAATTCAGACATCGTGTAATTTGGCGGTACAGATTAAGACTGGTATTTGCTTTGCCTGAATAAATTAGTTTTACTTAAAGTTTGGAAAGAGAAGTGGTTGCTGTCAGGTTTTGAGCAAACAGGTGCAAGCATTGCCTGACTACAGATGTGCTAGACTGGTTTGGACTATGCTGTTGCTTAACAGAAAGCGGTTAACTCCTGTATGCAGTGCAAACTGTATAAAAGGCTCTGAATTCAGATTTAGTTAAAATAACTGAAAATAATATTTTAACACCCATGGACTCTATTTAAGCCTCTGTAATAATACTCGCTTAATTGCCATTGCCAATTGCTGATGTGTTGGGATTTCTCTTGGTGGTTTTCTGTTTAGGTATTATGATCTGTATTGCAGCTGCATCTGTTTATCTTCAATTTAGCTTATGATATATGACTAAGTCATTGCTTTAGCATCTGCTTCCCAGAATTCTGTAATGTTCTGTCTATACATTTGGAGACCTTGAGGCAGTTGCGGATTGTCCCATGGAGAGTGACATCCTTGAAAGTACATTACCCTTTTTGGAAGGAAACAATGTCGCTTTTAAGTTTCAAGCAAAAATAATTAATTTAATTTAACTGTTAATTCTTCTGTAGGTTAGTGCTTTTTCGCCTCTTAGTTCGTGGGTCTCTGAGGCTCTGTGGGCTGTTTTTACAGTGCTTGCAAGAGCTAATGAAATTCTATCTGTAGTCACTAAAGTAAGAACACAGGTCCACAGCTCTACTTGACAATTTTTAGGGATCTGCAGTTCGGAAACTAGAAGAGCATTGCCTAAGTCTGTCCTGAGCCAAGACAATTTCTGTGCCAGCCCCGAAGGAGGCAAACTTCTTTAGCTGATGGCATCTGTGTGATGCTGCAGTGGTTGTGATGGCTAGGTCCCCTTGGGCGGCTGGAATGAGTTGGATAATGGCCTTTGGCCCAAACCTGAGCCAGATGCTCAGTTGCTTTCTCACCCCACTCTTGACTGGAAGTAGTAGTGTGGCAGTTAATCTATCCAAGTGGATTCACAAGGTATCGCATCTGGAGCTCTACTAGGTTTTATATAATCCTTCCAGCCAGTCATCTATAGGAACTGAAAGTGAGGTGCAAGGAGAGATTTTGCATCATGTCTGAATATAGACAAAGTTGTCTGGAATTTCTAAGAACTGAAGCTGTGTTTATTTTGCTGTGTGGCTAAACTACTGAAAGTAAGTTTAGCAAAGAATGCTCACTCCTTTTGTGTATATATAATGGGTTTCTTTGTTTACAGGAGATGGAGTCAGGTATTCAGAGACACAGTGTTTAATGACTAGTTAGTTCTAGTTTTAAAAGTCCTCTACAAAAGAAAGTACTGTCCAAACAAAATTTTATATTCCAAGTGTAGTCTTTGTTTTTCTCTATAAGCTGCGTTCTTGTTCAATGAGTAACCTGTCATTTCCTACCTTGCAGAAGAAGCAAGATGACCTAGATCCAGAGCTTCCTGGGGAAGAGTTCACTTCACCCTATATATAGCATCTCCTGAAGTGTCTTCATGTAGCTGTCACCTACTCTGAGCTGGTAAACTGAGGAGAAAAGGGCTATAGCTTTAGGCTGAGGTAGGAAAGAAGGGTGTTTTTAGCCTTCCTCTTTTTCTGGGATCTGTTAACTACATCTTGCACACATGCTACTCTCTGAATTCTGGTGTGGTGAAGGCCAGACTTCCAGACTCCCAGCTGCAACATGCAGAACTTCATGTCTCTGTATTTCCTCAACATGCTGTGGCAGAATAATGACCAATTGCCTCCTGGCTAATGAGTGAATTAGATCACGCCTTTGTGTTGGCAGGAATTCTGCAGTGGACTCTGAACCTGATATCCTGGGGTCAGTGTGTTCTTTGCTCTGGTCAGATCACACAGATGGAGATTCCTCCAAGCAGTACTGCTGATGTGGTGGTATTTTTATGGGAAAGCAAAACCTGTGAAAATGGTAGTAACAGATGTTACCGAACAGACTGTTGGTGTTGAGGGATCAGACAAACGTTTCTACCTCAGAACTACAAGTCAAAAGATGAAGAGTATTGTAGGCTGAGAGAAATTTGTCCCTCCCCTTGTCAGTGTAAGGCATTCTTTTAAAAATGTATGGGAGTTTATCTGAATCAGTGCACTAGTAACTTGAGCTATATGGGCTTCTGCAGCCTTTCTGGGGAGAGAAGGTTACTTCCCGTGTCCCTGAAGAAAATGCCACTATCTAATTCTGCACATACTCCTTTACTGGAACGTCCACCCCACCAGGGGCAAGTGTTAGTGGAACCTGTCAGTGCCTCTGTGTTGGAGTGTGTACCTCTGGAACGTGGGAAAATAGCATCTGTGTTTGTTTAACTTGATTGGAGGCAGGATTCTGCTCCAGCACTTAGAAGTAATGGCTCTGACAGATGCTGCTTGGAAGTCTTGGGGTCTAGCTCTGTGTTCAGTGGACCATGAGCTGAAACTAGGCAAAAATGTGGCATGCCTCAGGATCTGCATTGTGTGTGTCCATGTTTCTGGTGCAGGGAGGTCTGCTAGCCATCTGCTGCTACCAAAAGGATTGCTTTGCTTTTCCTTCCTGTTTTCCTCTTGCAGCCCATGTGTTCCACAGTCACTTTATGCTGGCTTTGGTGCTTATCTGATCCCTCAGTGAGTCAGCTCATACCCTTCAAGTCTCTGAAATGAGTTCTCTTGTTCTTATTTTCCTTCTGTCAGATTAGTGAACCAAACTGACTTCGTGGTGGAGACTGGGTTTGTCTGCACTCTTTGCTCTCTGTATATTGTGCTTTACTTTGTAACATCTCTGGAAAGGTCTAGAGGTGTCAGGTATTAGATGTGTGCTATCACCAGCAAGTATTACAGAAGCTTTGGCTTCTACATGTTCCAATTAAAAATATACTAGGACTTCACTGTGTACCATAGCACGCACAGAATGAATTATCTGATATTGTTTTGGGCAGTGAGTGCATTTGAGAATGGTCTGTGTATGAAATACACTCTAAAGGTGCCATTTCAAACTTTAGTGGGGCAGTGGTTTCAATTGGAGGGACAAATCTGTGATGTAGACAAAGCCTTAATTCTATTTTTCTTAAATGTGATCATTCTCATTTAGAAAAAAACAACCCACAAACCAACAAGAAACCCTATGAAACATAATAAAAGGGTATAAATCTGTCTACCACAACCACCATTAAAGGTGCCTGGATGCTTTTTTCCTGTCTTCTTTTTCTTTTTTTTTTTTTTTCTTTTAAAGAAGCTTCATGAATGTTACCTAACAGCTCATGAGTGTATTTGGTAAGTACAGGAACGGATGAAGACTTCCACAGCCTGTTCCTGTTGCACAGCAGACTGTGATACCCCCTGGGACACAAGTGACTACAGTAACATCATTCATCTGCATTGTGGGGTGCTGCTCTGCCTCTTTCCTCACACAAGCCTTCTAGTTATGACTCCGTGGATGGCTTCCAAAGTCTGAACATAACTTGGCAAGCTTTGTCACTGCTGTTAGGAGTTGATTACCTTTGTGCATATGTATGTGAGGACTGCCAGTGTATGTGGCTTTTAATAAAACAACCTCCCTGTTGTCTAAAACATTTAGAATTAAGACATTGTATAAGTGTACAAGAGCAGAAGCCAAGCTGGCCACCTAAATTTGCCTCTCCTGTGTTGTGTTGTGAGGGACGCCCTTCGATGTCAGCCCAGCACATTGTCAGGGCTATGTGGTGCTGCAAAGCTGTAGAAATAGTTTTCTGAATGAGACTGCTGACTGCCACTAATGTTTCCTTGGTTCATTTCACTAAATATACTGGCCTGGTTTCAGTTTGAATACTGTAATGCATTTCATCTGGACAGAATAGAACTATTTTAATTAGGCCAATAGTTATTGCCCTTTCTATCTTAAAAAGACTTAACTTACTTCTGTCTGATGTGTTGGTTACATTGTGGGTTGTTTTGTTTTTTTTTTAAGTCCTAGATGCAGAGTGGTTACTGTGTTGAAGTAATAAAAGTGCATGTAGGTCAACACAGAGGGCAATAATCCCACCTGTGCTCATTCACTGATGACTTTACCTTTTGCTTGCTACAGGCCAAGTCCTCACCAATGATGCAGCTGCCTGGTGCTATTCGAGCAGCACAAGTAGGTTTGTAAAGCTGGAGGCTTCCGAATGTGGTAAAACTTCCAGCTAGCATATGGTCCAGCAGAATAACCTTTATAAAGTTTATCAGCCCTGCCTTCGGTCCTGCTTCTACCTGTAGATTATGCTCCAGGAAACACAGTTTGGTCAAGAAACTTTGTGTTTCTGCTATAGGTGTTTTCCACCAGTGGGTCATCAAAACCCTAGCAGAGATCAAACCAGCATTGCTAATGGAAAATTGTCTTGTCCAAAAAACTTATTTTCTTACTTTTAAAGCTTTTGTTTTGTTAGTGTCTTAAGCTTCCAGGTAGACCTACTCATGACAGTGTCTGCAGATATTTATAACAGCTTCCATGAAATGAGGCTGAGATTTAATGAGCATTATCTTCTGTATTTTATTTCAATTAGATTTGAGTTAAATATGAGAGTTGTTACAGTTATTTGAGTTAAATGTGTAGTTGTTACACTGGGTCATAGATTATATTAATTTGGATCACAGCCCTGTTTGGTACAGTGTTGGAAACTGCATATTAACAGATGTGTGATGGGCTGTTTTCTGGCATCTGTGAAGAAGGGGATATATGGATAGTTATGCACATGCTCAGTAAAGTTATTTTCTGCAAACGATGTACGATTTTTACAAGATACTAGTCAAGCTTTACCTCTACTACTCCTATAGGGAGCCTCTTTTGATCAGCTGAGAACTGAGGCTCAAAATGCTATTTCATAGTTCTAGATTATTTATGACAAACTTGCACCTGTTATTCTTGTACCAAACAGATCCTTAGTTGTTTTTTGTGATGTTTACTCTCCTGATTTATTTAGAGATCAGTCCTATATCCCTTTCAGCCTTTGTTTTTCTAGGCTAAGGTTTCTATTTTTATTTTGTTTGTTAGTGAATACAATATTGAAGCAATTTAGTTTTCCTGATATATCTTGTCCCTAGTCAGTAAAACTAAAAAAAAAAATAAATGTTAAAGCAGGGAATATTTTAAGTGATTAAGGGATCATTGACTGCTCAGCCTCTTGCAGTGAATTTTGTCATGGTGACTAGTAATGGAAGTCATAGGCAATATTTACTTTAAATCTGGAGAATATGCAGCTCAGAAGGCCAAGGGGCAAGCATATTTTCACATACTGCTAGCCATTCTCCTCTCTCATTAGAGCAAACCATTCCATAACATGGTGAAGACCTCACCAGCAACACAGTGTTATATGAAGTGATACAAAAAAATCACAACCAGGCCTGCAAATTATGTACAAAGCTTCAGTGGAACAAAGAAACTTTCTTTAACCCAATCTGTCAGTCTGCAATTGCTCTATATGGCTTTCAGCAGATTTCATTTGACAAGCATTGGACTAATTTATACCAAAGTTCATGGAGAAAGCTGTGCACAATGCTTTTCTGCCTCCAAGGGAGCATCTAGAGCTGCCTGTCTCCCAAAACAATTGGTTTATTTCTGCTTCTGCTGTCTGATGCAAAACAAGAAATGAAAGAACAAAAATTGTTTGCTGCAGTGATTCCTTCTTATATCTTGACTGCAGTGGAGATCTGCCTGTAGTATCCCAAATAAAGACAGGGATTCAGACTCATCTTTTAACCTTGCCTATTTGGTTTGGAGATTACTCAGCAGATCTTTTGGTGTCCCCAGGGAAGAGCCTTCCCTGACTTCACCTAACTGCAGTGGTGCATATGGAGATAAAGTGATTTTAGTCCTTTAGGTCCTCGGACTTGGAGTCTGCTTCCCAGGCTGCTCTGCTACACCCACTGCATTTGAGAGGGGCCCTTTCAAGGACTGCACAGTGAGCTAAAAAGTCTAGAAAGATAACTAAAAATAATTCTGCAGTAATTAAGTGGTGGTATTTCTGCCTACAGAGTTAAAATCCTAACAAGAAGCTTCCCATCTTTTCCCTCTCCCATTACACCCTAATTACTCCCAAGGTAACAAGGCGAGTTCTAGACTAAATGGCATAAATGAAACCTAGAAAACTCCCAGGGTTTTCTTGGTAGCTGTTTTTCTGTGGCTGTGTGGGGTGTTTTTTTTCTTTTTTTTGTTTTTTGACACAATAACATACTGAATACCTCCAGACTGACTGCCTCAAAGCTCTGTGTTTCTTCATTCCAGTGTTTTATGATGACTGCAGTTTGTATACACGCACAGACAAAACTGATAAAACTTATTTAGTGGTTGTGTGGGTTGTGGCAGGACATGGTTATTACACCCTAAACACGAATGCGGGAGAATATGATAAGTAGAGATATTTCTTGGTGTCTTAATAAAGCTTGAAAGAGTGTCAATATTGTTATGATGACATTGGGCTTTCATTTCTGACTCTGAGGGATGTAATAAGTAGCATTCACCTCACCTAGAGTAGAATTAATGCTTTGGTACAGGGCCTGAGCAGTTTCCTTGTGCCTGTGTGTCTAGATTGGAGTATTTGAAAGTTGTAGGTAATGCTCCTGGGAAATCAGTGCTTTTAACTTTGCACAGTTTGCTTTGTATTTCCATGTGATCTTCTCAACTCCAGCCCTAAAACTGCATCCTGTCTACCACTGTATTTGGTGTTCAGGGCATCTGGGGTACTTTGAACACCATGAAAGATCCCTTATTGTGTGTGGATGAGCTAAGGCTGGGGATCTCCAGTCTTCACAGCTGCTCTCATATGGGTCTGTCAGGGTGAAATGGGGCTTTGTCTTTCAACCAGTCAGTCCATATTAGGAAAAATGACCTCTCTGTTTTCATGTCCCTCCTCTCAAACAGTTTTCTGTTCTTCTGATGTTTTGTAGCACCCTGAGCCTTATTTCAGGCAAGTACTGAAGTACGTGCTCCAACTGCCAGGTCCCTAGTGCTATGGGAGTACTAGTGGGGGTGTTTGTAGATTTTGTTATCCAATACTTGCAGTCAGCAGGATGAATCCAGTTTGGAAACCTCAGTTTTTCCTTCAGAAAGCCAATTGCAATGTAAACAAAGCTCTTGCCACCTTCTGTGAGAGTGGGTGTAAGCAGAGGAATTGCCTGATGGGATCCATTGGGGCAAGGTGGGTTAGGAGTTGCGGAGGCTGGGATGAGCTCTGCATTCTCTCTCTCCCTTCCTTGCCCTTGCAGAGTCTTGGACCTCCTTCAGTTACCCCTTCAAGCCACCTGCTTGGAAAGCACCAGTGCTGAGATCAACAGAAGTATTTTTGGTGTCAAACCAGCACAGGAAGGATCCAAAGAAGAGTATCTGAAAAAAAACCCAAACACATAGACTTTAAAGGCTGATTAGCCAGGTGGTTGCTTATACAGTTAGTGATGCATGTCATAGCTTATTCATCTGTGAGGAGCTCTTTATGAGGGAGTACAGTGACAGGATAATGGGTAATGGTTTTAGGCTGAAAGGACAGATTTAGATTAGATACTAGGAAGAAATTTTTTACTCTGGGGGTGGTGAGGAACTGTCTCAGGTTGCCCAGAGAAGTCATGGAAGCCCTATCCCTGAGGGTGTTTAAAGCCAAGTTGGATGAGGCTTTGAGCAACCCATTCTGGTGGAACCTGATCTAGCAACCTGATCAAGGGGAAGGAAATCCCTGTGGCAGGGGTTTGGGACTAGGTGATCTTTAAGGTCCCTTCCAACCCAAACCACTCTGTGATCTGTGAGTTTTTTTGAGGCTTATCCTGCTTGTACTAGAACTGGGTGTATGTTTCCTACATAGCGGTAAAATGAATGTGTTTTCTGATGGCAGATTAAAGAAATGACCAAGTGCTCATTGAACTACTCTATGTATTTAAAACTTTAAAATAAGTGGGAAAAATGCATTCTGGAAGTACTTCACTTGTATAGCCAACTCCTGAGAGAGCTATTTATGATTTTTCTACCTGTTCTTGGCACAAACCTTTTTTCTGTTAGAAGAGGTTTGACAGTTGCATGAGATCACACTTGGATTTGTGCCCTGTGAGCTAAAAATGCAGAGTCACTGTTTGCGAGGACAAGACTTGGCTGGAAAGAACAGCAACATTGCCCTTGTGTTCGTTGCTAATACTGTATTGAAAAGTGGAGCTTCGTCAAAATTTAGTGTGCCTTAATATTCATACTGTTGTTCCTTGCTTTTACATAGAGCACTGCTTTAAAAAATAACAACAAAAAACCCCAAACCAACTGATTTAGTAATAATTGTTAATGCCTGAGGCATTCCTTTACAATCAATAAATGACTGGCTCAGGTGAGCCCGTAGGCTGAATCGATGCCTCTGGCCATTTATGGCTGCTGCTCATTAACTCAGAGCTGAAATAATTAATGTTACTATCAAGTGACACTAAACAAATTGCTAATTGGATTTTGTGTGTGTTCATTTTCACTGAAGTGGGAGATGACAGTGAGTGTGTGGCTGGGAGAGGGAACCGTGTCCACACGATGCAGCCCAGCAGTTCAGGGTGCTGAACATCAATACGCCCAACCGATTCAAGCTCCACTTCCAGCTTCAGCTTCCAAATGTGAAAGAAATCACAGAAATCCCCCCATTGCTTGGCCAGGATCTGGCAGAAGGGAGGAGCCGTTGGCTAAGTAGCTGGTGGGGACATCCTTGCCAAGCCAGCACTCCTGGGACAGCTGCAGCCAGAGGCTCGTATTGCGTTTGAGGTGGCAGGTGTATGTGAGGCTTCATCTGTCTGTGGCCTTTTAGCAGGCTGATGCAGAAACATGCTTAAAACTAGCTGTGGTTAAGCTGTTGCACAATGCAGCATTGATTGTCTTTAACTGGCTGGAGGAAGCCTCCTGTCTGTCTCCACACAGTCCAGGCTCCTGCTACGCTGCCTAAACTGAGGCTTCGGTTCACATACCTGGATCTTGGGGACATCCACTGGGTTAGAAATTCATACGCCAATAAGAAAATAAGGCCTGTGGGTCTGAGTGTACCTTCAAACTGCCAAGGTGTGGCAGCTGCCTCCTTGAGCAAGCATTCATAATTGAGGATGGCTTCGTTGAAAAGGCAATTAAAATATTGCAAATTGACCACAAAGTTATGATTAAGTGAAGTACATTGCAGATTTCTGATTTTTTTTGAAACAAACTCTGCTGTCATGGGCTGCTTGGCTGATGCAGTCTCATAGTAGGTGCCCCACACCAGCAGTCTCTCTGCTTCAGGTTTTCTTGCTCTGTGGTTGTGCAGACCCAGCCCATCACCAGCCCCATATGCTTTTTCAAGCTCTTCTGCAACAGGACGTGGACTGTTAACCCTCTTCTCCCCCAAGTAATTTATCCTTAGCAGTGCAATCTGTTTTTTCTACTTTCTCTATGGTTTGGCAGAGTTTTGCACTGTGCGAGTCTTGCTCTGCTGAGTCTGTTTGCTGTGAGGCCTGATGGAAAATTCTTCATCAGGTTTGTGCTTGGCTTACCTTGCTGGGGGCGTCCATTGCCAGCCCACCTTCCTGGGCTAGTGCAGCTTGGCCGTGCTGTTCTGCCTCATCTGTCGTTATTCACCTGCTCTCTGTTCAAGGGGAAGGTCCCTGTCAAGGTCTGCAGAAACCCTTTCCTGTGTATTTTGATTGGGTAATAGACTGTGTCTCTATAAAAAGAACTGCTGTGTCCTCTTTCAAACCTCTTTTTTGGTGCTTGCTAATAGCTGGGTGGCTACAGAAAAGTATTGTGGTGTGTGTAGGGCAGTACATCAAGGATGTATGATCTGAGATAGCTGCTGTTTATCTGCCTGTTAGTTTTCATTTTTTGTCTCTTATCTGAGGCATAATTGACACCTCCCAGATGACCGTACGTGCAGGTGATGTTCTTGTTCCAGCTGGGGCTGTTGTGTCTAAGTCCTGTTTTAGAAGCTTGGTGTATGTGGACTTGAATTTGATAGGATAGTTTTAGATGTGTTCACGCTTGCTTTAGGCAAGGCTGTTAAATTGTGTTCCCAATAGCCCTCTTAGCCCAAGGAGGATGGTTCTGTGTTGTTGCATGTTAACACCAAGATAACACCATAGAGATGAGATCACTGGTCACTTGATTTCACTGGTTCCTTGATATCCTACTTGCTCTATAGTTCTAAAATAAATTCCTACTTCTGCATAATATTTCCATCCTACATATGATTATGTTATTATTAGTTCATGCTAGGACGTTTAAATATATATATACACATCTTCTATTTACAAGAAGGCGTACAGCCTGTAGTTGTTCTCCAGCAGTTCCCCCCCTAATGGACTGGTTATGTCTTCAGCTTATGGGCATTTTGGCCTTTACTCCATTCTGGCCCTTTACCCCCAGCCTGTCCTGTCAGCTAATTAGGGCTGATTCCTGTAATTTTGCTACGTTGTTCCAGAAGTGTACTGGGAAGGGCTGTTTTGTTATTAGACTTGCCTTCAAGCTGACCTAATTCTTGCCAAAAGATACGTTTTAGCACTCTTGCTATTTTTTAAGTATTTGGAGTCAAGATTTCACAATTGGCTGAAGTCCTGACCGGGGCACTCCTTCATTTTCCTCTTGGCTGCCTGTTCCCAGCTTGTTCAGTGGCTGTAGTGATCGCAGAGTCAGTGGCAATGTCTTGTTTGCTTTTCATGAGGTGGAGAGTCAGTCGGATCAGTGTCCTCACTGCCAGTGACTAGAGAGAGCCTGGGTGAGGGAAGCAGCAGGGCCCGTGTTTCAGAGGCAGCACTGTTCTATTCCAGCTGGAGTCAGCTGCGCCCTAATCCCCAAATCCCCTGAAATAGCACAGGGAGGTAAGCAGGGTCGGCGTGTGCTTAGCTCGGCTGTGCTGAGTCTATGGGCTCAGTGGCAGTTCAGGGTGTATCGCGTGCCATTACTTTTAGTGCGTTACGTTGTCTGCCTGAAGTCACCTCAGTGCCTGTTCTCTTTGTGTGCCTGCCTGTCCCCTAATCCATATCGAGCCCTTCACATAAGGGACTTGCACAACTTGTCTGAATGATGCAATCCTTTGGGGCTTATAGGGTGGCCACGTTTATGTCTTGGAGGCAGGAGTGCATGTCAGCTTGAGCATTTTTTGTCTGCTCTGGCCTAAGGTGAGTCAAAGCCTCTGAGTGAGTGGTTTGTGCATGGGGGCCAGTGTCTGGGGCAAAACGTGTGAGATCACAGAGCAAGGTTGTAAGCGAGCTTGTCCACTCCGCTGTGTATGGGACCTGGAAGCATGTATGTGTGCAGAGGAGGTGTGAATGTTTCTCCTTCTGTGCAGACTGTTAGCGTGCTGTCAGCCTTTCCATTGTAGGCCCAGAGAGCTTTCCCTGTCTCTCGTGCTTGAATGCAGCCTTCAAGAAACATCTTAACAGGATTCATTTGTTTGGGATGTGTTTTTTTTCTTTTTTCTTCCTGCTAGCCAGCGGTCCTGCGGCAGTAAGTGAACAGTAGGCTCGCTCTGTACTTTTCAGCAGAGAAGATTGAGAGGACTATTTTTTTTCAGCTTCTTCCACTACAGGACCATTTTCTTCTTCCCAAAGCATCAGGTTTTTATTTTTTAAATCTGCTCCTCATTTCTTCAGCAACCATTTTGTTTGACCCATAAGCGCCGTATTCAGCGTAGCCATAGCACTGTAATAACTGTCTGCGCTTGCCAGGCGTAAGAAGGGGTTTTTGTGAAAATAACCACTTGGTGTAAGTAGGAGAGAACATGTACCAATAATGCAGATGTGGTTTGCTTATGGGGTAGGATGATCCGCATACATGTGCTGTTCCTCTGCCACCAGCTGCAGAAATGACTAGTTGCCCTTCTGCTAGATTTTCTCCTTATCCAGCTGATTTTTGTAGTCCTTGGGGTGTACGTATCTCAGGAGGCTGCATTTTGTCCCTGAGTGTCCTTAATATTTAGGGGCAGCTGCTCTTTCCTGGCTTTGCTCACTGCAGCAAATTGACAGAAAAGCATGAATTTTTGTAAATTGTTTATGGATCTTTTCCTTCTCGATATAAAAATAACCCATTAAAATAAACATGCTAGGAGCTGTAATAAGAGGGTTTTGTTATCTCTCAGAAGTTGTGGCCTGATGCTGTAAGAGGAGCTGTCAGTGAGGCTGTCTGGGGATGTGGAGTCAGTTCTCTGGTGAGCAATTTGATGGTCTGGGATGTGTTGGTGTATGTTATCCACTTCCCTGAAGCAATTCACACCTTGATGTTTGATGGGATCATTGGAGAGAGGAACAAGGATAGCTAAGACTGACACGAACCTGGTGAACAAGAAGTCAGGACTGTACCCAAGGACATGGCCCTTGAGCTAGAGAAACCTGCTGTGCAGCTTGGAAATGTAAAATCTGTCTGGTTGTGTCAGGAGATTGTGCTTCGAGGGATTAATTACTGCTTTTTAATTACTGCTTTCCCCCTACAACTCCTTATTGCTAATCTTTTGTATTCAGGTTTGCACTGATGGTTAATCAAATTTCAGAGCAGGCAACTCTTCAGAGCAGCAGGTGACTTTCATCTGCCAGGTAAGGCTGAGTTCGCACTGGCCAAGTTGAGAAGGGCACCATCAGCTGTTTGTCTTGGCAGTGGGCAGCAGTTTTGGTTTTGTGTGACAGGACAGGTAAGAAGCTTGAAAACGGAGTCCCTTTCTCTAATTGCCCCCATCACTGTCTGGAAGAGCAGCAGGCAGGATGCGTGTAGTTTGTACCTCCTACCTCAGGTGATGTTTTAAGAGCCAGCAGCCACAATTTACTTCAGTGTTCCTTATCTTTTCCAACTCTTCATATATGTTTATTTTTCAGTAATTTCAATGGAATAGTTGTGAAAAATGCAAAGGACAATTTTGCAGTTTTAGTAATGGCTTAAACAAGGCTGTGCTGTCACTGCAGAACCACCATTGCTTTCTCCAAAAAAAAATCCCCCCTTTGAAATGGTATATGGCTTAAACCAGGTGTTGCTTCTCAGTTGTTGTTAGCAAGCGAGAAATGCTGAGCAGGTTCTGCAGGTTTCTCTTCTCTGTTGCAGACTCTTTCTTTGGTCTGTTGCTACCATTGTATTGGAACAAGCTGCCCAGGGAAGTGGTGGAATCGCCATCCCTGGAAGTGTTCAAAAAGCGTGCACGTAGACGTGACATTTCACCATGCCTGCTAAACCATGTCGTGGTGTTGGGCTGACAGCTGAACGTGATGGTCTTGGAGATAATTACCAGCCTTAATGATTCTATGATTCTATTCTGTGATTAACTACTGACCTTATCTACAATATCCAGTTCCTACAATGCTAGAATTCTTATTAATCTTCCTTTTAGAGCACCCTTAGGGGAAGCACCTATGAACCTGAACACATCCCAGGTGCAGGGGGGCCTTGCTGGGTTTTGGAGCCTTGTTCTCCTACTCGCTGTGGGCCAGTAAGGTGTTGGTGGACCTGTTTATTTAAGTGATAAAACTTTAAAGGAGAGACTGGGATGTGAAATATCTTGTGGTTTATTTTTTTTTTAAATCCTTCAGTGCCATCAGGCTTACCAAGGAGTATATCCACAGAGGAAAATAAAAGTATAAAGTGGTTTTGTTTAAAATGGTCACAAACTATTAAAGTAAGCTCTCCAGGAAGCCATGGTAGCAGAACAACCCCTTAGTAAATCTTAAAAATGAAGTACACATTTATTTACCTTAAAGCTCCAGGCAAATCAAGTACACATTCAAAATGTAAACTGTGTGATTAGCTTCCATAAGGAGGAATGTGAGAATTGTGAGAAATGCAAGGACTTGGAATCATATTTTAAAGGTGAGAATGTATTTAGTAGAGCAATTGAGTCTGTCTTGAGACAGATTATTATTTGTTGGGAGAGAATCACTTGTATCTTCACAAATCTCACGTAATAAACAAAAGAAATCAGTCTCTTTTTTTTTTTCTGTGCTTGAAAATTTGGTAAAGGATCAGCTACAGTTTTGCTTAATACAGTGTTAATTTAATGTTTTCTGTCTTTTCTGACTATACTGCTGTTAAGTGAACAGGGTCTGCTAGGCAAACCCATACCTTATATTCCAGCTTGTGCCAGAATGGCTCCTCTTGTGCTCATGTGTGTCTCTGATCTGGTTGTCTACCCCAGGTGTCTCCTTCAAGCGGGAGAGGTGAGAGGAGTGGATTTTTCTTTGAAAAGAACTTTTCAGCCCAAGTGTTCAGTTAGCACAGTTACTTATACTCACTGGCTACCTGGAAGCGGGAGTATAAAGGATTAGGTAATGATTTCACTACACAGTGTTTTACAGCAACTGGTATTTAGCTTTATAAATGAGCTGTTCTCTTCTGTATGGCAGAAAAAGGGTTTTATAGTTGGCAGACTGCTTGTAATATTCTAAGGGTTATTAAAGAAAGCTGTAGTTGTCGTCTAATGCACATTATAATGGCGAGTGGTTTTACAGTAATATGTCTTAGGGGAGGATATTATTTCAGAGTGTGTATTCACATACAGATGGAGCCTGAGTCTTTTCACCTGGATCAGAACGGCATTCTCAGAAAAGGCCCCTGGACCATCACCCCAGTGAGTTCCTTATGAGCAATAAAGTAGTGAGAAGAGAAAATTTCATAAAATTCAGTGGGGATTTTGCAAAGAAAAAACAAAACAGCAAGATTTTTTTTCATTTTTATGTTTTTCTCCTCTCACCTCCTGACTTTATATCTATGAACTGAAGTTGTTCTTGTCTTGATTAGTTATTCAGGCTTCCTGCTAAGCATCTCACCTTAGAGGTGAGAAAACTGGCAAGCAGCATGGCTGAAAGGTTTGTACAGTGATGATGAGTGTTATAATAGGCAGAGGTGCTGCGAGGCCATTCGAGCTGCAGAAAGGCTGGGCTGCTTTCCAGAGCAGCGTGTGAGGGCTGGGGAGCAGCACAGCGAACGTGGCCCCGATGCAGCTGTGCGGGAACCAGGGCAGCTGCTTTCAGACATGTTTCAAGAAAGACATTTGCATATTGAAGGGATTTCAGAAAAGAGCTGTGGGAACGGCTGGGGAAATTCAAATTGAACTGTTACATTTGCATCAATTAATTAGGCAGCAACCACAAGGAATGTAAGCGCTATACCTGCTGGTGTTTAAAAAATATGTGAAAAAGACTGAGGATAGCTAGGAATAAGTTTGCCTCTTTAGTTGGACGGAATTAACAGATATGCTGTTGATTTGGTGTTAAAATGCAAATAAATAGCCCAGGGTGAGACATGCTGAGAGCATTGGGTTAGATGAGGAAGAAAATTTAGAGATGGAAACTGAGCAAAATGGTCAATAGGAACCAGGTAGCTGTAGAGAGGATCTCGGGGACACCAGTGAAGTTTTAACTGCTGAAACTATTAGATGTGATGAATTATTCATCTCACCTTTGGCCTTCCTGAAAGGGTAATTTGTGCATGTTGGTGCAATTATCAAAACCAACAAACAAACAAAAGCCCTGATAACGTACTGCTGATATGTGGCATAGAGGGATCTTAAAATAATCTTTATCCAGGGATTAAGAGTTTCTGATCTACCACTGACCTGTTTTCAGTGTATTTCAAATTCATTGCACTTGTAAAAACAAGATGAAAATGCTGTAAAGCAAGAGAAAAGCAGATTTAGAGCAGCATAAGTGACCAAGGTAAGTTGCATTGATGAGAAAAATTCAAACTAAAAATTGTGCTTGATGAAACCTTCTTTTTTCTAGTACCCAAAGCATGTTTGGGAATCTGCATGCAGAAACAGTGTCTGGGACTTTTAAACTATGTGCGAAAATGTTTATTTTTGTTAGAAGTGAAAAATGCAGACCTCCAGATGCCCTCCCATGCCTTTTTTTTCCCCCCCCTCCTCCCAAAGGAGGAGGAGCCAGGGTCAGATGGAGACACAAACCCTGCTGTAGTCCCTGAGTCTAAATTAATGCTGTTATTTAAGGGCTGAATAAACATTAAGAAGGAATGATTTCTGGGCACAGAAAGCCAGGAAAGCTTGTGCAGACACCACCTCCTTTGTGAACAAGAAAAAAGTTGTGTATCTCCAGGACTGTGGCCATCTGAGATGTTTAGTCACTACTAAATTCATGTGGGGGAAAAGAAATTGATTAAAGCAAATTAAGTGCCAAAAAGTGATTTTTATTTAATTGCCTGACACTAATATATGGGTTTGATTATTTATTTTGGCCTTTTCTAGGGTTTTTTTTGCATGGAAGAAAGAGTTAACATGAAATTTCATCTTAGTTTGAAGTGCCTGACATCTTTATCAAATGATAGAGAACATAGATTTTGGCTAGAACGTTTTCCATGGTAGAGAAGAGAAAAGTGAGACACCAGGGCAATAAATTATTGCTCGTATGAGGAGCGGCTGAGGGAGCTGGGGTTGTTCAGCCTGGAGAAGAGGAGGCTGAGCGGAGACCTTATTGCTCTCTACAACTACCTGAAAGGAGGTTGTGGAGAGGAGGGAGCTGGCCTCTTCTCCCAAGTGACAGGGGACAGGACGAGAGGGAATGGCCTCAAGCTCCACCAGGGGAGGGTCAGGATGGACATCAGGAAAACATTTTTCACGGAAAGGGTCATTGGGCACTGGAACAGGCTGCCCAGGGAGGTGGTTGAATCACCTTCCCTGGAGGTTTTTAAAAGACGGGTGGATGAGGTGCTGAGGGACGTGGTTTAGTGATTGTTGGGAATGGTTGGAATCGGATCATCCTGTGGGTCTTTTCCAACCTAGTGATTCTGTGTCTTTGGCGTAAAATTATAATTACTTGAGTAATACAATCTTTTATACACACACACACACACATTTTGGGGCCTCTAGCTACAAACGTGAGTTGATTGAAGTCTTGAATCTTCATGTTATTACCCTTGAATATCCACACTGGAGCGAGTGGGACCTTGCCTTAAGGTTCGTTGATAGAAGTAGCCACTGTCAACTGAAAGGTTTGCAGAGGGCTGATAAACCTGCACAGGCAGGGCTGCCCTCTGCCCTTACAGGTGGCTTGAAATTACTGTTGGATGAGCTTAACTTCCAAAAACACTTCTGAGATTTGGTAGTGGAGAAACCGGATGATGTGGCTGCCACCGTGGTGGGGTGATGGGGGCAGCGTGTGGGTCTGGCCAGGGTGGGTGCCTGCAGGGGCTGCTGGAGCCGGGCTCAGCTGGAGAGGGGTGGTCAGGGTCTGATTGAGGAGGCGCCTCCTGCAGTCCCCTCCATTCCTTGCTTTGACCCCTCTGGGGATACCGAATGTCACTTCAGTGAAGAGAATCAGAAATCTGAACTTTCATATTCTCATGAATAAAAATATGTCCAGAATCCTGCAGGTATAAACACGCTATTACATTTTATCTGCTGGAGGGAGAGGCCTGGTTTGAAAAGGTCGTTGTTGGTGTACCCTATAATTTGACTCTGCAGTGTCTGTAGCAGTTATTCGTCCATTTTACTGGTATGTTTGTGCCCAGTGGACTGCCAGCTCTCTCTGGGCAGGCTTTTAATAGTAACCAGGAGGTGAGATTAAAGTACCACCAGGCAGGGTGTTAGGGAACTGCACAGGATCACGGGTATTGAGCTATCGTCTGTCTTTATTTACAGGAGCACAACTTCTGCGTTTTTCACAACAACTTGGCAGCCACACCAACCCCCATTTTTTTTTATATTGACAAGTATGAAAACATCATGGTGAAAGATAGTGTGATTTTTCACCCAGAGTTGCTTATGCGACAAGAGATTCTTGTCCAGTATGTGAAATTGTAGAAGCCCACAGCTGGCAACTATAAATTCCTGCCTTAATCGGTTATGTCAGACACGTAGTGCAGGGTGGTGGCTCGTCTGGGAGGGAACTGGAGATGGGGCGCCAAAAGGAGGACTGTTTCCATGCAGTGGTCAGGAAAGCATTTGTCTTTGGCATGGGAAGGGGCCCTGGGGGTCCATCGCATCCCGGTTCTTCGGTCTCCACAGGGAAGGTGGCACCCACAGGAGAAGGGCACGGCAGTAATGCAGAAACGGGTTCCCCAGGTACATAGGCCCTCAGTGGTTGCTCACAGTGTGCGTCTGCAAGAGACTGTGGCAAGGGAATGAGGGTTCATTCTTGTTTGACCTATTACAGGCTTCAGAGCTGTGTTCATTTACAATCCAAAACTTAACCGAAGCAGTCATTGGCTGGATAGCATGACTGATTCCTCATTTCAGAGTTGTCCAAACATGATAGTTTTAACTCACAACAGATTATTTAACTGTAGTTGCCTTTTGCTGTGTAATTTCTGCCGAGATGATCAGTTTGCTGCTATAGGCATTCACCATCCGTTGTCACTGGTACTTTCAGACAGTTTGAGAGTTTCTTGGGTCTTTTTTCCTCCTGCTCTTTTTGCCTTTCCTTGTATTTCTGCAATTACATTTGCAGCTGTGGTTTTGAAGGGCAGTTGTACTAAATACAGCAGCCTCTCCTCCTCCTGCCCTTATTAGCACCAGCCTGTGCTCTGTGTGAGTTAGTTACACTGCTCTTTTTTTTTTTCCAAGATGGGAAGATGGGTGCTTTTCTCTCCACATGCAAAGTGCTCTGTACGTCTTTATTACAGAAAAGGGCTATTCTTCTGCTGTTTATTTAATAATCTGTCCAAAGACACACAGCGAAACCTTGGGGGGAAAAAAGTTATTGATAGCTTGTGGTGTTAAGTTCTTGAAATACAAAACCAGGACCAGACTCTACCTCGAGCTGACACGTCCAGGGCAGAGGGTCTGCAGCATTTGGGAGGGGGGAAAACACTTTATTTTACTGGCATAAAGATTGCAGAGCCGCTTCATGAATATTGTAATATCTGACAGGTCATTCCTAGCTTCATCTGGTGCTTTTCCCTATCCAAACCACCGTTAGAGAATACTTCTAATAATTTAAGCCATTAAAAGGCGGGTGATCTAGAAGTAATCTGTGATTCTGTGAAATACACTTCAGAGTAGTCAGGAAATTAATCAAACCTACAGAACCACAGGCATTTTGTCTTTTGAACCTTCCTATAATTCCTCTGAGCTCTGCTAGGAAATCAGAAGGGGTAACTCCTAAGATAGCTAAATTAAGAGAAGACTGAATTTACCCTGCAGCTGAATTGCAAGTGGTAGGCACTGTGTTAAAAGAAGAGTTGCCAGGCAGGCTTGTATTTTTGATTTGCATTTCTCTTAAGCAGGGACTTTTGCTGCTGGGTACCCTCAGCATCAGCTGGCAAGAGGCTGCAGGCCTCACTGGCTGCTTTCTCCTGGCCTTCCAGGAGTCCCGTCTGTCTTTCTGCTTGCTGTGCTTCCTAGCAGTGAAAGAATATCAGGTTTTATAAGCGTGGTGTTACGTGCGTTACCCTCTATCGGGACTTTGCCAGGTGCGGGTGTCAGTTGAACAGCGAACACTGTGTTAAACATTGCCAGAGGAAAAGGCACAGAGGGAACAGGAGAGAAGACGACAGCTGTGTCCCTGCTGCTGGAAATACCTGCAGATGCCCACAGCAGGGCCTTCTCTGACATGTTTCAGAAGGTGGTTGCTCTGTCAGAGGCAGCGAAAGCCTGTGTGCTCCCCGTATCAGTGATGAGTGAGCAGCACTTTGGCGATGGGAACTTTGTTGGGAGTTGCCGTGCGCTGCCTCAGCAGTTCCTGCAGTGCAGCTGCACATTCCTGCAGCCTGCTTGTCTCGCAGCAGTGTCCTCTGAAACATCAACTTTTGCATTTTTCAAATGGATGACTTGATGTTATCGTGGCTCTGGTGCACTAGGGTTATTGTCAGAATGCATCTCTAAGTTGAGTTGCTTTCTGCTGTTGAAGGGCCACCATTAAAAAGGGCTCATAGCAAGGAACTGTCTCCCTATGAACAGCAGAGCTATGGTTATGGGACAGTACTGCCCCAATAATGCTGTTCAAAGTTGGCATTTATGTCCAAAAAAGTGTTCTCACATCAAGGAAAGTACGTACCATGTTAATGTAAATGGTAGTGAAAATACCTGCTCTGAAGTTCCCAGATGTTCAGAAGAAGCTTCAGAGAACATTGCAGAGGAAGGGCTGTACAACACCTGCGTGTTCCCTCTTTTCTGTTTGGGAAATACATACTTTAAACATACAACAGTTGAAGTTCAGCTTGGAAGAACTTGTAAAATCATATCAATGTGTGCAAAGAAGTGTAGAACTTTGATGACTTGTTTTTTAAACACAAGTAAGTCTGCAGTTTTGGGTTGGAGCTTGTGTGGTCCAGAAAAGTTCATGTACATTTTAGTTATTGCCGAACAAATAAAATATCTCTCTCTCTCTCTCTCTAAACTCTTAAGCAGAGGCACTGCCTTCATCTATGCAAGTAACTCTTCCTAATGTTAAAAAAATCTACTTCTTGTTGCAAGTACTGGGGGCTCTTCCTCAGCCACCGTGTTGTTCGGTTCGGTATCCGAGCAGTTCACCAGGTGCCTGTAAGGTTCATTTCCCTGCTGTCACGTGGAGTTTGTTGTACGTGTGTTTCACGTATGAACAATCCCTGGGCATAAAAGGCAAGAGAACAACCACCAACAGCTTCTTGCTCAAGACAGTGGCCTCAATTCTTTATCCCATCCTCAATGTAATTATAGCCACAGTATTGCAAAGTAGGAGCAGGAGATCACACAAATGTTTGTAGGGCTAAGAGGAAGAATTGAATACATTTCCTGTTCTGTGCTGCAAAATGCTAGGAAAGCCTCTTGGGTTTTTCTAACTGAAATATTTTAATTTTAGGAGCAGGTCCCTGTTCCTGTTTACCACCCAACTCCTAGCCAGACTCGACTAGCCACACAGCTGACAGAAGAGGAACAAATCAGAATAGCGCAGAGGATAGGCCTTATTCAGCATCTACCTAAAGGAGTCTATGACCCTGGAAGAGACGGCTCCGAGAAGAAGATCAGAGAGTAAGTCACAGAAACCCACCTGAACAAATGTGGGGGTTGTACTGGTTGCTCTGGAAAACTCCATTCTGTCTTGTTTTTTGTCTTGTTTTCAGGGACCGTAATTTAATGTAGCTTTCTGAAAAAACTGACTACACAGAAGGCTCTTTGCTTTACCCTTGCTTGTTTTCCCCCTGCTGGTGAAACTGCCTTCTTGACCCATGTAATTCATGCCCTTATCGTTTTTTTTTTTTTTTTAAGTTTTAGCTTCTTAACAGGGAAATAACTTATTTCCTCACCTTTTTGGTTCCCTTTTACCATTTCTAATTTTGTGCACTCTGCTAAGCTGCCAGAAGCCTTCCTGCTCTCCCTAATGTTGTAACCATGGGCAGAGGCTACAAAGGAAACACAAAAAAAATCTGGGGTTTGGTAGAGCCAGCAAGGACAGAGCTAAGAACACCTCACAGTATCTTCAAGAACTAGAAGTCTGTGACTGAAACACATCCAGGAGTAAACATTGCGCTATTTTTAATTTCTGATGTGGTAACAGCAGCTTAATTTTATTTTATTTTTTTTCAATCCAGATGTGTTATTTGTATGATGGACTTTGTTTATGGGGACCCTATCCGATTTCTGCCGTGCATGCACATTTACCACCTGAACTGTATAGATGACTGGTTGATGAGATCCTTCACCTGTCCATCCTGCATGGAGCCAGTGGATGCAGCACTGCTTTCATCTTATGAGACTAACTGAGCCAGGGTTTCTCCACTGAACCTTCGAGGAGACCATCCACTATAATGGGTTTGATCCTTTTGTCATTCAGCCCAAAGAGCCAAGAATTAGGAATTAAGATCATGCACAAAGTATACATTTCCGAATAAATAAATAAATAAAAACAAATATTCCTGAATGGCTGCAAACATTGGGGAAAATATAGTATTTTAGAGACTATAGAAAAAGTAGGTTGTTATTTTTATTGTAAAGCCTTGACCCACCATTGTCTTTTAATGTTTGTTCTTACACCCATATATAGGAATTGTGTAAAGTGTTAACAGCAACTGTAAATGTTTAAACTGCGTGTATCCAATTTTATTAGCAGCAAGATAAGAATATTTTTTTCCTAAATAAAGTAACCAGTTTTATTCTGATTCTTTTCACAAGTCCTGGCATTTGGGTCAAGGCTTTATTGAAATCTACATTTTATAACACTGGCACAAAGAAATAGTTTTAAGCTTGTTTGCACAGTTCTTTTCCTTTTTTTTTCCATTGGAGATGGAATTCATTGCCTTAGGTCTCTTTAATAGTGTATTGTTATTGTTGGGCTGGCTCTATGCTTGAAAACCAGTTTATTTATAACCTGTTAAAAGTGCTATATTTTGTTTGCAGTTAGGAATATGCAGACTTCAAAGTGATCTCCTAGCTTGTATGCAAACTGAGATGCATTATCCCTTTTCTACAAGTTACGTGGAGTATGAAGATAGGAAACAAATCCTACTCTGAAATTATGGTTTCATGTTTTTTTAAAACTTGCTTCAGTTTTGATGAAACAACAGTCTTTAAACTTTGTCACCTTTAACTTGATCAGGTTAAAAGTGGGCCGGATGGACCATAATAAATAGTTAAGCTACCAATACTGAAAATAAATAAATAAAAAAATTGGAACTAATGTAGTGTTAGCATTGATCACGTATTCTAATTTTCTCTCCCTAAAAACGGTTGTCTTGGGTCATAGTAAATGGATACTGCATCTCTTGGTCTTGTAGTTCTTAGGTTATCAGAAGTTAAGAATAAACATACTGTATCTCAGTCTCCTGTATTAAATGTATCTGTTAAGCCCTGCTGGCTGAAACTTCAGTGCACCCAACAGGTAGGAGAAAAATATATTTTGTTCTGCACATAAATGCAAAGGTTAATATGAACACAGTTATAGTGGCAGTTGAGGGGGAGAAGGGCACTGCTGCAGCCAGCGACACAAGTAGCCGATTTCTGTGGCAAACAGCACGTGCTTGTTGAGAGATGGTCTAGCAAAGTGTGGAGCTGTAAAGACCTTTTATCCATTTAGCAGGTTTGTTTTCTTCCCCTACCCCCCTTACTGTACCCTCGTGCCCTCCTGTGACAGTTGTACATTTAACGCAACACTGAGACAGTGAGAAATCCTGGTCTTGCCAAAATGAGATGCAGTCTCTACTTAACCACAACAAATCTGGGAATGTTCTTGATCGTTTGTCATAAATAGTTTTGAGTACTTGATATACCAAAAGCCGCGTCTAGAGACCCACATACTTTGGAGGTTTAGTGTATTCACAGGGTGGAAGAACTGTGCATATTACAAATTAGCTTTTGAAGGGTTGGTCAGCAAAATGTGGAATATAACATGTTGATATATTTATTATTCCTGCAGCTGACAGCAACCTTGGAGAACTCCAACTAGGAGTCAGAACGCAGTCTACAGTTTTAGATTCACTCACATTGCTACACATTTATCTGGACACAATTTATTGCTGAACTCATACACACCTAATTACATGGATCAAAATCTGGAAAGAGAGACCTGAAGTTGTGCAATATCATTGTTCCTTTTCATCATTCCATGTGTGTTCCTTTGTGTCCTCTTTTTGTCTGTTTACTTGGGGGGGTCGGTTTCTTTTTTTTTTTTTTTCAGTAAAACAATGTCCACATTAAGTATTCATTTCTTTATCTTGTTGAAACTGGCAAATGAACAATTTGAAAAAACAGTGCTGTCATGTTGGTATTAGTCTTTATTTATTACAAGGCTTGATAAGAAAGACTTGAAAGAAATACAAAGTGACCAGTTACTGAGCTGAACACTTTTCTAGGGCCTCTGTATGGCTGAACTTTTAACAGGGTTAAGGGAAAAAATGATTTTTATTAAAATATTTGTTAAATAGCAAAAAGGTGTGAAGGGCTCAAACTAAAGGTGATTACACAAAAACATTCCAAAAAGTTCAAATTTTAGCGTAAAGACAAAAGTGTAACTATAACAAATAAATCAAATGATTTTTCAAGTTTTTAGGTGCAATGCTGTTCTGGGTGATTTCTGATTCAAAAAAGTAACTGATGGGAATTTAACGCGAATAGCTGAAATTCAGGTTACACACTAGAGTTGTGAAACCAGATCTTTATCGGAGTTTCACCATCTGTAAGAAGAAGATAATAATACCTCCTGTCTCAGAGGGGCCTAATAAATCACTTACACCTCAAACCTATTAGACAGTCCATTCACAGCACAGCTGCTGCCGCTCATCCAGTGGAAGGAGCTGGCTCTTACTCATCTGGACCTGTTCAACCCTAGCCCATAGCCAGGACCGTATCTTTCCAGGGGGACAGGCCTATAGTCAAACGTCTGCAAAGCGAGCTGAAAAAAAATTACTCTCAAGTTATTGTGTGTAAGCAACCAAGTTTTTAGGTACAGAAACAGTCATGAAAAAAATTCTGCTTTACAGTATTTGGTAGGGGCTATGCAGTATGATGAGAATGTTCAGTGTTTGTACTTCAGAACTGTAACTGGCAAAACAACCCTGGCACAGGGCCAGAAATAGCTGAGTGGATCATCAGGCTCAACCTGCTGCAAGTGCAGGCAACAGGGCAAGAGACACCAAGTGTTAAAGTCCACAAAGCCCCTCGTCATCTGCCACTTAAAGAGCTGCCATGGAAGTGCCACAGAAACAGAGCAGGTAGGGACCAAGGGCATTGCCAGCATCCAGGATGCTTGTACAGCAGGGAAAGGGTTAGATTATGTGTACAGATTAGAGTAGGAAATGGATTTTGTCTCATACAACAGAAAAAAAAATGCCACAAATCTGAAGCAAGAGGGATGTGATGACAAGTAATGAATACTCAGTTTTATAGACACCTTTATGCTTAAAAATTCTTGCATGCTACTGAAGTTACCACTTTAATCATTTTACATCCAGGACTGATAATCCATATTACTTGTTGCCAGTTCATTATGTAAATCTGGGGGAGAATCATAAAATTAGTACATAAAAGCAAAAGCCCAGATGATGTCTTTGTGAGGAGCTAGCACTGTAGAAGGGCTTTAACCACAGAAGGTTTTTAATGCTCCTGCTGTCTTGCAGCTTCCCAGGACTGAAAGCAATTAGGTGTTTGGAAGGCTGACAGCTCTGTCTGCACAGGGGTAGAAACGTACGTTTCTAGGCTAAGGGATTATGAAATACCTGAACTTGTTGAAGTTGCCACAGTTTCAAGACTTCGGTGTTTCCTGTCCTTGTGCAATCGTGGTAAAGATGAAAATTCTGAGTCAGACTGCCAGTGAAACAAATAACAAAATGGCTGAAACCAAACATACAAGGCTTCTCATCAGCTAAATCCTGGATTAAAACGTACGTAGAAGCAAAGCGGATGCTGGTTGATTACAAATATCGTTTATTATAGACATCATGTTTATGTTTTTATTAAAAACATACACACTGGTTGATAACCTATAAAAGTCATGAATAAAATCTGTTCAGAAGGACCCTTCATGATTTAATACCCAGAATAAAAATTAGCTTAATGGATTAATTTTTCCTTTTATATATCATTTAACCTTGAAGAATATAATTTGTGCTAACCATCCTTTGCAGATTATCTTGCATTTAAACCTGTTCTGGGATAAGAGTTGGAGGCTTTGGAACTCATGGTATAAAATGCAAAGTTAATGCCTTTTTATCAAAAGAGCAGTCCAAACATTCTGCAAAATCATCCTTTCAGCAGAAAAAAACCCCCTGTATTTGTATGCTAACAACTGAGTTATTACAGTACCCACCATGCGTAAACACTTTGCTATGGAAAAGCTGCAGAGAGGAATCTAATAAAAGGGAATTTGTGAAAATGCCTGTACCTGCTTCTAGCAGCATGAAGGCAAGAAGGGACCAACCGTACTGCAAACAAAAAAAACCCCAAGCTCCTGTCCTTCTAGTTGAAAACAATTATAAATAAATTCATAACCCTATTCTTTGCATCACCAACCCCTACAAAATCTTTGTCTTTACTTTAAATACGGCACATCAACAACAGCTCTGAGCACAAGAGTAAAAGCGTTCAGTTTGCTGCGTGTATTGCTGTCAGACCGTCCACCCCAAGCGTTCCCCATGGACACACAGGCCCTGGCAAAACACTAGCAAAGGCCCTTAACCTCCCTGTGTTTTCCTCAGCCATCATCGGAAAAGGTGTCAATAATTTTTTTACAAAAGCATCTAACTTTTTTTTTTGTTTATTTAAAGTGCTGGATTTATTAGTTCAAACTGTTCTGATCACTTTTCAAAAAGCTCTGGCTACAGAGCCTGCTATTGGTGTGTGTGAGCTACCTACACAGACCCTCGTATATATATTTGTGTGTGTTTCAACAGACAGGTAGCAAAGGCACTAACACATGAGATTCCTGCTCTTCCTTAGAAACACCAAGAATTACTTGCGTCAGTGATGAGCCCAGCGTGACAGAATGGAAACCTGACCCAGGTATCCATAAGCCATAAGAGTGAAAGCCAAATTTTTCACAATGAGGATAATCAATCAGCCATCAGAATCATCTCCCCAGGGAAGTGGTGGGTTCCCCAACATCGGACACCTTTAAGATGCAGCCGGACAGGGTGCTGGGACATCTTGTCTAGACCACGCTTTTGCCAAGATCGGACTAGATGATCCTTGAGGTCCCTTCCAACCTGGTGACTATGATTCCACGACCCAAATACCAAAACTGTAACTGGCCTTGATGGTTGCTTCTAAAATATTGCAGCTGCCCAATGGCATCTGTGTCACCTTGGCAGTGACGAGGGCACTACTGGGTACGGCACCTGTATGGGATAACACGGCTTCACCTCTCTCAAATGACTTACTGCACTCTGCTAACCGCCAGATATGACGTTCCCCTTCTGCGCCATGTGGACAGCAGCAGCAGGCTTCAGGCTGCCACCTTCACGTTCTCGCGCCTCCGCCTTCACCAAAACATCAGGAAAAGCACCACATCCACAAAGGAAACACCAGCCCATCCTAGAACTGCACCTGTGACACCATCAACACCAAGCATGGCCCCTGTGGCTCAAGCACCAGACGAAACATCCCATGCAGCTTCAGTGCTAAGGAAATAGTTCTTTACCTCCACACCCTTTGTGCTGCAAGATTAAAGGAACAGTGAGAGATGAAAACCATCCAGAATATTACACCTTCTGTTTCTCCTTCTCACCGCATTGTTAAAGTGCTTTCCAGCCACAGAGCTCAAACTGTTGCTACAGCACTTGAGTAACAGAGGATAAACAATTTTTTTTTATATTCTTCCTTTTTTAATTGAAGCAACCCATAAAGGGTGTGTGCGGGGATGTGTGTGTGACTGCTCTGTTCCATATTCTTTCTGTAAAACATTCAAGGAGAGATAAGGCAAGTAGAATTCAATGCAATGCATAATTCTAAATAAACATTCTTCCCGTGTGTAGCCAGCAATGCAAGTAAGTAGGTCCACACATTTGGAAAAAAAAAAACCCAAACAAACCAGGAAATAATGGAACATGGCTCAGTCCTATAAAAGCATTACTAAACTTGGAGCAAACACCATGCAGAATTTTACCACAGTGCAATGCAGGCATTAGCCATGCTGCTGTTGATAAATCTTGGAGTCAGGGATTGACTGGGCATGTTTTAAAGAAAGTATTTGTATTTATGTTTTTTTAAACACCAGAAGCAAACCTGGATAATATCTTTAAAAAATACTTTATGATGACAAATCATTCAATTAAAGTACTTGCCAACAGAGGCTTTGCATGTGATCTATCACGAAAAGGTATTTGGAGAACATAATGAGAAAAGGAACAAATTCATTTCTAGTCTCTTCAGGTTTTCCGCTCTCGTTCATCAGTGATGTTTCCAACCATTAACCATTCTCTTGTACAGCAGTAAACAAAATGACTCACCTCTTCATCTTCTCCTCTTCCTCCCAGAACAGGAACCGCGCAGAACACATTGCTTGGGTCATTTCATATACATTTGCTTTGCTGCTGTGTTTTTATGCTTGAGAAGGCAAAGATATTAATCTTGCAGGTGGAACTGGAGGCTGACAGTGTTGTATTTAAACTCTTGGGAGTGCCTTTTGCATTCTGGGACTGACCTCCAGCAAAGCTTTGTTTCACACAGAGGAACATTACTTGATGCTCTTGTTGGGCCAGAGGCACGCAAGCTGTTAAATCTATCATCCCATTATCTTTTAGAAGTCTTAGGCTTGGGCCATAGATCAACTAAAATACTAAGGCACTCAACTTAATATAGAATTTAATGCCAAAACCAACACAAGAGAAAATGTTTGATACAATCCTGTTCTATGCTGCTACATTTTATAAAAGGCAAAGATTCTGTAGAAACATTTTGAATGCTGTTATCACTGCATTCTAAACAATCTGAGGCCAGGCACTGTCAGAATGGGACAGTCTTTAAGCTAACCACCCATGACAGAATGTGTTAATTGTAGATCATGATGGATTTATCAGTAATAAATCAAAGCATGTGCCTATGCTTCTGGTTAAGTTGAGCAACCATAAGTGGGTGTTGCCAAATAATAGTAGTTTTATCACGCTTGTTATTTCATCAAAATCTCTTTGATCATTAAGAAAACCTGTAAAGAGGTCCAGCTTCTGCCCGCCCTTCTTCACCTATCAGGTTACCTCACGTAGCGCTATTTATAGGAGCTAGATGCTGACGCAGTTACACTCGTTAGACCTCAGTACAAATTGCGGCTTTTCAGCCGTTATTCTCCCTTCAGTTTAGTGAGAGGCCATATGCACATGGGTTCCACAGATCAGATCTAATAAGAAAAGTGATGCTCATTTTACTGCTTTTCCCTTCCTGACCAGTATCACTGTCAGATGGCGCAGCGATCGCACATGGGGCACCACGGCAACTGCTGCAGCAGCTGGGAAATGGGGTAGATATTAATACTTCTCCTCGGCTACTGGCAGGAAACCACTCACCAGTGCTACCAAAAAAATTACATAGAAAAGAAAATGCAGTTTGTAAGTTTTATGATAAAGGTCCCACCAAGTGCAGAAAAGTAGGAGTTAGTAGTTTGCCTTTGATTAATGTCTGGCTTTGCTGAGGACTAAGAGTTGATGCCAGCAGTTGTCAGCTCCCACCTAGTACACATAGTGGGATTCTCTAGCATTAGTCAGACAGTTCAATGTTTGAAAGCAGAAGGAAGTGCTCCTTCTGCAAGGAGGTGTTGGCTATATCTATCAGGAGTATTACTTACGTTTCCTCAGTCATAGGCCATGCTGAAAAGCCTTGACTTGTGATTCCATTAGAGTATCTGCTATTTTCTGGTAGGTGAATACACTGAACACTGAAGCTCTTTGAGAACTCACACCAGTTGTGCTTTCCCTGACTCACTGTGCTTGGAACTCCAGAGTGATGAAGCAATTTACCATTCTGAAGAGAAGCTTCAGGCAGAACGCAGCAGCTTCAGGAGAAGCAATGGAAGAACAATCCCAGGACAGACCTTCCAGCCCATACTGACACCACTGAGTTTTTGATCCCTACCATGGAAGAGCATCAAAATGAAATACACCGATGAATGAAGAATAACGGTGGGCAATTTAAAATGTAACATGTATTACATGCATGAAATAGAACAAGAATCTTTTTTATTCTATACAAAGAATGACTGAATTTTTACACTTAAGTTTTGATGTGCAATACGTACATAGCATAACTGTTTATACTGAATTTGATCTCAACTGATTTTATCTGAGAAAGTCATGTAAAAAATGCATTCTTCACCTATGATTTTAACTTTTATAAAGGGTGTTTATTTTCAAGACAATGCAAGTTCTCCATGTTGAGGAACAGGTGGTTCTGTCTCCTTGCATATTAATTTGCAATTATAAAACAATGTCATTTTCTACAGGAGGTAAAAGCAGAGCTATAAGCTGTCAATTTTCTCTTCTGCTGGAAACACTCACTTCAGAAAGAATATTCACTGTGAGGTACATAGACACAAATCTTCCTGACAAACATCTCCATTGGAGAGAAGGGGCTGTCAAGACAACCTCCCATCTCCACGTATCAGAATGGGTCATGGGGAAAAAGCTCTTTCAAAAGAGAGGTAGAAGTGTGCCCCAAAAACCCACAGGCCTACAAACACAGAGCTAGCCTGGAGAACAGTAAATACAAGTCAAACGTGTGTTATGTATGACTCCACCAGTTTTGCAGAAAAACAGCAAAGCAGACCTAGCTTATGGCTCTATTCTCAAGGCCCCTTACACAGAAATCCCCCCCGAAAGATCAATAAAGAGCAAAAAGATAAAGGGCTCTCCTTTGCGAAAAGCAGAGCACTGTGCCAAGGGAGCCTGCTCCTACCCCACCTGCCTAACGCAGGAAAACGCTGCCACACCATCTCTTTAAACACGGACGTCTCAAGTGAGGCAAACCTAAGAACAAAGGAAATGACTGTCACAGTAACTCCTGGGTGGCTGTCCAGCTAGTGCAATGTTGCCGATTCTTAAGTGACCTTCAAGGATTTGTGCTTCAAATTTAATATAAACTTCAGATCACGTTTGTTTTGATGAAAAAAAATGTTTTCTAAAGACCTCCCACTTTTAAACTTGTCAAAGAAGTGATACAGTTTTATACTGTCATTACCAAATCCTCACTAAATCATTCAGCTGCCACAAGCAGCTAACTTCACATGAAAACCAAATTAAAGAAAAAGTCAAGGTACTGACAATAAGGGAGATAATTCTTTTCACCAGCAAGTTTCTTATAGAAGCAAAACTGTGACTAGAGCAGCTTTCCACGCACAACTAGAAATGCCCAGGATTCACAGCTCCTCCCTGCTGTGTTTCTTGTGCACCAAGATTTTCTCACACAGTTTCAACTAAGCAGGTACCAGGAAAAAGCGATGCTTCCTTCTTAGCTGCTAGCAGTATGAATTCAAACAAACATTTATAGCTAACTGAGATTAAATCCATTAATCTTTAGAGTTTTGTTGTTTGGGGTTTTCTTTTTAGTTGCTCCCCTTTATGCTGTAGCTTGCTTAGTAAAGGTTGCAAATACAAGAAAAAGGCACACATGATTGAAAAATGAATTACGCAGCCTTAAGTATTCAAGAAGCCACTGTTGGAAAAACAGTATTTTTCAGGGTTAGGTTTGGTTTGAGAGGGTTTTTTTTGCCATGTTATTACACTAGATTAACGTTTTATGCATCACCTTTAAAATTTTAAACTATTTGGTTTCCCACTGACTTGAAAGAGAAGGAAAATTATTCTGAAGTGTCAGTAATTTTCTACACCAAAGTTTGCAACAAACAGGACATCAAAGGAGAAAAAGTTACAAGACTGCCGAGGCTCCAGAGTGCATTCCATTTTCTGGGGCGGATTTGGCTTGGTGCAGGGCAGCTTGAATTCTGAAATGTGTTCTTGTTTCCATGGAATAATTCTTGTAGTTTTGTCTAAAACAAAAGCAGATCCACTCTGATGAATACACATTTTTAAGATTTTCAAGTTATCTTTATCTTATTGCTCTTAGCAAAACAACTGTAGACAGCAAAAAAAGTCTTTCTTCACAAGACCCTTTGTTGCCTACTCTAAAATACAAGGCATGTTTTTCTAGCCAAACAATGCGGCTCTTTGTTCTTTACTTGTAGTTCCACTGTCTGGCAATTATGAAAAAATATAGCTTAATGTGAAATTGAATTGGGTCTACTCAATCAAAACATTGAGTCCATATTAAATATCTGTAACAATCCACTCAGAAACTAGTTTTTCCCCTCCCTTTCAAAGTATCACTGGCAAATTTGAATACAAACATGTTCAAGCTTTTTGTTAATAATTTTAATAAAATAGACTCGTCTGAATTCAGCGGACACGTTTCATTGAAGAAGAGAAGAGAGGGGAAACAAAAGAAAAAGAAAGAGAGAAGCTGTCCTAAACCAGAAGGGGGAAACACCCCCATCTCTATCCTAGGGTTGCCAATGATGTGTACTGTGTGTAGGAAACAAGGCCAGGTTATTTCCTGCCCTAAAAGCTTGAAAAAAAAGAAAGTGGACACACCCTAGAGTCCGTATCAACTTTCAAGGAGCAATTCACCAGTCTAGGGAAAGCCTGGCAGGACTTCCCCCACGAACATCTACTGGCTGACTCAACAGTGTCATCTGCCTACAGCCCCCTGTGGCTACATCATGCTCTAGAGACTTACAGAAACATTAAAAGAATCTGTATTTTCATAGAAAAGCTTATAAAAGAAAAAAGAAAATTTGCCCCTAGGACCACATTGAAAGAGCAGATCCTACTTAATATGAACTAACATGTCAGCTCCTGCAGGATGCATCCAGAATCTAGAGACCAAAGAGGATTAAACCCATGCTAATTTTCTTTCAGAAGGTATTTGTCATCTTTACAGAAACAACACATTAAGTATTAAAGACTCTGTACACCTTAAAAGCATTTCAGTTCAAAATTCGTAAATCAAATCAAGCACAGAAGTGTGTGTCACTATGGCAGTGGAGTCTCTTTGTGAAAACAAGGAATTCCACACCCAGCCTACACCAGCTTACAATTTGAAGTACGCAGTACCCAAGAGGCTGACGGAGAAAAGGAGGTGACTGGGTTCTGCTGTATGCTGATCTGAAACTCTCTGGAGTTTTTTCCTTAAATTAAGTAGACTTTGTTATGCAGATGCTGTATTTCTCATAAGGAGGTTGATATTCTTGCTTACAGTCATACAATTAGAAATATTTCCGTGCATAACCAAGACAAAACTGTTTATCACCTCATTCCACTCCTCCTCCCAGAGCTGAAACATGCAAGCCAGCAGCAGTATGCGGATTTAGGTCAAGCAAACCAAGCGTCATGCACAAGCCAAGCGCTCGCCTGCACTCCTGCCAATTGCAAAGACAAATTCTGTAGTCCTGAAACCCACCACAGACAACGTGTCCTCCCTCTAGTGGCTACAAAGACACAGCATTTTCAGCTGAAAGCTCATAAACCCTGTGCATTTTAATGCAGTGTGACAGCTACGACTGGCAACATAAGGACTGCACTTTTTTATGCCTGAAACAAGGTGGTGAGTTGTGGTGCAGGTTATTTTTTCATTATGTATCATTACAGTTTCTATGAGTTCTTTGAGCACAGCAAGTCTGAGTATTAGCTTTCTATACACTGCGTTACAACAACATTTTACGAGCTGCTGGCTGCTGGCATTCTTTAAGCCAAACGCTCTCCCTTGAGGGGTTGTGACCTGAGTCACACAGAGCAATCAGGGGAAAGGTGTGATGGCTGAGCAGCAAGAGATAGAAGTACCAGATGGAATGAGCAGCTCTGAATCATTAATTTCTAGATCTCTTCTTAAGAGAGATTTCAACAAAGGAAATGAGGCCAGGAGGAGAGGCGTGCCTTGAGGAATGTGAAACCAATTGAAACACTTTCCATTGCGTTTTGCTCATGCAATTTTAGCTCTTCTTAATATCTTCCAGGAGCTTACAGAGAACCAGGCTCACCAGCATAGGAGATTAAGAATTGCAATATTTTAATTTTTGTGTTGACAGGCTTTTGGCACAATCTTCAACAGGCTGATTCACTACTCTGTCTCGCATAGTGGACTGACTTGGACAAAAGCTCAACACAAAAACGCTATCAAATGTCTTTAAAACCTGGGGCAGACATCAGTTTTGTAGCTGCTTTCACCTGTGGCAGTAACCGGCATGAGACTCTGCACTCTTGGAAAGGGTCAGACAACTGGATTCATTCAGGATCTGGGCAGAGAGGTGAACTACCCTGCTGCAGGACGCTTGAAGAGGGCAAGGCTTGTTAGGGCTGGATTCCCCTCCTCCCTCGCCCCAAGAAACTTTGCTCAGCAGAGAATTAAAGGCTCAGATAGAGGGAAAACCAGTATTTTGTTAATTTTGTAATAATGATCAAGTCCAATTATTCCCATTAAACCTACTTTGCTAGAAAAATCAATCACATAAAAGAGCAAAAACAGGTGTTTCCTTTGCCTTTCAGATCCAGATGAAACAACACAAAGATATTAAATGCAACTTGAAGCATTATGTTAAATGTATTTCATCAAGGAAAGAAAACAGCACTGCTAGCCATCAACTCAAGCAATGCTATTTTAGCCATAACACAGAGATTCGATTTAATTTAATGCATCCTTTAAAAACAAGTAAATAGACTACAAAGATTATTGCACTCTGTTACTCATGGATTATTTCTTATGGAAGCCTTTGACATTAATATTGACATGTTTAAAGTCTTTTTTTGCTCTTACTAGAAGGGTGGGTAAGTCATAAGGCTGAACAATCAGATAATGTCTACCACTAGAAAGGTCCAAACCAAAACCAGAGCAGCTGTGCTTCCACTGAATAAATGTAACAATGAGTTTCCATGGTATTAATGAAATGTTTCTGCTTCCTGCTAACCAGTAAAATACCAAACTGACCCATCAGACATCAGCACAGTCTTTTTACTTGCTTACTTTGCTCTTTCCAGTAGCTTTATTGCTTCTTCTCTTCTGTCCTGGTCTAGATACAGTATCGCCAGCTCCAACAAGGCATTTGGTATTAGGTAATGGTCATACTTTATCTTCTTCTCGCTGCATTGGAAAAGAGATCTTGAAATGATATATTGTTTCCTTCACTTAACATCTCTAAACACCAATAAATAGCAGATTAGCTAACATTGGGAGGAACATTTTATCTCTATTACAACGCTTGTCATGTTGTCTATCCAAAACTACATGCAAATTTTGCATTTTATTTCTCAGGATTGCAAAATACTGACTTTAAGGGAATTATTAGAAAAGATGTCAATATTATCAGCTTTATCCATGTGAATTGACAAAATGAGATGCCATTCACTGCACCACGTATAGAAATTCGAAGTATAATCACGCTGCCATCTGTCTCTGCAGACTGCATTTGGCTTTTTGGATACAGCTTATCTTTTTCATGACTGGTAAGACGAAGGCAGGGAAAAAGGGAAACAGTATCTCAAAAATTTTATACACGTACAGTCTCCCAAAAAGGAAAAATATCTCAGTAAAAAGTGCAGATTTGCAATTATTCTTCCATACACAGCGAACAACACTGGCAATTAAAACTGCAGTTCTTTGATATCAAAGTAACTGAAATAAATACTAAAGATACTGCAGCCTCCTCCCTTCTACTCACATCATGGTTGCATCTCTTCTGATTTGAAATGAATAGTCACTGAGAAATTCAAGAGCTCTCCTATATGCCAGGTAGGAAAACTTACTTTAAATAGATGTAATTGAAATGGTCTTCAGCTTCTGAGATCTTGCCCAGATGCTTGAGGCATAAACCCTTTAACAGTTTTATCACACACTGGTCATCTGCTAGTAATTCTGTAGCTGCAAGATTAAATAAATGGCGCATTTCAGAAAACTCTAGAGCAGCAGAGACTTTGCTACCTGTAGGATAACTTTTACACAGGTAGATGTGAGCACAATCCATTTACTGGAACACAGAACAGAGGAACTTAATTTAATTCATTTAATGCAAAACCAAACATGCATAAACCTTTACATAAACTGATCAAACTTTGTCTAAAAATTGGTGGGCTGTTCTTTCCCTCCCTACTCCCACTGACAGGCTATTCCACAATCTTATTGTTCTGACACCTAAGGTGCCCACTTCGGAAATGCTGAGGTCCAATTTATTGTGTCTTAACCTTATGCCTTGATTGCCCTTTAGTATGCATAGCTCTTCTCCTTCCTTGACTTATAGTTGCACAATCTATTCACAGGCCAGTGTCTTATCAGTTCTTCACCTCTCTTTGGCTAAACAAAAATATACCAGACTGCTACCTGCACTGCACATCCCCTCATCTTATCACAGCTTCTTTTCACCACTTTTGAGTTTATAATTCTGACTATGAGTGCCTGGAGTCTTACCAGCCTTACTAGTGCCTAGTTCCAAGTCATCACTAACAACAGCCTTTCTCCACCAGAACATTTTTGCATGATACATTTCAAAGAAAACATCTGACTTTTTCATAGCCGCTCCATATAGGCAACTTAGTCTTAATCTTTAGAAGGAAAACCTTCATCTTGCTTGCTCATTTCCAATAATTCGTTAAATACTAGCTAACAAGGGCTTCTGCAAAATGTGCAGTGCTGTGAGTCTTGTGCTATTGAGTGTCTGTTTCCACTACTCAAATCCTTACCTGGTTCTTCCTCTATCACTCCAGCTGATAAAACACTGACACTTACTGCATGAAACGGCTGCTCCCCCTTTGAACTACGTAGTTGGAGGCCTTGATCCTACAACTGGAGCCACTTCTATTGCTGCGTCTCACAGAGGCACCTACATACATACATCACCAAAGCTAGGGAAGATGCCCAAAGACTAGGCAGAAAACTAACTTAGAAGGAACAGGTAAGATGGCAAAAGTTGACACATTAAGAATGTGCACAGTGAGATGACTCAGGGCCAAAGAAGAGGTATTTCGTAAGGATAACAAAACACAGATCAGTTGTCTCTTCAGGACACATGTCCCAAGAACGTGCTCACATGTATGTATTTTCTCTACTTATAAATACAACCTACAAACTGCTCTGGATTGTGTAAGCAAATATTTAGGGACTTATCCTAGAGACAATTGTGCATATCAGATTTGCATTTCTAGATGTTACTTCTACTAACAGTCTTCTTTTACATCTTATATGGGATAAAGCTTCTAGCAGCACATTCTCAGATTCATAGTTTTTAAGAGTCTTGCATTATGAATCTAACAGTGAGACAGAGAAAATACAATAGTTTAGCTTCAAACACTGCCAGAGAAGGTCAAGAAAAGCACAACACCTGAAAACAGCAAGTCACTACTTGGAACAGATAATACTTTAAATTGCTGCCATATACATCCCACTTTTTGATTACATGGCCTCTGCCCTCTTTCACAATTAAAACAAAGATAGCTTTAGCCAGTCTTTCAGACAACTCCTTCTAATCTTGTATAACAGAATGTGCACAGGAAGACGAAGGTCCTAGAAAAGACTGCAATGCAGTGATTTAGTCCATATTCCTTTGTCAACAGGAGCTGGATCCTTTTGCAGGAAGGTAGCATAAAAATAATAACATGTTTAGTAAGGGCAAACTTTGTGAGAAAAGCTGTGCAGAGTGGTTGTGCTCCCATAGGAGGTGGGAAAGAGCGGCAAGAAATAATCACCAATTGAACTTTCTCGTGGCTGGCTAATTAATAGACTAACAGAAGATGCATAGAAGATGCGACAGCAAAGCCTGTTCCAGTTCAACGCTGCCCCCTACCTGATCCTCATTCATAGTGCAAACGAAGCCCATCCCTGGTGTCCCAGCTTTCTATAGCATGCTGTCCACACACTGGTATCATTCAGCCCAAGGACACATCACAAATTGACAGCACTTTTCAAACAGAAGACTAACTTGTCTCTTTCCATCGATCCTTCAAAACTGAAATACACTATCTGAGGATAACAAAGCTTCATGAACCAAGTAATCAAGTCAATGTATATGCTGATTTTGATCTAGCAAAATAAACAGTCAGTTAAAACAGTCATAAAACAGTCATAAACTATTCCCAATACACATCTGTGGGTGTAAAATAACTTGCAAGTATTCTAAAGTATTGCTATACTAAAAAGGAAAATTATTCCTATCTGCATAAACAGTTTACGGTTTCATTATCTCTGTTTCTCCTATGATCAGATTAACTTTAGTAATGAGTGTCTCTCTTTATTCACAGACGATATCTTTAGCTATTGCGCTGTAAAATACCTGGTTAAGCCGTATCACTCTTTACCTGAACTTCTTGCCAATGCTTCTTCTGCTTCAATTAAAGTCTCTAACATGCCTTCTGTTAAGTTGGGACATTTTCCAATTACAGCATAGCCATTCCAGATATACATCATTTCCTAGGGTCAGTGAAAAATGACAGGATCATTAATTACAGTACTGGATAAATGCAGTTGTAAGATACTTTAGTTTATACTCTGTAAAAATTAGAGTTCCTTAAATAAAAAGTCAGTTTGTCAAAACATATTTTCATTGCAAGTGAAAACTTGTCACATTGGTTTTCAGAACAAATCAGCCCTGGAAGACAACTGAAGAGCCATTTACGACACAATATGCAAGGAGGATTGCTTGAACAGAATGCAAACACAATGTCACTTACACAAGTATCAACAAAACAGAAGGACTGAAAATACTCACGGCACATGGCTAACTGTCCCTTTGATTAAAGTCTCCTCTTGTTTTTCAGTTGTCTTAGCCAGGGGATTAATAATTATAAATAACTACAATGCATTGCTTCCACAGAGAAAATATGTAATCTCAGAACAACAAAACAAACCAAAAAGAATACAAAAAACCTAACCTTTAAGCCAAACTTCAAACAAACAAATAGAACTTTAGAGCCAAACTGTAAACCCTTTAAATTCCTCAAGTTTAATTGATGTTCCTACAGAAAATAACTTCTTTCTTATTCAACTGTTCTTTGAACAAATTCTATTTAAAAATATTGGTTTAATTCCTATTTGTTATTAAAATTCTCTCTTAAGAGCACATCACCAGACCAAATGCACCCATTGTGACTAGCAATCACAAAATTAAAGATGGAAATATTGCACAGACTTATGACTGGTCCTCATGATAAGTTATTTATTCTATTTATTTATACAAGATAGCTTTTTGATAAATATCTGTATAGAATAACTGAGTTCTGGAACTATAGCACAAAAAGCTGCCAGGCTAGAATAGATGAAACAGTATATAGTTTCCTCAGCCACTATTGCTTTCACCATCTGGTCTCTATTTAAACTGGAAAACCCATGCTGAACTTACTGTATCTAGTGCAGATTTGTTAACATGAAAGTACACAAGCTACATTTATTCTAGGCTAAATCTCTGAGCTAGGACTTGCTTGAGGACTTGCTCCTCTCAGCAAGTCCCTTCACGGTGAAAAGAAAAATCCTAGAGATGAGATGCTGCACCCTGTTCCACATCCTCAGTGTTCTTTTAACCATTCAGCTGCGGCATCTGCTGCCTTGGAAATGCAACTGCAGCAGAAACAAAGGACGCAGTGCCCAGCTGCTCCAAGAACAGCTCTTAGAACAGAAACCTGTTCTGCTAAAATCCCATTAGAAAAGCCCAGCAAAATCCCAGCTGTGTACGTTTCTTACTCTCTACAATCTCTGAATCTGAAGGGCAAATCAAAGCAACCTAATTATTTCTCTCATTTCAGTCTTATGACTTAATGGAAAGCAGTCCCTAGTGAATACCCAAGCTGTGCTGTAACAACTATATTCCTTCAAGAAGCAGTGTCACATACCCAGCTGGTGGGCTAAGAAATGACTACTCACTGGTGTCTCCAAGAGGCTCTCCTTGTTCAGTCATTTTCTTAAAGAGTATTTACTAATTATTCATCTGTTCCTCAAACACAACAGCTCAAAGAACTGCAAATGTTAACATTACTGCACCTGGCAAACCTGTGGAGTCAAAATCCTTCCATGTTCTTTGCAGACAGATACCTGGAAGTGCACATGAGCAAGGCAGTGGGTGCCTTACGCAGGTGTTCTCACCTGGCCACAGGGAACTGGCCAGCAGTACAGGCTAGAGAGAAAGTCAATAGTCTGCACTAATTTTCTGGAGGGGTAAACGATCTGGCTGTTTCATCCTGGCACCCATGAGCTGCTTCAGAGAGCAACAAACTGCAAATTGCAGACATTCAGGGACACGTTAAATAGGTGCTTACATGCAGTCCCTTTGCACTGTTTCCTCGATTTCCCCACCGCCCCCCCGCCCCACAATTGTACCCTGAAGTCTTCTTTTAGCAGTCTCAGTAAATGACACATGACAGAAGAGACCTAGGGCAAAATGCCTCAAAAGGGAATCAAAAGAAAGCTGTTAGGAGCATGCTAGTCTATAGCTGGAATAATGAGTTACACATGCAACACATTTACGTGTCACAAACAGCTGGCTAAGTTCCCTGTGGCTGGTGCATGCCCCAGTTTTACAGCATTCCTTGCATTCATTTGGCTTTGCTTTGGGAACATTCCAGTCTCCTGCAGAGGTTCTACCTTAGAAACATGGAACGATACTATTCTAATTATCTGGTTTTGTTTCCAGAAATTACAAAAATTGCAGTAAGGGGGTATTGTGTCTATTTCCAACTTACCAAAGGCGGAACAGGCAAAGGAATGGGGTTTGAAGAAAGATAACGTCGAGCTTTCCGAATTGCAAACTTTTCTGTAGGCAGTGATTTCCCTGCAATTTTCAGTTTCAAACTGGGAACAATCCTGAAAGTTTAAAGGAAAATGTAAGGACTTTTTTACTCTGTGAACCTTGGGGCGGGGGAGGCAGGGAAACATTCAAACTTAAAGGAAAAAATCAAAGAGAACTTAAAAAAGCTGTTACACACTGAGCCATTGCTGCCTTTGGGGAAGCTAAGCAATACATATTCACAAAAGCTGCCTTTTATGCAGGGCACGTACATCTCTAGGCTTCCTCTTTAATCAAGCAGGAGGAAGAGGGACTCTTCCCCACCCAAAGAATAAATTAGATGATGCACCTAATTCGTAAGGGGCCCATCTCTCTTAATAGACTGAAAAAGAGGCAAGCTAGCTTTCGTCAGTGCTCCTCCCATTCTCCCAAAGACCAGAAGCATTTACTTTGTAACATGCAATGAAATCTCCTTATAATGATTGTATGTAAAATACTGAAAATCTGAAAAATATCACTATATTCTAAGCACAAAAAAAAGTGATATTTAGATTTTACAGAAAATTGTAAAACCCAGAAGTTATCAATTCTCTTTGCCCCAGCAATGCTTAAACATTTTTGAGCTTAAACATTCCAATCAGGTTAACTCACTGTGTTAATAATGCACATATTCACTTGCACATATAACTATTTCATATTCCTCTCAGATTCGAAACACAAGAATCAAGTTTGACTGATGTCTCCACTAAGAGGCACATCTTGCAGCATAATCCTCTGAAGACTTTCATATCTTACATGCCATTTTTATTAAAAGAAACAACTGAAAAAGAATGTGAGTATTACATGCAACAGGACCAACCACTGTATGGCTGACAGACCTAATATCCTATCTCTGAAGTATTTCAAGGCCAGGAGAAATCTGATGTCTCAACTCAGGATCCACTTTAGTCTAAAAGAATGTTTCATTCTGCAATTTCTTACCAACCAAAAGCTATTTGCACAGACCTGCACAATGAATAATTTTGCCTCTCTCCCCTCAACACTGTGACATGAAAAGGTAGGGAATTATTGTAACTGGAGGTCAGCAAATTTTACCTAAATAATTCAACTTCGTTGTCTCCAAAAGGACTGCAGTCATCTGGTCCAAACATACTGAGATAAGCAGCTTTCATGTAAATGTAAGTAGCCTGCAAATGCAATCAAGAATATCTATAAAGAAAAATGAATTTACAGCATCACCATTATTGCTATAAAGCACAAAAGGGCAGCAAAAAAGAAGCTGCTGCTTTCGCTCACAAACACACATAATCTCTTAGAAAGTTTTAAGCAGGAGACAACTATTTTAGAAAGTGGAATGCAGAAATTTTTTTATCATGTATGTCTTTGTTTGCTTTGTATCAGATTATAGTTTATGTCCAAATTCCAAGAACAAATGTCATGCTTGTGTAAAGTGAATTTTTATTACTCTTAGGAATACATGCTAGAAAACTTAGGAAAAGGTCATGCTCTGAGAAAAAAAAACACTACATAGTTGTCAGGGTTTAGCTTTAAGTCCAATCACAACTTGGTAGCGTATCTCAAATACTGGGTTCTAAAAAACAGTTTTGAAAGGTTTCACGATCTCCGATTATGAAAAGTACTGATTTCACAGGGATTCCTGAGCAATCATGCATCCAGTAACCAAGGAAAGCAAAGAAACAGAGGACATTACAACTCTTGCAACAGCAGAGAATAATAGTTGGCGAGTTCTTGAGCAATGCCTTAAGGAGTCAATAATAACCATAAGTTTCAGGAGTCTTCTGGAATATTTTAAGTTTGATTATCTATTTACACTAGAATCTAGCCACATGTATATATGACCATCTTTCATTTAGCTCGTATAGTTTGCTACTATGATGTTGCACTGTAGATTAAATATTAACAGGAAGCATCTTCTCCGCCTGTCTAAGGCCCCATCAATACAGTATAAAACTCTACATATGGTTTAAAAGGATACATGTTAATATGAATCCCACAGCATTTCAGGATATTAAAGGATATTAGCCAGGCGGTGCACCCCTGGCTGTGGGAGTTCAAGGGAGCTGTTCAGACTAACGTGCCTGGCTGAACACGCTGGAATCTCCAGAGGCACAGGGTGTCCACACCGCAGTTTTCACTGGAATGAGAGCACTGAGAGAGTTGCTCTCACCTGGCTGCTTGGACCTTACATTGGTTTTGGTTCCACTTGGCCAGTACGTACCATGTGTAGCGAAACAGCATATGATACTTTCCCTACACATACAGTCTGATCACATTAAGAAGAACAAAACCAATAAACCTCCAATCAACCACATACAACTAGTCTTAATCCCTTCTGACAGAAGAAGGGAAGAAAGCTACCAGGGTTTTGGATGGAAGAGCTTCTCCCTTTTAGATACACAGGGCAAGGCACCTCAGAATTCTAACCACATTTATTATCACAGCTAGCCTCACCAAAAAAGCTTACATCCATAATATAGTGAAAGAACTTGGACCATTAATTGCAATGTGTTGATGACACAGGCAGTCAATACACAGCAGAACACCTTTAACAAGCTCTTCTTTATCTACAAGTCAGGCCCAAAAGATTCCTGTTTGCCCACAATCTGTTCAGATTTGAATGTTTGTAATTCACATTATTCTATAAGAGCCAGAGGAGACCAAGTTTTGTTTTACAACCTTCGTCTTCAAAGCCGCTAAAGCTCCAAAGCTACAAAAGCTTCAAAGCTATATAAAGTCAACTCAACCTGGTTGAAAGTTAATAGATACAACAGGGCCTTCTGCCCTGCGATTCCACTTTACTTACCTTTGACCAAGTATTTTCTTTGCTTAGCAGGTCTGCATAGAAGAAAGCCATCTTCCACTGGCGCTTGTACGTGAAGCACCACATCAGCTCCCAGTAACACATGTGATGAAACTGCTTCCAGTATTGCTGAGCCTCGCAACATTCTTCATATCTATTGACTGCCTGAACACAGAGATTCCAAACACTGCCTTAATCATGTGCAAAGGCACATGCACCAGTGCTGTAACAGACACTGGGGCTCCATGATCTGCCTCCATGGTTCCAGTAAATTCCAATTTATTAACAGCCCAGTATTCCCCAAAATCACATCTGTGTGTTTCACACAAGATCCTTGGCACTGCAGTCATCCTGGTGTTAAGCAAGTTTACTCCCTGCCACAGAGCTCCCCATTCCTGGAAGTTACATTAAGGCCTGAACACAGGCAAAATGAAAGTTTGTGTCTAGGGAAATTAGGAAACTAAAGTCAGAGGACAGATGCTCAGCTGGCATTTATTGTTGCAGCTCCAAAGATTTTGAGGGAGATACCGCCCTGCATGCCAGCTGATACTCTGTCTCAGAGTATTTTGGACACCATTCCTCACCTCCCTAATTTTTTCAAGACTTATACTACTCTCCACCCAGACTGAAGGGACAGGATTACCACTGGGTGTTACTAAAAGCACAGCTTGCTTCAGGATAAGAAAGACAACGAGAAAACTGTGTCATTAATACTGACAGACTACATTATCACAATAAATTTAGAAGGGCAGCAAAAAAAGCTGGTTGAACAAGCTAGTCAAAATAGTTTTCAACCCTCCAGTTTGTAATTCTTTAACTATAAATCACATACAGGAAGCATTAGACAAAAAGGAAACACTGTACCTGGAGTTGCTCTAAAGCTTTTGAGACTTACTTTCCCCAGAGCAAAAGGATTACTTACCACATCAATATTGCCCTTTAGTGTTTCTATCCTGCCTGCAAAAAACAGGAATATGGCTCCCTGTAATAAATAATAATAAAAATACAAGTATTCTAAAACAGTTTTCAAGCTGACCATACAGTCTAGGTCTTTATTATTTGACAAGAAAACAATAAACAATCATATCAAATTAAACTGTGATTTATTTTACCTTTGGATAGCGAGTCAAGTAAGGCTTAAGCAGTCTTTCTGCCTCCTCAACATTTCCTTTTCCTGTCCCTAGAATGCATAAATTGCAAATAAAAAAAATAGTAAGAAAAAAACCTCAAAACAAACAGGAATGCAAGGTACCAACTAGCCACCCTCATCTGGCCAGCATGTACGTTCTTCTCACTGATAAGTAAGGCATAAATACAGGTTGGTGTTGCACTAAGCCAGCAAGCAGGAAGACCTGAACAACCATCATGCTTGCTGACTGGAAAACTCACTTATGCACAAACACATTTTGTAGATTGCCTCAGCAGGAGACAACAGGGAAGAATGCCTCAGCGGGAAGCCATGACCTCCCAAAAAAGTCAGGGATGACATATAAATGTGAACAGAATATTCACAAAGTCATCACTAACAGCCATTAATTTAACCTCTCAAACAATGCACCTGGCTACCGAAGACTGATTTAGATCTCACAATTTCCTTTGCTATTGCCAGCATCTCCCCAATGTGTTAAACAAACCTCCATATTGAAGATTAAGACACTCTCTTCAGTTATGTATTGTAAAATTATCCACAAATGAGTTATACTTAATCTAGCCATGAACAAACAATTCACTAACAAATAGATGATGGGATTATCTTTTTCCCCTGTGTCCCACAAGAACTAATCAAATCCAAGAGTTATTATAAACAATCTTACCTAACACAAAGGTCATGAAAGTATGATAGCAAAGCAACAGCATGGTACACAGCACCGACCTAAAGCTGTATGATGATGCTCCTTCTTGAAGCTGCAGCAGACCATGCTCCTGTACAAACAGAGGTGAGCAGGACAAAGTATTGGAAAAGAACCAAAGCTGTGTTTTGCTAATCTGTTAACTTTCGCACTGTCCCCTACAGATTGCTCACTCACCAAATTCCCCAAATGCACTGACAAACATTGCTTAAACAGCTATCGGAGATAAAAATACACATACAAAGTTATGTAATGGTTTTTCGTGGCGTTACTGCTCAGCCTGGAAAACATCCGATGACAGGGCAGCAACTTGGGATGTCTTACACGGTTAACATAAGAGAACGTGAGACAACTTATCACCATCATCCCAGTGCTGCTGAACAGCATTCCAGAAACAAAAATCAGAGTTTTGAAATGCAAGGCATTGTGCAGTGTATCGATGTTTGCTGTTATTCACTGCATAAGCAAGCTAAAGATAAAGAAAAAAAAATCTGCAGCTAAGCAAGGCAAAAGACGACAGGGCAAAAGGATGTTTTTAAGTATGCTAAGAACAAAAGGATCTTTGCAATGATGTTGGCCCATTACAACAAGTGGAAAAATATGATAAAAGAAGAATATTTCTGTTCCCTTTGGGAAGAACTAAAGCAATCAAGTATAATGCTGTATTAGTATTAAATGACAGTGTGATGGATAACCAACTTTAAGGATTCAAGCTCCTGAGGCAACAGCATTTAGCAGCCCATTGTAGGTCTGGTTCCATGATAACAACAACAAGAGTATAAATATGCAAATGTATAAAACATGAGATCTACCTACTAGTAAATACACACAGTAAGGTAACCATTGTGTGCTAGGGACAATTCTGTTTAAAAGTTACACCATGACTGCAATGGAAAGTTACCGGAACATGATGTATGTGATTATAAGGACATCCTTTCAAACCAGCTACACTTAAATAGGGACCCTGGGGGATGGATGTCTATTGGAGCCACTGCACAGGGTATCAGAGAAAGCACTCGGAGCACGACCTCAACACAGATTTTCACCTTTTGTTTGTCCTTGCCAAAAAGCGTGTTACGTTACCTCACCTTTACCACGTACTGTGTAAACCCCTTCTATCATACATGTGGTTTTTTACTTAATGAGTGTGGTTGCTTGCTCATGTAAATACAGTTATTTTGTGTTTTTTTTAAAAAAAATCCTAATTTATTACATTAATTACTGTTATAATGAAAGGCGCCACTAGCACACATATTTACAGGTCAGTTAGTATAACACCTAGCCTAGACAAAATAATGAAAATACTCAATTGCATGTCACTTCAGAAGAAATCAAAAGATAGTAAAATCATTACTGAAAATCAGTGAATTAATGAAAATCAAGCACTCGGCAAAACAAAGCCAAATTAATTTTCTGAGAGCAAAAGTTTGATTGATACAGATAAGTAAGAAAACCCGATACATTCAGCTTCTTTAAAACTGTCCAGATGAAACACACAAATATACTGATTTTTAAAAAATAGCACTACAACGAGGTAGAAGTAAGACAAAACATTCCATGGAATGAATTTTGGCAGAAAAAAAATTCCAAAGTAGATTTGCAAAGCACACTTTCTTTTTAAGTGAAAAATCTTCAGGCTGGATATTTCATTGAGCCTTCATCAACATCAGTACTAGTTTGATATCTTCCATATAATATAAAAACACATATCAAAAGAATGCCAATCATATTTGTGAATAGCACCAAGAATGATACAGAAACAAAATTTATTAGTCATATAGAATAATCATTAGTCAAGTTGGTCTCACTTATGCTTTTTAGTCTCAAAAATGGATTTTAATACAGCCAAATACAAAGTTATCATCTGTATGGACAAGGAATGCAACCCATACGCACCCTACACGGAACTGCATCCTGGAAAGCAGGATTAACAACATCGTCCTTTCATCAGAAGAGGGCTGCAAATCTGGCATAGCTCAGCCTAAATTCTTAAACTGGTATGGGAAGCTCACCGAGCAAGTTAGTTCACTCTGTGGTATGTCTATAATCCTATTTTATCCAGTACAGGTATTAAAGAATGCTTACGCTTCCCTCTGCCACTTGAGTACCCCAAACTTTCTATATTAAATTAAGAATACAATCAGCAGACACAGTCTGAAAAAAAAACCATCTAGAAGTAGTTGTTATTAGTATTACAATGCCTATTTGCAGAAAAGGCTGCAACAAACCTGCTTCTCCTCATAAAAGCCTCTTGCAAACTGCTTTTGTTATGATGAGATTCCCAGGAAAGGAGGATGATGCAGTGTGTTGCTGGGAAACATGTTTTAGATGCCATACTTGGTCAGCCTCTCTTGGCTCCCTCTGCAGCTGGCAGAGACAGAGGCACTCCTCCAAGGGAAAATTCAGCACAGAAGACTAGGTCAGGCACTGTGAATCACCTTTCCAAGCACCTACTCTTTTTCCACAGGCAGTCTATAGAGATCAGCCAACAAACCTAATCAGCTAAGTGAGGTGTCATGAGTTGGGCAACACCACCACGTAACCTCACTGAGGATCAAACTGATGATCTTGGAACCAAATCACATGCAGCTACTACTTGAGGCTAAGGAGAAATTCTGTAAACAAACTACAGTCACCAATGCCAGTCATTAAGTCAGTATACTCTATTTAATTGTTATGACGCACCTTCTAACCATAAATAATCCAAAAATATCTCCCACACCTATGCCACAGGTGCTTTGAGTTATCCCAGAACACCAGGAACAAGCTTCCACCCAAAGTCTATTACAGGGTTTACTGCTGCAATATAAAACGGGGCAATAAGTGCTCATAATTTCTCCAAAATACATGACATTAACACATCTAGGTTTTGTTTTCATGCAAAAGGTTACTCTGAAGGACATAAGATATAATGCAGAGCAGGGAGCAACGACACTTCTTAGAGACAAATGTGACGCGATGCGATAACCCTCACCTTTCTGTTCAAGTTGCTCATAACGTCCCATGACCTCTTAATTCCCAAAACTGTCACTATGTCACTCAGTGATTTGATCCTTGTCCCAGGACATCCAATGCTCTGTCATTCAGGACTGCCCCCATAAGCAGTGGGGATTCCCACAGCGAATGAAGGATGAAAAAGGATGATACTCAAAACCACTATCAGACAAGATTGATTCCTCTTTGTTTCAGCTGTCACTGACTAAAATCCATCTACTCTCCTGAAGTGAAAGCTCTTGAATGATATTTGCAAAGCACTTTTTTAATTAGGGATCTTGACAATGAAAGCAAAGCAAGGTCACCATTCACATCCCATGACTTGCAGGCTTAGTGAGTAGGATGGATACTACTAACAGCTTTTACGAAGAACTGACTTATTAAACTGGTAGACAGGACATTTGAATGTATTCCATGAAATAATTTTATATTAACCTTCATTTAAAATTTGCAGAAGAGTCTAAAATGCAATTCAAAAAGATGCTTAGTGTGAAACTGGAATTCACGTTATTACTGACACATCAAAAATATTCTTCAGCTCAGCTGCTTTGAGAAAAATGTCCTCCCACATCAAAAAGTATCATTTGAAAGAAATTGGTTCTCTCTCAAAGTTTCCCTGCCTTTCCCTGAAATTATGCTGTCACCTGCCCTCTTGACAAACTGAACTTAACATATGATGCACTCACACCAAACTTTTCTGCAGTTTAGCAGCACATATTTGTAACTGGCTACAAAGTAAGAACAATAGTAAATATTAGCAGGAGACCTGGCAAAGGAGTCAGTAAGAAGGGGTCAATGCTTATATAGGAGTGCAAGGACTCTTGACGCTACATCGTAAGTCAGTTACTATTAAACACACAAAGTGCAGATAGGACACACACTACACCTACTGCCCAGCGAGTGAGGAAGGATGCCTCCCCAGCACAGCACACCCAACGGCATCTAATACCTTTGCCCACAAAAAAAATTTATCATGAAATTGGGCAAAACTACATTGAACTTCAATGCTCAAATGCAGGGTATATGCCCTCAAACACAAATGAACCCCTACTGTGACTAACGATTCAGGGGAAAGGAACTTGAACAGTGAGAAGGCCACAACTAGCGCATCTTGGACTGGAAGGGAACAAACGCGGCCTCAGGTTAGTTTTATACGTTCTTGATCTTATCCCACCTACTATTTAGAGACTCCAGACCCCTGTTAAGTTGATCATGTTATCCACAGTGCCCGCAAATGGCTTAGGAAGTAATGCAGCTTTGGGCATGTCCTCATTTACTATCAGACATGACATATCTGAAAGACGAGAAGAGTCCCTAGGGGCATATCTGCTAGCTTCAAGGCAGATTAGTATTGTGGAAGATATCACAATCCAATTTTATATCAAATTTTAATAAGCACATGACCCATACCAAAAGCAAGCACTGCACTGCAGCTCTCAGGTAAACTGTAAACAGCTCAAGGCACTAACCATGGTATTTTGCTCAATTTGATGCTCATCCTGAGCATTTAATGGAGAACACTGCAAGATCAAACACGGATGTGTTCAAAATCCCTTTCTTCCAGATGGGGTGCAGGACATGACAAGCTTTCCCTCTCCTTGTCATGGCTTCTTTCACCTTCCGGACTCCTGTCTGTACTGCAGGGGTGTGAAGTCAACTCTCTTTGCCTTAACCATTTTGCCTGAAGACTGCCTGCTTGTGTGTCGGGTTCACAGGAGGACAATGTGGGAGCAGGCACCGCTCTCTCTTGCTTGGGTGGACTCCGGACCCAGAGCTGGCTGCGGTTGGGTGGAGGTGATGCAGCGGCACGTTCGACTGAGCAAGATGCACCCTAAAGTGTCACCACTACAGACAACACGGATCTGAGTTTTCGATTTGACTTCTGTGACAAATGCTTAAGTCACGGGGTGGAATGTGAAGTCAGACTGTGTTTATCTATTTGCCTTAAACATTTTGTCTGACGACTACCCACTTGTGGCACCAGCTTGTCTGTGGTGCCACGGTTCAGCGGGGGGCAGTGCAGGAGCAGGCACAGCTCTCCCTCGCTGGGGTGAAGTCAGGCCCCAGAGCTGGCTTTGGCGAGGGTTTAGGTTTGCTGGAGCCAGAAATAAATACTGTTTTGATATTCACCCTGGGAGTGACCTTATTGGCCTCCAGATCGCCACACAGACAAACGAATCCACTTTCCACCCGCTGTCAGGGCCAGACACGAGCGTGTGGCTCCGGGTTGTGACAAGGGAACAGCTTCCTCTTGCAAGCTTTGGAAAGCCACTGGAAAGGACTGCAAATGCAATTGCAATTTTGGTTTTGGCTTTAGGCATCTGACTCACAAACGTGAAGTGTACAAAGGTTTTTTTTTTTAGGATGTTAAAACAAATGACTACCAATGAACTTTGACCAACATGGTTAAAATACTCCTTTTTTACAGTGTGCAGACAGCAGCTTTTTGCTTAAATTAATGGTAATCTAGGTCATGCTTCAGTGAGTTATTAAAAAACTGGAACAGGAGCTGACTCATCAACACAAATATCAGCCCACTCATAGCCATGCAAGAAATCCCAGGGCCAAAAGAAAACAAGAGAAATTCAATTAGGGACAATTTTCATCTGCAGTAATGAGTGTTCAGCAAAGTATCCTCAGAATTCTTCTGGTACATGAATTGCCCTTAGATCTCTAAGAGAATATTCTGCTTTACAGGCTCTTTGATTTTGTCAGTTACAGGTAGAACTACTTGATTTTCACCTCTACTGCTTGTGAAACAGCTCCTGGTCAGCTCCTGGAAATTCACAACTTCTAATCCACGCTCTGCCAAAAGCTCCTTGCTTTTAAACTAGACATTTTATTTTCATATCTAAGATCCTTCCTGTAAACTAATAAAATGCTGATGATGCTCATCCACTTATCACCTAAGGTTGCAGCTCTGATTAAGGAAACGTTTTGCTCTTTGAAATTTGTTTTGTAAATAGAAAGCATTACAAAAGAGTTAAGTTTTAACTTGCTTATACAGCTTTTGTTGTGTTTGCAGGACATCAAACATTTACCTTACCCAGTATTTACTAAATAAATGCTTTTGGTTACACAGACTATATTTTCTTAATCCTGGAACCCATTTTAAGTGACTCTCATATTCTGATGATAGAATGAGAAACAAGGGGAGGTACAAGGTACCAAGGTCAAGATATTCCCATCAATTTAATATCCTATTCTGAAAAAACAAATCCACAAAAACTAAATTACCATTTTCTGTGCTTCCACCCTGCAGAATAATTCAGACTCATGCGAGTTTACTGGTGCTTCTTTACTAAACTTCTGTCCTTAAACTGTACGCACAAACAACAGGTCAGACTGGTTACTCTCTAGGCAAAAAAGCACTTACTCTTTTAGGCAAAGAGAATTTAGGTGCCACACTCAAGTTATCAGTCGCTATTAAAAGACACAGAGAAAAAAAAGTCAGAAATTTAATGGATTTTTTTTTCCCAGCTGGATGTCATGCAGGAACCTGTCAGGGACATTCAGATACCATAACGACAGTAACTATTCAGCAAGCTATTAAAGGCTAAGAATACGCTTTTGGCTATGGATTTCTAAGCACAAGCATACATCAAAAGACCAGTAACTAAAAAACTAAATATGTCAACATCATTGTATTAGTCATTGTCTTTGTCAAGTTTCACAACTGTATCATCGTGGAATAGCAATCTTTGAAGTGTAATAGCTCAGGCAAAAACACAAAGGAAAATTGAGCTGCATGAAAGCATCAGTCCAACAGTGTAGATATGATATCAGTCAGAGTGTTTCAGAGGGTTATAGCTAATATGAGGAAGAAGAAAGAAACTCCTGCCTCCATTGTTTTAATTTGAGAGTGAAGGGAATGCACCAATAATAATATTTAGCTCACATTTACCTTGTTTCCAGAAAATCCAACAAACTCCAATAATCTCAGAATCCGTGCGGGAAACATGGACAACGTCTACAGAAAGAAATGCAACATTTATCCAGTAATAGCCCTTCTGCCTGTCAGCTACCAGCTGCATCCTATAAACTTTTCCAAACACAAGACATAACAACTAAAATTATTAAAACCATCTTTCTATGTCTGACAGTTTCTTGGGTAAATGTATATACGTCCTATATTTTACATAGAATTTAAACAGAAATATTTATTTAATACAGAGAACCTGTGCCTCAAGGATTCCCTGCACAGAAATATATTTACACAGCTCATGCTTAGTAACCCTAGCACTTCTTGGAAATTTTGTAACTATTGGGTGCATACCTCACAGGACGTATTTGTTCTTTGTACAGTAAATCTACATTTGGACATGTGCCAGGCTCACAAAAGGTAATGCAAGCAAGGGGAAGCACCAGGCACTTCCTGCAACCCATTACCTGAACAACTATCATTATTTCTGCATCAATGCTTCTCTGACAGAGAAGGAACCATCCTGTACCATTTGACCAGCTGCTTTCTGACCAGAACACAAGCAACAACAGCCAACAACGGCCTGAGCAACACCCCAGACTCCACTAATGCACCCTGTCTCACCAATTGCCCTGATAAAAAAGTCTGGTCGCTTCCCAAGTGTCAGTTAAACAGCAGAGGGAAGTCAACAAGCACAAGCAGCTACCCCCATATCCCAGTGAGTCTCTTCTCATTGAGAAGCACCTCAGAAGTGTTGATCATCTGGCTAATGAAGACCGTTACTGGAAGCTGGGCACTGACACTCGGCTATATCCTCAAAGAACACGCCCTTAGCCCACACCACACGAGATGATTTCTCAGTTGATCATCTCTCCATAAAGATGTACAAGTGGGTCTGCACACACAAAGCGGCGTTGCCCACATTGTGGGCAGCAGTCTCTCTATTTCTGAAGTGTATTTCCATCTGACATTCTTAGACCAGAGACTGGGAACCTTGCAAGCATCAGTGCACAAACCTAATTTTAACTCTATGATTAGTAACACTAATGTCAGCAGAACTTCCCAGGTATTTCAGTTAAGGCCATTTTCAGGAGGTTACAGGACTTCAGCTCAAGAGAAGAACTGTCGGTACATACCAGATTAAATGCTCCAACTCCAAGTTTTACACCTCCCTCAAAATGAAGATGGTTCTCTCCTTTGACATAATGTGGAGACTGTATGAGACTGTCCAGCTCCCTGAAAATGCACACAATTCTGTTACACTGTCATTAAATAAAATTACTAATTACAATTCAGTCAGAAAGTAACCCGATTACCTTGAACTACACAGTAGTTCAAAAAAGGTCAATTTGTCAGACAAACAATACCTACAACATTTTGTTGGAATTTTTAACAAATAAATTCCGTCACATTACCATCAACTCAAAAAAACAGAGTCCTGGAGATAAATTCCTGTCAAATAGTCACAGTCAATTTACAACCACATTTCTGCCTGAAAACATTTCAAGAATGGCTGTTGGGAGCAATACCAACCTTTACTACTGCAAAAAGATGATGGGACAGTGCCGGAGAGTTAAATTTAAATTAGCAATTTTGTTTGGAGTTTCACTAATCTCTGCAACAGGTATTCCCTATGCATGTTCATTCAAAAGAACGTTTTGTTATATACAAGAAGACAATTGTAAGAAATATTTTTAAAGGGGCAGGTATATCAGAAACTGCTTTTCACTTATTTTTCTAACTCTCATAGTTCTCAGCTTTGTAGCTTCCCTTTATTTTCCTACGCAATCAGCTGGACTTGAACTCTTTTTGTCTCTAAGCTTTCTGTGTTTTTTACACTATTATTTTAGTTTATTTTGTTAATTACTAAGAGAAGAGAACCACTGTTTTAATGTTTTGTGTGCAGGCTGTCACATTCTAACCTGCTGGTTGGTGCCAACAGATATGGGACAGTCCATTGTAGTTGCCCTCTTTACAATGCTCATACATTTAGAGTCATCTTCAACCCACACAAGTACAGACACTGTTATCTCTCTTCCTTTCAGTACATTTCTGGACAACCTGCACTGGATGCTGTTCTGTGACTGCTAGACATGTGACATTTTGTGGCTGTTCTGAGTCCAAATTTAAAGTTCTAAAACAAAACAAAATATGAGGTACATTTAGCTTTCAGTTTTCAAAATTATTCATACAAATCTATACTACTATGGAAGTTTCCTGATACTTTTTATTCACTGACAATAAGCAAATGTTTCATGCTGAATTGCTGTTTTATTTCCTTCCACCTTTTTTACAGTGGATGGTAGCCTTTCCTCCCTGAAAGAGTTTTAAAAATTGTGTCTTTGCAGTATTTATTCCTCCAATCTTTTCAGAGTTGCTGTTTTTGCAGATTATCATTATCAGGCACTCCTGCTGACCATGGGGAAAGGAAAGATGGATTTTTATACCAGAAACTGTGTTGTAAAAAATATTTATCGATAGAAGCAAATAAAATTTCATTTCCACATTTCATTGTTTTCTCTGTAAACTGTTGTACCATACTCTCACCAGAACTGCAAACAATTATTTCTTCCCACAGCAAAGGTACCATATTAAAATCATTACTGCCAATCTCACACACAAACTTCCCCTTTCACAGAATACACGCCTCAGCAATACACATATTATTAGCATTTTTTTGAAGAAGACCACCTAAGATCTACTAGATTTAGAGCATTTTATTCTTATATATACACCAGAGTGGATCTTAATTTACTGAGGCACAAATAAGTTTGCTTCCCATGGTGTGCATTCTAATGTAATTTTTAGAATTTACTACTGCACTTTGAAACCTTTTGCACATGATGAACATAGCATTCCATAACATCCTGGATGAAAAAAATCTACTTAAGCAGATATCTTTGGCTTATAGACACCAAATAATGGGCATATTTTGAGTTCAGATGAGCAATCTTGCTTATCATTTTCAACAGCATGCACCTTCTCTTCACAGCAAACAACTGCAAACCAAATATTTCACTCAGACAGCGACATATGCTTGGAAAAGCATTCTCTTGGAATTGACTGTTCAGGGACTTCATAATGTGGAGAGACTGCATATGTTTACTGTGCTAACTAGCCCCTATACACCTATTTCCCGTAAATTGGTTTAATCTTCATTTGGAGCTATTTATACTTTTAATTGCAAGCTCTTCAGTTTATTGTCTCTTAATTTTGTTTTTCATGCATTTACTATACAATTTCAAGCATTTACTATGGAACTATTTGTGTTTCAGCTACTGGTTTTGAATGTTCCAAAAAGCTGCGGCTAGAACTGTGAAGAAATGCCTTTTCATACTCCTAAGGACTTCAAGACCTCCAAATTGTGTTATGCAGACACAATGAGCACTAGATCATTTAGAATAGGGTTTTTTTGGACGTAATTTCAAGTATATAGTATTTGAAGTAGGCAAACCTTGGGAGTCTGCAAGGTTTAGGACCTACTGTCTTTACAAACCAAGTAAGCCATAATATCAATGTCCTTTGTTATGCAAAGGAGGAATTTGTGGGAGCTGAAAAAGGCTATAGACATGAAACCCACAATAACGGCTGCAATAAATACAATAGCAATTACTTTCTTAACTGGATAATTCAAGCAGCAGTGCTATTTACTGAGAAAGTACTCTTAATCACATCGTCACTTACCTGTATGTTTGGTAACTGTTTCGGACTTTGATGCCTCCTTTTATGAAGCTAACCATATTCTCATCCTGTTAGAAAGGAAACACATTAGCAGTATGAATTTATAAGACTATAAAGAGCTTTTCTCTTATTGAGATGAACACATGCCTTGAACATAACCTTAATGACACAGACAATGTAAGTCTCTGAGAAATAATGCATAGATTTAGGACTTCCTTTTTATATTTAATTATTTTTACTGTGTTCAGACACGTAAACTTTATTTTAAGGCCTTCTGTGATCAGTTGAGCCTCTCTATCCTTGGACCATCTGAATTTGTATTAATGAACAGAGGGACTGAGCTAATGAATGGCACCTAAGGTACATGCATTTATGGCTGTGTGAAAAAATATCTTTCTCTCATCTGTCCTCAGCACAGTTAAGATCTGAATATTTCCTGGCTCAGCACCAGATACAAATAACTGCCTGTCCCCAGGAGTCTACAGAATATAGTTTCACATCCTAGAAACGAAACAGGCTAAGTAAAGTTATGCAGGATATGCCCTTTCTTATCTGAAAATTCAAGTATTTCTGAGATCCATACTAACATGGTAACACGTTACATTACAAGCTATACAGAACTCAGAACTTAAAACAAAGCGTGCCTGGGGGACCATTAGTTCGCAGTTGTATCCCAAAGGGAGAACTCTCGAGTCTCCTAACTTTCTGGTGACAGTTTCTTGCTTTACTCATCATATATAACCTTTCATCCTGTTTTGGTTTGATACCTGCTATTTCTTTGGGACAGGAAGACTGCATGTGTTTTAGCAGATGATTTTTCTGCAATGGTATTTCAAGAGGCAGTATGAAACATTGTGGAGAAAACAGCATACAATAGAGGAACACTTGGTTGTTTTACTGTTAAAGAAATAAGGCCCAACTGTGCCCATCAACATGCAAACCAAGAGGCAGAACCTGCCTCGAAGAGCTTTCCAATCTCTGCAATTCAGGAAGATAATACAATCCAACTGAAGTTACAGTTCAACTTCTTCCAGACTTTGCTTTCTATGAACTAGTACAGGAAGCCTAATGACCTAAACTGAAGGGCAGGGGCTTACTCCTGCAGCACCACCTGTCCCCTTTCCAGTCATCCTCAAGCAACACTATCAAGAGTGATAATCGAAGACAGAAACCATGCAGTATACGTGAACCTGTAATTCCTGATGACATATTCCCTGACTTGAATCCTAATCGCATGCAAACAAAACTGCCACACAGAAATGCAACTCTGTTTCTATTTGTTCTGTAGAAAAAGGCAGCTTTTAATTGGCAGCAGGAGAGTGAGGGTGTGCATACCTAACCCTGTGTAAAAGGTTCAGTTATATATTCCTCTGAATGGAAAATGGAAAGGGAAAAAAGATTGGTTTACAATGTTTAAATTCAGAATAGTCATGATACCAACAACAGAGATAACCAATGTCCAGCCCCTGAAAAATCCTGAGACTAATTTTTATGTGTTTTTAACTGGATTTGGTCATTTACATTAAGCATTAAGACTAACCCACTTCAATAGCCACTGGAACCAAATGCCTTTGTTTAATTTTTAAAACCAGTTCATGTGTTCATGAAAAATTAAACAATATAAGAGGAAGCAAGCAAACAGGAGTTCTTTATGCAGCAGAGGAGAAGAAATTATTTTCTTACTCTTAAATTTCTCATGCATCTGTAAACAACTTTAAAAACAGATACCTGCAAAAACAGTTAAAACCAAGAGCCGCTGCATTAAAAACTCCTTTCTTACTGGCACAATGGAGATGTTCTGACAGGCCTCACTGCCGTAGCTTCAGATATCACCCAAACTGTCTCCAGTCCTAGAGACTACTCATCCTAAAGCATCAGTAATATGGAAACAGGTAGCTACACCTGGGCCATTTAAAAATCCAGCATCATATCACAAAGTGACAATCACTAGCACTCTAAAAACCTATAGAAGAAACTACTCCGAGTGCTGGTTTTACTATGAAGTAATAGTTTCTGGCAGAGGGGCACGGCAGATCACTGAAAACGCTTACACGATTCATAAACTATCATAAGCAACATAAATCAGAGCCCATCTGGCAACTCCCAAACACTATAAAATCAGCACCTGCATTTCATTCTCTATCAGCATCTTTGAGCCAAGAAGCAGAACGCTTTTGTGAATGTGACTTTTATTATCCCCTCTGCATAGAAGAACATGCCCACTATCATATAGCAGGTCCAGCCAAATCAAGAAGAAAAAGTCTGTTATTCCAACTATGATTAACAATTAAAAGTGCAAATTTAAATTGCTGAAGCCCAGCAATGTTGATCCATCAACACTATTGACCCATCAAACAAATCAAGCTTCATTACCACAGACAGACAAAATTCAAAGAAGAGGGAGAGCTCCTCTTCTTTTAAAGACAGGCAGTACTGTTTAGCAAGCAGCATGTGTGAAGCCCAGTAGCTAAGCAGACCATAATAACTGTTCAAGGAAATACAAATGAGAAAGTCTTGGGAAAGCAAACATCAGCCTGACTGAAACAAAAACTCTGCTTGCATTCCATTTTTTTTACTTTTTAAGTTGTTATTCCAACACAGAGTATTTGAAAACGGGTGCTTACTGTGGTTACATTTCACTCATCCAAAAGGGACTGGAGAAGGGGGTCATAAGGAACTCAGTGCTATGTGTATCAAGATAAGTACTTTTAGATAATCATAAGGGATAACAAAACAATCTACTATTTCATCAGCAGACAGTCCAGATAAAATCCAGATTTAATCCAGATGAAAGAGTCTTACAACATTAGGTCAAACTAGGGTCTTCCACCATTTCATTAATTTTAAGAAAAGAAATCTGTATGATGTGTACTTTTTTCCCCAAAGAGCTATGCAGGAATCCATACCTGGAGGAATGTGAGCGCTGCTCTCTGAAGTAAACATTCAGCATAGCAAATTTCTGCATGGATTTCCTCTAGTGTCACACGGAGAGGAGAAGAAAACAAATAAACCAAACAAAAAGTAATTAAAAAACAGTTAGTCCACTAATTAGGAATATGATCACAAAGCTCAAACTGAGAAAAATATTTTCCAGATTTCCTGTAGTGTTTCAGTTCTACCCCACTGAAACAACCCCAAACAGTAATGATATGCAGCTACAGAAACTTTACAGGAATTCTCTACTGCTTTCCTTGGATCTCAAATCTTTCTAAGTATTTCTTTACCCAGTAATTTTTGGAAATGCTGAGTAAGTAACCAACACAAAATGTTGATTTTGTGGGCGGTGACATGGCAATTGCCAAAACATTGATCCAGAAATTTTGGAGATGTCAAATCAGAGATTTTCATCAGTGAATTTATAATTTGCAAGATTATTATTACGTGAAGAATTCTACACCACTCAAATTGCAGAAAATGAGAAAAAAAAAAAAAGATGAAAACATGCATTTACAGATAACGTTACCTTCAGTGAAGTGCTCAAGGCTCTGTCTATGCACAAGGTTGTTGATGGAATCGGCTACCGTTGATTTCTTCCTAAATCTGCAGAAAATTCAGTTTGGTCACTCTGAACATGAAGCATCCACGAAAGAACAATACCTTTCAGCTGCCCCCCCATAAAGTCATTAATATACCTCTAGTTCTCACCAACCCTCTGTCAGCTTACCATATATACAAACTTCAGCACATTCCATACAGAACTCAGTCAACATGGTCCTCCTGGGATCCATTGTTTATTCTTGATGTAACAGCTAGCTACAGAACAACCATCACCAAATGGGAAGGTTCTGCAGTGTCTGTAAATGGTAAATAACTCCCAGACACTGCAGAACCAGGGCTACAGATAGGACAGAAATCTAACTGACAAGAAAAATCAGACAGTGCAGTAAAACAAAGCTTTCAAGACTAGACTGATGAAAATCCTAAGTTATGTGGTCTGACCTCACAACTGACTCTCCTTTGAGCAGGAGGCTAGACCTCCTGATGTCCCTTCCCACCTAAGTTTTCATAGGAATTCTAGGAAATCACACGACCTTTCTTAACCTCTATGTCTTTCAAATTTTCCCATTGAGAGACCTACTGACTGAATTGCTCCACACTTACTTTTGACAGGTGGCTTGAGCTTCCTTCATTGTGTTTCCTGCATTCAGTATGTCCTGAGGATCAAACGTCATCATAGCTTGCATTTCCAATATGGTGGCATAAGTCAGTGCATGATACATGCTATCTTTAGTTCTGCAAGAAAACACAAGATGCAAAGCACAGTTGGTTTGACTATATTTTTTTTAAAGTTTTTTTTTAAATTAATACTAATCCAATTCCAGAAATTCCTCAGTCTGATGGGAACTAAGTCTAGATAAACTAGAAATCAAACACAAAGTATATGCAAAATAATCAAGAAATGTTAATATATTGAGATTTGTACAGGAAATCATGTCTACAGATCCAGTTTCAATAAGTGTGCTGAGATGTTCCAGTTCCGAGCCAAGGATAGTTACTGCACACACAACACAAAGCACAGGAGTTAACTACAGGTCTAACCATCCGGGGCCACAGAATGAAGGGTTTTTTAAAATGGAGTATCTAATAAATACTACAACACGTTACACAAATCCAGATACTATTCTTCTATTTTGGGACAGTTACTCAGGAAAGACTCAAGGAGACAAGTAACACAACACTATGACCACAGCAAAAATAGAATTTTTTTCAAACAGATCTTCCCACTGGAAACATTCCAGTCTACACCAACCATTACAGCTTTTTCCTCCCCTCCCTTTCTGCCAACTTTCCACTCCAATTTGTTCAGCTTAAATATTCTTCAGTGGGATTTCAGATGGTGCCGCTTCAGCAGAAAGCCAAAAATTTTGGCATTAGAGCAAGGAAAACAATTAACTCGTCCCTGCAGCTATTGCCAGCACCTTTCCTCTGGTGGAAGAAGAGTTTATATATTGCATGTGTTTACAGCATTCAACCAGCACCCATGCATGTTATAATCCTTTGCAAAATCAATCAAAATATCTTCAGGTCTAGAGGTCCAACAAAGTTGACGCAGGAAATATGTTAAAGGGAAAGCTCTGATGAATTCCTGCCACAGAAACTGTCTGTAGACCTTGCTAACCCACCCTTGACAAACACCATCACTTAGACAAATCCTGCTAAAGAGCAACAATTGCTATTTCTATTGTTTACATTTTTAGAATTAATCAGATCGTTGTATATTGCAAGGAGTATTAAAAAAATACTTGCAGTCAAACAAGGAAATTCCTCCAACATAATCTGCACCCTCAGTATGCCTGTTCTCAAAAGGTGTAGTTCAGGTGTTGCTTCTCAAAATGAGCCACTTCAGTTCCTTTTTCTTTCAAGGAGAAAGCAGTGTGCCGGCAACATGTCCTTGCTGCAAATAGGGCTAATGGTATCTTGAGCTGCATTAGCAGTGTTGCTGCCAGCAGGCTGAGGGAGGTGATGGCTCTGCAAAGCACTAGTGAGGTCACACCTGGAGCCACACCTGTGCCCACTACAGGGCTCCTCAGTACAAGAGAGACATGTGCATACTTGAGAAAGTCCAACAAAGGTCCATGATGAGGACGAAAATAATTAACTGTTTCTCCTGTGAGCAAAAGCTGAGAGAGCTGGGACTGTTCTGTCTGGAGAAGAGACGATCCCTCAGAGGGATTGTATATCATATAGAGATACTTGAACGGAGGATGCCAAGAGGATGGAGTCAGGCCCTTTTCAGTGGTGCCCAATGACAGATCCATAGGCAATGGGCACAAACTGAAACACAGGAGGCTCTGTCTGAACATTGGGAAACACTCTTTTACTGTGAAGGTGACTGAGCACCTCAGAGAGCTTGTGGAGTCTCCATCTGGAAATGGCCCTGGATAACCAGCTCCAGGTGGCCCAGCTTGAGCAGGTGACCTCCAGAGGTCTCTTCCAACCTCAACCACTCTGATTCAGTGGTTTTGTTTGAAGGGGAAAAGCCAAACTTTAAAGACACCTCAACCCGTTTAATTTCTCCCTGGGAATACACTTACCTACCCAGGTTTTGATACCTGGATTGAACTGAAAGATAATGTTAAGGATAACTCAAGACACTCCTACATGAAACAGTGATCTATTAACTCACTGTGGCAACTTGGACACCTTTAAATTTTCTAACAATTCCTACACTATTATGCATTAATTCTTTTGCTTGATGGAGTAAAGTATCTTTAAGTATCCTCAGGAGTCCTTGATGTTGTTTAGTGTTTTCCAGAGCCAAACTACAACATTGTGCATATCTAAAGTAACCCCTCTAAATAACATTAAGCAATAAAATAACCAAAGAAAAATCCAGGTGATGATACAATCCTGACTTTCTTTGTATTTTTTGAGATCTAGTGATTAAAACAATACCTAGCGCTGCCACAGATTGCATTACACAGATACCTGGTGCTTCTCTTGCCAACCTTCATGACAGCGAAGGGCTACTTTTTTCTAATACACTTGGGACAAAGGAGGGTGGCTGTACTGAAGAGATTTGATGTGTACATGTTCAAACCTCACTGCAGTCTGTGTTTTGTTAAGGCTGTGCTTAACTCCTAGCTGACTTCACCACGTCCAGAGGCTACCTAACAAGCCGCTCTATCCAACCTCAAAATCAATTTAGCATTAAAAGCTTTTTGGAAAATCACATACTGCCATAAATACTATGAGCCCCAGACTATGCTAGCATCCATCTCATCTCCAACATGAATAAGAAGAACAGAAATAATGGAGAAATCAGTTTAAAATCCAGTGGAGTCATGACAGCTCTGTCTTGGCCGCCTGCATCACGATTCTTTGATTAGACTGATACTGCAAAGTAGGAAAAAAAAAATGATTGTACTATAAAATACCAGCCTGATGAACCATTCCTGTTAATTTGATTACTCATCAGCCTCAGTGGGCGCAAATAAATGCACTTTATCTCATATGTGTTAAAACAAAGCCCTTCCAAATATTCGAATTCAAAGCACTAGACAGTCCCCACTCAAAATTTAGAAAGTTGCTTTCAAAATCAAACCAGATAATTCTTAAATTCACTGTGGTAAAAGGAAACTTGATACATAAAAATGGCAAAGAGGGATTTCTCTCTACAATAATCTGCTTCCAAATAACTCCTGCTCTAATCAATGGTTTCATCTGTTTTGCTTCTAACATTTTAAAGGACATAATAATTACTGTTTATCATTAGTAAACTGGTATTTATCCACACTAAAATCTACACTTCTTTTTCAGGGCCTGGGAGGCGGGTGGAAATGCAACCAACTGTAACAGTTTTCCATGCCATTTATACAAACCGTACAATTAAAGTTGTCAGTTACACCGTGGCATAACGCCAGAAGTTTTAAGGCCTGCATTTTATATGGATGGATACAGAATAAAACTTGATGGGCTTGTTTTTTTGGGTTTTTTTTCCTTTCTCCCTTCCTTCTTTTGGTTCCTCAGCAGCACTTTCCTCGGGACATTGTTGGAGTTAACAAGCCTTTATGACATAAATACAACTAACATTCTGATTAATGACTTATCCCAGTGGCTGGTATCACATGGCTGAATAAGAGGATTATAAGTAATATCTTTAGGCACTTGTAGAGTTATGCCAGATGCCTGTTCTCCAACCACGGTGCAATCATCTTGTAGCATTGCCCTTTCTTGAGGGCTGATGAAGAACGGTTTTATTACTGCTTCAAAACAAGTATCTAAGCTCCCCACTCCAGCTGAAGTATGAAAATCAAAAAGCTTGGCTTGTTTTGGCCTCAGAATTAACCCAAGGTCTACTATTCTTTTGTGAAAAATACCGTGCCCAAAATCTTTTCGTGGATCCTTTTATAGTAATTCAGCAGACAGGACACACACTACAGGGTTGCAGAAAATCCAGGCTTAAGTCCATGCCCCGACTTAGTATTAAAATGCTCGTAACAGGTGAAACAAATCCAGCAGTAGAGTGAGGAAGTCCCTCCACAGACCAGCAAACATTCTGTCCATTCAGGTGTACCTGAGTGAGAGAGGCTCAAATCAAACCTGCATCAGGAGAATGCAGTCCCACAGGGCCCCAAGGCTTTCCTCATTTTTGATCAGAAGCTCCACCCAGTGTCCAATCAACCCACCGGACCTACTGTCTGGACTTCCATAGAAGTTCTCTGCTTTGATGAATCAATATTTTTCAATAAAAATCTGTTTCCTATGAAAACTCCCCACTAGCATTAAGCTTACAACTAGAAAAGACTGTTCTAACCAGCCACCAGCCTGGCTCTCTAGTTACCACAAGACACCAGAACAGTCTAATCCAAAATACTGCGGTTCAACAAGAGTACACCTGAGCCTTTTTGATCTAAGCCATTCTGCAAAATTCGTAATCTAGTAAATTCTTTCAGCTAGAAGGAGAAACCAACAGTTAAGTCAGGTTTTGGCAGCAATGCCTTTATTTGCAAAGATTACAAAAGATGTGTTCTTCCAGAATTCAGGCATAAAAAGATAAAAAAACCCCTAGAAATAATGACTTTTATGTTCCTGACATTCTTTACAACACATAGGTAAGTTGAGCTTTCTGCAGAGCTGTACACCAATTTCATCCAACCACTGCCTTGAGATTCACTCTACCCCTATGTGCTTCCCCCTTACTCCTTCACCACTCCCAGTTTGACAATCTCACCTTCTTTATTACAACAGTTCCCAGAGAAAGCTCCTCCACCCCACTGAACAACCTCATGTTTGCTTTTGTTCTACAAGGGCAAGAACATTTCACCACACAATGAAGAAAAAAGATTTCCATTCCTTAGTAACATCTTTCAACTTTTTAAAGATCAGAATAAACAAGATTAACATTTAGTACTGTAAATGGGGTCTACCTAAACATTCCAGTGATAGTAAGTAAGTACCACAGAACTACACTCTTCCAGTAAGAGTTTCACAGTAACTAGCAGAGCAGTAACACAATCTCTTCACACCTACCCAAGAAACTCCCACATCAAAGGACTAAAATTACTTTTAAAACATGGCCATTCTAGAATTAACATTCCACCAAACAACACCAAGTCCTTTTTGGAGACTATTTTCAGAATAAAGTCAACTGCCTGGAAGTAAACACTCTCGTACTGTTCATACAATATTGCAAGCAGCAAAACAAATGGGTTCCAGGTCATCCAACAATCCAGATCACACTGTGTCATGAATTTATCTTCATTATTTACCATTCTCCCAAGTGGTTTTACATCAGCAAACTATCAGGTGCTTATGCCATGCTTTATTTCAGGATAATTATTAAAATACAAAAAATTCGCCTTGAGGAAAGGAAAGGGACATCTCACCAGAATCAACTCTTTAATTTATGATTATTTGCTTGCAATTACATGAGGGCTAAAATCTAGTCACCTTTTAATCAATTTATTCTATGTATCTCAGGTCTGAGGAGGCAGATGAGGTTTTGTTTCCCCATTCCAGTGACTGGACAGTTTCAGTGTTACTCATTGTTACAGTTAACAGGTTACATGCTGAAAATTACTGCCGCATTTGGTGACTAAATTTAAGGAATTTCTTAAGAGTTCTTAGACTTCATCTAAATACTCCATATAAAACACTAACTTAAAATTATTTCAGAAACTGTAAGCTAACTGGAGCCCACTATTATACAGTGACTGCTAATGATAATAAAGAAAAGTCACTCTAAAACCTAAAATGCAGCTGAGCAAACAAGAAAAGTTACATAACATGAAGCAAAAAGGCCAGATTAAATTTTTTTCTGAAACAAGATCATCTCTTCTTTATGATGGATTTGCTTTTCTAATAGGCAAAAATGAGCTTTACTTCAACACAAGTCTAGACACCATCCTCAAATATTTATTTTTAAGCTGCTAGGAAAGACATTCCAATTTTCACTCTCACACATTGCCAAATCTGCTCACAGTTACACATGGTGCAAATCAGTTGAAAATACACTTATTGTGGAAGCCAAATGTGAGTAATTTAGTCAATCTGCAGCAATGTAATACAGAGCAGAGTATGTCCTAGAGCCCCAGTGATAAAGCTGCAAAATCTATGATATGATATTCTTTACAGGCATGTAAAAACTGAAAAGTATTTCTTCAAACAAAGTCAGTATGTTTATGGACTGTGAAAATCAATTTCAAATCTCAGCATGCTGAAAGGCAACAGTGAGGAACTGATGACTCCTAAAGAAAATATTCAATGTTACCATATGTGCCCACTCTACAGCTCTTGTCATCCCCTGAAGAGATGGAGCGTGTCCTTAATGGATATCATCTGTGGGGAAATTCAGCATCCTGTTTCTGCATTACACCCGCAAAGGTTCTAAGTCTGTATTGTCCTCACTGCCAAAGCCAACAGGAATACAGGCCATCTCATAACAACAGGATAACAAGAAAAATCAGTTTCAAAATGGTTTTGGGATGTGGAATGAAGTCATGTGCAAAATGAGAGCATCAGCTCATGAAATATGTTCTGCAGGGCCCAACAAAAGCTGAATGAAAGCTTAGCCAATGAAAGAAAAATGGATTTACAAAAAAACCCTCCAACTCCTCAGCCTCCCTAGATTTTGCAGTGTTTTGAAAACCCTCTTCAATAAAATCTCTCTCTTATTTTATGGCAAGCACTGAGGAAGCCTTTCCAGGTGGGCACAGGGGCTTTGCTGTCAGAATTTAATGAGAAAACAGTTATTCTTCTTACCGTTATTATGATATCTTCTGATGATATAAACACATAACAACACTGCTGTGAATGCGCCCAGTGTCACTAATACATCCAATCCTACAATTTATCATCAATGTCTTTAGCAGAGTGTACTTTCCTGATTAAGCTACAGATTCTGGCAACTAAAACTGAGGCTGATACCTCAGCAAAGCAGATATGTAGTCTTCACCGCAGTTACCCTTTATGCATATCAAAGACACCCTACTGCACTACCTATGAATTTTACTCGTTCCACATTCCAGTGGTCTGAAAGGCGGCACGATGTAATTTGCTGACGGCTCAAAAATCAGTGGAGAAAATTGGGAAAAAAAATGTGAATTAACCACACATTTCAATAAGCCAAGAGCACAGGTAACTTCAGGACAGGGTATGGAAACTCACAGACATTGTAAAGACACAACAATTTTTAGATGGTATTTTATGATCTCACTGCTTACAGCTGGGTCACTCATTACATGCTGGGCTACAACGTTATTAGGAAACAGAGTGCGTGACCACAACACAGAAATGCAAAGTAAGCTGTGAGAAAGTTTCTGCAAGAGTTTATTAAAAAAAAATAAAAAGGAATTCATACCTAAAGTAATGTGTCTCAAACCTGGCAATTCATGGTCAGTTGCTCGTTTAGACACAAACTCATAAATTCTCAAATTCTCATAGTATGTAGAAAAATATGGGAAAAGAGGAGGAAAAAAAAAATCACAGAAGATGGTTTTTATTCTTCAAGAAGGAAAAATCTCACATATAGTATTACAGCTGAGAGATTACTTCTTTGGACAATTCTGTACTTTTTGTAGCTGCCTTTGCTCAATCCTGTGATTTACTCACCCAAGTGTAAAGCACTTATTGTCTTCCCCAAAACTTACCACATTAACTTACCGCCCCCTCCTGAAATAAACCACACAGTCCTATTAACTAATAATAGACATCTAGCTGTCTAAATTAATTCTCATGAGAGATGGTGAAGCAAAGAAAAATAAACAGAGGAAAACTAGTAAAAGTAATCAACTTACTTTGCTTGTAAAGAAGCCAAAGCATCTGAGAACTTGTTGTTAAGAAACAAATCCAGAGCTGCCATACACTCATGCAATGCCACGTTGAGGTCTGATGTAGGTGACCTGTCAGAGAAGAGAATAAACTCAGCACATCATTTCTCCTTCCTTGGTGCACTGTTGCTACATTCAACCCCCCCTTCTTCAGTTCCAGCCTTATTTTCATGCATAACCTGCTATTCCATTTTTAGTGATAGCAAAAAATTAAAGTGGCTTCCATTACATTTGTGGTTTGTTTTGTTTTTTTTTAACTATGCTCTTACCCTCTGACATGCGGAAAGCGATTTAAGCGTTGTACTTCTTGAAAATAAGATAAACTGCATGCACAGTAAAAAAGAACCTGGACACGCAGAAGTTACTGTGTGGGAGTGCGGCAATTTGATGAGCTCAGACAACAAGAACATAGAATCACTTGGTGACAATGCACATCTGACTGTGCATAAGGCTGACAGAGACTGCAGGTGGGGAACGTTATGATCATGCTGTCACTTTAAGGATAAGACATGGACTGCTGCTTGAACATCTGCTTTAGTTCAGCTCATGTTCAGTATGGTTCCTGACCATTAGGCCACTACAGGCTTGCAGGCAGGTTAAAATTTCACACTGTGCCTGCTCCTGGGAACATCGCTGTCCCTAAGAAGGGCTACTGCACTCAAACAAAAAAAACTGCTGCTGCGTCTCCAAGTCAGAAGATTCTCAGTGGCTTACTCTGGCTGTACTTTTCTCCTTTACAACATTCAGATGTCAGCCTGACCTGTCACAAGGGTTCTCAGCTGGTCTTTGAGTTACTGGCAGCAGGATAATACAGACCAGCTGAACAAGTTTGGCCCAGTTTCATCACCACCAGAACTGCCAGAAAAAAAAAATCCACAGAAGAAACAATAAGGCCTTGGACTAACAAAGTTAAGGTCACCTGCCCAACGTTAGGACAGTTGAAACATCTGCATCTAATGATCAAAGAGCTACATTGCACTAATATATTATATACGAGTCTGTACAAAAAAATTCCCTCAACAAAATACAAACAAATCCTCATCATGTTCCTGGCTCTGGACAGCTCTAACTGATGGGATCTGTCTTGTGACTTAGAAACTATGCTATTTCTTTAATAAAATGGCACAACACACAGCCTGTTGAAAGGAAAAGCAGAAAGCAAAGTGCTGGTATCAGCTTAAGGGAAAGGCAGGGGAACGCAGAGCAAACAGACAGCATCAGTAATATCCACTGACTGCAGCAGGGTTTGTTTTCATTTATAAGAATAATGACTGCAAAGAAAAAAGTGCATAAATATATATATGAAAAACAGGATTATAAATCTGAGAGAAACATTATATGACACTGTTCATAGTGGCTGTTTTCATCACACTGCAAATCCTTCTGCACCCAGGAGACTCTCCAAGTGCTTTGCAAACATTGATTAACCAAGTCTTGGCAGCAGTCTCATACAATATGCAGTATCAGGTCTGCCTAACTATTCTGAGCCTTACTTACTCTAAAAATTAAAACTTTGCCAATTGTTGTTTACATATATTACAATTCTTATCAGCCTTTAAAAGACTTTGTCCCTGAACCAAGCAGCATATTTAACACTATATAAAACATTTTCTTCTGTTTTAAAATTCTTAACTAGTAACATTTTACCTGGGTTTTTTTCTTTTTTTTTTTTTTTGTCACGCAGGAGAATTATCCCATTCAAACAAACCTTTTCAAAATATTCCTTTGAAACAGAAAGATGACAAAGAAAAAAACACTATTGAAGCTCAAAGCACAAATAAGCTGTATTACTTAATTGACATCTTTTCTACACTAAGAACTATTCACAGAATCACAGAATCACAGAATAACCAGGTTGGAAGAGACCCACCGGATCACCGAGTCCAACCGTTCCTACCAAACACTTAACACAATGCCATTCCCAACAGCAGCAAAAATACAAGTTGCACAGCTCCCTCACACTCCAGGGAACCTGTCATTTGACATAGTGCCCAAGTAAAGGGCTGAACACAATTTACACCTTACATAAATGCTACAAAACATCATTTGTTGCTGTTAACAATAGGGAAGAAATGCTTCAAGCTTGAGAGTGCTAAGCATTTTAGCAAACTGATTAGTCATGCTTCAGTGGGCTGCAGATTCTCTCCTGCTTTCAATAGCAAGATCAGAATTGCCTCAAAGCTAAATGGAAAATGCTGTGCATTGCTACTTACCTTTCTGCTAAATCCCTTATGCTTTCTGACATAGTCATTTGCATGCTCACTCAGCATCAAGGCACGAACATACAGCAGCAGCAGCAGCGCTGGGTGCTACTTAACCAGCTTGGAGCGACAGTCACACTGCAAGTGCAGGGTAGGGCACCTCTGCCTGCCTGCGATAACATCCTCTCTGATTGGTCATTACGGATGGTACGACGACAGTTATGAGCATCACTAGTTCACTCACAACATCCTACAAATGAGCAATCTGGGTGCTGGTTCATGGCACATGAAGTTCATACATCACTGGACACTAAGAATGTAGAAGGTGCTGGCAGTTGCCAGCATCTTTGATCTACAGACCCATCTGAAACTAGTGGCAGCAACAGCTATCTCTCATTCAGTACAAGCCTGGCAGAAGTCAACTATCCCCGTAGTTATGAATCTGAAACCACAAAAATTACAGCATACAGCAGTGGACCACTTTGAAAACCTACGAACCAGAACAGAGAGTCAAATGAGGCCAGCTGACAGGTAGGAGAACTGAGCATTAATTGCTGCAAATGTGAGAGACAGACAGGTGAGAGAGACAAGAAAGTACTTCTCCCCAGCAAGGATGCTCCACAAAACAGGCTTCAACCCACCAGCCAAACTGCTTCTTATTGGTTCCTATCCCTTTAGGCAGCAGTAAGGCTTGACTCGGTCTTTGTAAACAACTGTCTTTAATGTCACAACATTTAATGGTGTGGGTTAGCATAAACCACTTAACCGATGTAGGGGGTTATGGCCAGTTATCCCAAACCGCTTTCCTGGCACATCAGCAGTCCTGGTCCTGCCTATAAAAAGAGGAGCTACAAGCAGCAAAAGCAGTCAACTTACTCATTAATGACAGCTGGACTGTAGAAGTTGATCAGCCATGATCTACTTCGATAAATTAATTTCTTCAAAAGCCTCTAATGTTAGAAACTATTTACGTCTTTTCTCCTACATGGTCTTACTTGTTAGATTACACAATGCAGCACTCGGCATGAATACAGCAACTGCTGAAGGAAGAGCCCAAAATGATAAACAAGCAAACGATAATTTCAGGAAGATAGTTGGCAGGCTTTAACATACTCGATCGGGTCTCTTGCTGTTTTTACGTCATCCTGTACAGGAAAAACCTATGCTGCATTTGGTATAAAAATTATTGTAATAGATCCAGAGACTGCCCCATTAATGACTTCATTACACGTTCACAACAGCACCACGTACCTGGGCCACAGCAGGAGATAAAAGATATTACTGGGTTGGGTTTTTTTTCCCACAGTTGGGAATAACTACCACTTACAATTTAAAATTAACCAGGGTGCTTCCATGGCAGGATCACGAGCCACTCTGAAAAGATTACTCAACATTTTCACTAGCTGTTTATACAATTTGTATTCAATGCTGTATTTCTCCAGTCTTTAAAGTTCTGTATGGTGAAGGCTCTGGCTGTTTCTGCCAAGTTCTTCAAGACTTGAATTGGCTGGTTTTTATTTGAATACCACTTCTCTGGAAGCAATTATATGCTCAGATAACCTTTAGCTTCCAGCCTCTCTATCACCACACATATCAATGTTTTTTTTTAACTAAAGAAAACTAATCTAAAAAAATAAGACCTGAAATATTTCCAGATTTAGGCCATCCCCTCCTCTGTTTTAGAAGCTTCTTTCCTTTTTGCTTTCTGGCAGCAGGTCTTACAAAGGACAGGAATATGGTTCTCACTGTGATTTTATTATTTATGAAATCATTGTGCTCTGCCCTGGGAACCATGACTGCCAGTGCTTTGCAAATCGTAATTACAGCCTATTCTGTGACTTTAGGTAAGACCTGACCTCCTTACTCCACTACATCCTCATGGAAGAAGTGCACTAACTTCGACACCTTAGGCAATTCACCTTAAACATCAATTCCTTTTTACACCAACGGCAATATCAAACAAAACGAATAAGCAGACCTAAGCAAAACTGATTCCTGAACATTGATGAAAAGTAAAGGATTTTCAAAAGTAAAGAATCATGTTTCCATGATCGAAAAGAGGAGGAGGAAAGGCTTTTTTGAGGATGGGCATTACCGTATTTCTGCATTTTTTATTTCACTGTGTGCATGATGTTGACTGGTTTCTCACTATAAGTTTGCAGCGTATATGCCTCATCATTTGTAGTTGGGTTTTATGGATTTCTTCAATAAAAAGGATTCTGCACCTGTATTCTGCAAAACACTGAACTACCGACTCATTCAACTTCAGGAATTATCAGAACTTTGCAAGAAAGGTAAGTCTGAAGTTTGTGCCTTTATAGTAATGCTTTCAATAGTAATTCAAGAGCTCCCTCAGTATTATGAAACATTGAAAGTAAGTTAAATCAGTCACAATCTAATATATGGATACAGTTCTCTGCCAGATCTACTTTATCTGCATAAGTCAGCTGAGGTAATGTGCACAGGAAACTTCATTTGGAGGAAAAGAATAAGATACAAAGAGTCAACCACAACCCAGCTAAAACAGTACTTGATGAAAAGCCACCACAGAGAAAACCAAGTGCTGGTGACTCAGTACTTGACCCTCTCCCCATCATCAGGAGGCTCCTGGAGTGAGGAGCAATGGAAGCACGCTCTGTTTTACCAAATACACGCTAGTCCCAAAGATTTAAAGCAAGTGAGATGCAAGATCAGAGAAAAGCATCTAATGGAAAGATTATATCCCCATCCCAAAGAAACTTCACAGCAAAATCTCTGTGATCATAACTAGGGACCTTCTGTCTCAGGGACTTGAACCACATCAGTGCGACTGGGTTCAGTAATGACTGACGCTGCTTTCATCTTACTCAGAAATATCTGCAAAGCTACTCTAATGAGTACTAGCCTGGGTTCTGGCATGACTGCTGCAATAATTCTACCTATACAGCATGGCTGGCTTCTGCTCCTGCAGTCCCACTGACACATTTCTTCTGCAACACAACAGAAACCATTTAGCACCCACTTACTACGTGGAAGGCAAGGAGGACACAGTTGCTTATAATGAAGGGTTAGAATTTAAGCTCAAAAGTTTCCTGTTAAGAATTTTTGATTTTATTTTATATGTAGCAATTCAAACAATACAGTGTTTTGGCCTCCTTTGCTCCCTTTATATCAAGGACTCTCTATGTAACACATAGTTTTGATTTTTGCATGAAAACACTAATCTTGCTATTAAGAGGCAGCACAAACACTCACAGGACTGGCTTGCACCAACACATGTTTTTGCAGCTCTTCTAAGCTACAGGCATCCATAGTGAATACACCTGGCAGTGCACCTTACTGCTATGACTAGAGAGCTGAGGATGTAAAGAGAAACAATAATTAGCATTACATTGTCTCTGTCTTTACAAAGAGATGTAGAGAGGGTTGCTTCAAGCTATGTAGTCAGAAAAAAAGTAATAAATTGTTAAACAACTTCTTTATAGAGTATGAAGCAGAATCGAAAAGAGATTAGTCTCACATGCCCAAAGCAGCTTCATTTTTTTCTGAAGAGGAAGGAGTTATAAAACCATATTGCTCCCTACAAACATTGTGCCACTCAGGCTACCAAAGCTTCATCAGCGCTAACACTACAACCATTCACAGATGTGAGGAGCATCTCAAAGCACGTTTCCAAGCTCTGCATTTCAGTTCTTGACCAAAAAAACATCTAAAACCACTTCCAACACACAAACACAACCTGACCAACATGTGTGGCAGGTACCGTCACTGATACCAGGGTGTCCTTCTCACCACGTGTTTTCAAAAATACCAACAGTGAACACAGAAATTCTTGCCATGACACCAGTTTCTCTCCTCATATAATGCTGGATAATCACAGAGACCTTACGAGACACCAGTGTACACCTGGAGCAACCTCCTTCGCATTTTCAAGTTTGCCAGGTCATTTCTAAGTCAATGACCACCACTTCTCTAAATAGATGACTGCTTTGAGCAACACTGAATTACAGTCTCAGACTGAAAAAATCTCTACATTCAAAAAAAAAAAAAAGCACATTACTTGAGAAGAATTCTTTTCCACTTTTGCAAATATTTCCAAGAGCACACGAGATCAGAAGTAATCTCAGATGAACGCTCCCCATTACCATGAAAAGGAGAACCAGTAAGCAGTTCTCACAATAATTTATTACTATTCAGTTTTCAGACAATACAGAAACTTCTTCATAATTCAAAAGCAAATAAGTTAATGCAAGAACATTAATTCTACTGTATCCTTTCCCATTCTATTTGCCAAGCTAGTAATACCTCAGCATTTATCTTTTCGTGTTCTCAAACATGTTTCTGGCCTGTGACTGACTCCTTAGTGCTGCCGAAACATCATTACTTCTAACAACAAAGCAACTGGAAAGGTTTCAATATTCGAGTTCTCCATATATCCTGTATAGAAACACGACAGTGATGCAAGTGTGGAATTCACAAGATCTTTGTCAGTATTCCAGGTTGTACATGGAATATGGCATGATTTATTTTTGAGGTTAACTCAGCTCTGAACCCACTAAGTTGTTGATGCCTCAGCAATGTCAAAAGGTCTTTTGTTAAAACGATACTCAAGCTTTCAGTGAGTCTGTTTCAGAGAAAGCTCACAAAATGAAGGGATGTGGCAAAACAGTCAAGTGAGTGGAACAAAGTCCAGGGCATCAGTAGACTCATGTTCTGCCTCTGGTTCCACCGCTGTTTAACTGGCACCAAGCAGGATCTAGGTTGCACTATGTTCACAGTTCTCATCCTGTATTTGAATGAGCAAACACTGCAATAAACTCCTTATGACAGGTTTGTTCAGACAAATAAAAAGTGTCGGTGCTGGTTTTGCAGTTCCCTTTCCGTGTCATACTGCCATGACTACTCACAGAGGGCTACACGCACCATATGGGTGATTATTCCCAGCAAGTAGAATTACCTGCATCAGAGATAATGAAAAAAAAAAAATTTATACACACACACACAATACAGTCTGACAGTCTGGCAAATGACTTGATACTCAAGTATCCTGGAACTGCTAGAACTTACTGGAGCGTACACAGAAAAAATTAGCTCACACAGGGTCAAAATTAAAAGAAAACAAATATATCAAGCATTAAAGAAAGTTATAGGATCGCTGCAATTAAGAATAACTGTTCATCACAAATCAGCCTGTATTGATGCTTGGCAAGCGTTAACTGCTCGTCTTTCTCAATTCAAAGGCTCTCCAATCTTTTGTGACTTAGAAGGAGAGATATGGTTCATATCATACCTTTTTGTTTCAGAGGCTTAAGGTCTTTAGACAACTTTACAACATCCATTTGCTCTTTCCCCAAAGTCTTTTAACTTCTCACAGTTTTACTGCCTCTGGTCACTCTACACTTCTGACACAGTTCTATAGTTCCTCTTGATATATAAAGGTCTAATTTTTTTCATATTAAAACTACTGAGCAAACAACAAGACCTGTAGCAGTCAACACCACTGCCAGTGGGCAGTGGTGTTGACTGCTACAGGTCTTGTTGTTTGCTCAGTAGTGGGCAGTGGTGTTGAGCACATTTAGGTACCCAGCAAACTAACAAGAAAAGGATTAAGCAATATGCAAGCTCACATCTGCCATGCTCATGGTAAGAAACCAAAAAGACTCCGAGGAATTTGTTTTTGTAAGAACTGCAAGATCAAGACAGAGGTCTGTATTATTTCTGAAATAAGATTCAGTGGGAATTTAAGGAGGGATATTAAGCAATTTTCCCTTTGGTTGGATTCTCCATTACCTAGCAACAGTAAAGACTGGCTGGTAGATTATTAAAGTAGTTACCTACACACATTCGGTGTTCTGTAAAGTCTGGGTTGTACTTTCTTATGCAGATTTACATTTCCCTTCTTTCAGACTTCAGTGTGCTGATGAATATGGAAGCCATGAAAGACACATTTTGCCTGAAAAGGCATTTTCCCACAGTACTTAATCTGAGCTGAAATGTTTCTTGTTTAAGTTTTTTGTTTGGGTTTTTTTTTATTACACCTATGCAAAATATTTTCAAAATAAATTACTCTGCAATATGTTTTATTGCAACTTAAGAAAAAATAATCATGCTTTTGTTTCAATTCCATTGCTGAACAGTACTTTAGGCTCTCATAAAAAATACCTATAGGAATGGCACAAAAGACTTTAACAAATAGAGGATCACTGATTTGCCTTTAATCATTATTTTACAAGAATTTTCAGATAATGTTTCCCTGAGAGCTTCCAACAAACTGACTATATTTCAGGGGTCATCTGCAAAGCTTGCTTCACGGCACCTTGACCAATAACAATGCCACTTTCTCTCCAATTACACAAAAATTCAAGCCTAGCACTTCAACACACCTTTATAACTCTTGAACCTGCCTATTGAAACAATACGCAAGAACAGAAAAAAAGTACTAGTAGCAAGTTTTCTTGGCACTCGGTATTTCTAAAGCCATTTAGAAGAGTTATTCTTAGGCACAATGGCTTCAAGCAGCAGATAGTTATTCTCTCCATTTCAGAGCACAAAAAACAACTAAACAAGCTACCTGTGGATAAAACCAAAAAAACAAACAAAACCAAAAAACCCAAGGCTGATTTTGAAGTCAGAATTAGAGCAATTTGTGATCATTCTGGCATTTTTTCCCCTCTTTCTGACAGGAAACACTGGTGAAAATTAAAAACTCTGATGCAGATACAGTGAGAAGATTTCATCAGCTCAGGATAATAACTTTAGTTAGAGCCAACGAGGAAGAAAGATAAAATCACATGTAAATTCAATATTGCCTTCTATTTGATTTGCATTCAAGACTCAAGCCATGAAGTTAAGTATATCTGAATAACCATCCTAACATACCGACACCCTTCTGATAGTTTTCTCCAAAAGGATGACTCAAAGTTTTATTATCAAAGTGAAGACAAAAGCTGAAAATCTGCAAAATAGGAGGGCATTTTCCACAACTCCTCCACAAAAAAAACATCTAGCATTTAGTTTTTAGTTCCCGCCAGTCAGCTGCTCACTAGGCAATCAACTCTTCCACCTATGCGCTGCTGCTGAAAAACTATTCCCGAAACACATCTGAAACCTAAGAAACCACAAGCTCAGCCCTGAAAAAAAACATTGCCTAGGAGCTTCATTGTGGGTTTAAAGGAGCACTTTGAGTAAAGTATGAACTAAAATAAGGAAAAAGTAATGTTTTTCTCCCAAAAATTAGTGACAATCTTGATATATATATATATATGCGCTTTCAACATTTTGTACTACAGTAACTGAAATATCTAAAGCACTTTACATCTCAGTACAATGTCAGACTGGAAAAGAAGACAGATGGTTCCAGTAGATGGAGCTGCAGAAAGGCGTTGACAACCCAGCACCAAGCTCTTCAGTAGCTCCAGTAACACAGTCTGACTTGTGGGACAACCTGCCCAGCCTAGGAAAATTCAGCTAACTTCTTCCTGGTTCTGATTTTGCAAACACTACTCTGTGCATTCAAAACTTTCTGAAGCGCAACGCGGTCATAATCACAATCTCGCAGCCTTTGTCAATGCAAACACAAGACCTGGAAGTTGTGATGTCATTTAAAAATCATTATTGCAAACATATGGCCCCTTCCCACCGTGGAGAGTACAACGGAAGTTAATAATAATAAAAAAAAAATGTTGGCCCATTAAAGAGTTATCAAGAGAGAGCATGGGATGCATCATTTGAGATTATTAACAGGGCTAACAGACTGTGGTTTTTAATCCTGTGAGACTTTGCTGATTTAAGTGCCACTAGACACCTCACCTCCACTCTCTAACAACCGCGATGTTCACACAGATGCCATCAAAAGTGAGCACCATCGTGTAGCTTATACTATCTAAAACCCAGGGGATGTTTTCCACCGTGGTTTCTGCAGGCGAACAACAATCTCGGGTTGTTTGCTGTTTTCAGCTTTAAGATACAAGGAATGCACCCAGGCAAAGACAGAGCAAACCACCACTTCATGAATCACAGAATTACAAGGTTGGAAAAGACTCGCAGGATCATTGAGTCCAACCATTCCTCCCAACCACTAAACCATGTCCCTCAGTGCCTCGTCTACCCGTCCTTTAAACACCTCCAGGGAAGGTGACTCAACCTCCTCCCTGGGCAGCCTCTGCCAGTGCCCAATGACCCTTTCTGTGAAGAATTTTTTCCTAATGTCCTCTGCCTAAATCTCCCCTGGCGGAGCTTGAGGCCATTCCCTCTTGTCCTGTCCCCTGTCACTTGGGAGAAGAGGCCAGCACCCTCCTCTCCACAACCTCCTTTCAGGTAGTTGTAGAGAGCAATGAGGTCTCCCCTCAGCCTCCTCTTCTCCAGGCTAAACACCCCCAGCTCTCTCAGCCGTTCCTCATAAGGCCTGTTCTCCAGCCCTTTCACCAGCTTGGTTGCTCTTCTCTGTACTCGCTCCAGAGCCTCAACATCCTTCTTGTGGTGAGGGGCCCAGAACTGAACACAGGATTCGAGGAGTGGTCTCACCAGTGCCGAGTACAGAGGGAGAATAACCTCCCTGGACCTGCTGGTCACGCCGTTTCTGATCCAAGCCAAGACGCCATTGGCCTTCTTGGCCACCTGGGCACAAGCCCTTAGGGCAGCCACATCTCAAACGCACCCCCGGTCGCCAGAAGGTTATTTGCACAGCGACTCAGCTGCTGAAGAAGCGGCTCCCTCAGAGGCGGCGAGGGGAGCCCAGAGGGCGGGAGAGGAGAGTTCTCCACCTGCCGAGCGAGAAGGCATCGAGTCACCGAGTCCTCATCGCCCGCGTTTCGCTCCCGAAAGCCGCGTGAACTCGCGGCTCGAGGAGCGGGACGCGGTTTCCCTCAGTCCCGGCTGCGAAGCTTCAAGTTAATTGGCGCGTGGCCGCCGAAGGGAAGCGGCACCGGGAGGCGGTGAGGGGAGGGGGCGATGAGGGGAGAGCGGTGAGGGGAGGGGGCGATGAGGGGAGAGCGGTGAGGAGAGGGGGCGATGAGGGGAGGCGAACGCCTTCCTCCAGAGGAGAAGCAAATCCCCGAAGCGCCAAGAGCCCCTCCCGCCCCTCCGGGGGCCACAGGCGGACGGAGCCGCCCGCTCGGAGCCGCCGCGACCCCCGCGCCCCGCCCGGCCCGGCCCGTACCCGCCGCCCGCCCGGGCGTCCATGGAGGCGGCCCCGCAGGCGTCCGCGCCGGAGCGAGGGCTGCGCGCCCGGCGGAGCCTCCGCGCATGTTCGGGCGGCGCCGGGCGGGGCCGCCCCCAGGTGAGCGGCTGCGGCAGCGCCGCCCCCGGCGGGACCGGAGCCTCCCGGGAGCCAGGGGCGAGGGCTGGAGGGCGGCCGGGAGCCTCCCGCGGGGCGGGAGCAAAGGGTGCGGGATGGGATCGCGGGATGCGGGATGGAGGGCGGTCCCGGCTGCCTCCCGCGGGATGGGAGCGAAGGATGCGGGATGCAGGCAGCCCCAGATGCCTCCTTCGGGGTGGGATCGCGGGATACGGGATGGGAGCAAAGGATGCGGGATGTAGGGCACCTCCGGCTGCCTCCCTCAGGATGGGAACAAAGAATGCGGGATGGAGGGCAGCTCCAGCTGTCTCCGTCGGGATGGGAGCGTGGGATGTGGGATGCAGGCAGCCCCAGCTGCCTCCCTCGGGATGGGAACGCAGGGTAAGGAATGGGAATGCGGGGTACGGGATGGGAACAAAGGATGCGGGATGGAGGACACCTCCGGCTGCCTCCCTCAGGATGGGAACAAAGGATGCGGGATGGAGGGCAACTCTAGCTGCCTCCCTCGGGATGGGAACGAAGGATGCAGGATGTAGGGCGGCCCTGGCTTCCCCCCTTGGGATGGGAACGTGGCATACGGGATGGGAACAAAGGATGCGGAATGTAGGGCACCTCTGCCTCCCTCATGGTGGGAACAAAGGATGTGGGACGGGGACGTGGGATGCAAACAAAGGATGTGGGATGTATGGTGGCCCCAGCTGCATCCCTCTGCATGGTATCGCGGGACACGGGGTGGGAATGAAGGATGCGGGATGCAGGGCAGCCCTGGCTGCCTCTCTCGGTCTGGGAACGTGGGCTATGGGGCCGCTGCAGTTGCCTCCCTCAGGCTGGGATTATGGGATGCGGGGCAGTCCCTGCTGCCTCCCTTGGGGTGGGAAGGAAGGATGCGGGATGCAGGCAGCCCTGGCTGCCTCCCTCGGGCTGCGGATCTGCACAGCTGCAGTGCTTCAGGCAGCTGAGGGAAGGGAAGCAGCTGAGAGGGAAAGATTTGTTATCACCGTGCGAGAGAATTGGTCATTAATTCCTGCAGAGAAAGAAACTCAAGGAAAATATCATTTCTATCGAGCAGAGGGTAGCCTACACGTTGTAAGAGCCTGCTCCCAGGAAAGTGTTTGCTGGGGTGGAGTGCTCTGCCCCAAACCACAAAGGTCAGGTAATGGCACAGGAGGAGGAACTCCCAGCCCTGCTCACAAATCCAAGTTATCCATTCAGGAACAAATTATTTAAAGTACAGAGTGAGAGAAAAGAAAAAAAAAAAAAAGCTAAAGCAAATGAGATTTCTAATAGATATGCAATTGTTCGATTGTTGATTGTTTAATCAATGATTAAAACATCATTTTAATTTGGTCATTGCATGTACCATAGAATCACAGAGTGTTTTGGGTTGGAAAGGACCTTGAAGTCCATCCCGTTCCAATCTCCCTCCCATGGGCAGGGGCACCTTTCTCTAGATCAGATTGCTCAAAGCCCCATCCAACCTGGCCTTGGAACACCTCCAGGGATGGGGCATCTACAACTTCTCTGCGTGACCTGTGCGAGTGCCTCACCACCCCCCACCGTAACAAATTTCTTCCTAATATCTAGTCTAAATCTCCTCTTTCACCTTGAAATGATTCCCTGTTGTCCTATCACTGCATTCCCTGATAAAGAGGGATTATAATCGCATCAATCACACAGCTTCAGGGTTACAGGGATAACAGTTCAGGAGAGATTGACAAAGGAGTTTGTGGAAGGAAATGAATGGGGAAAGAATGCAAAGGTATACAGGGCCGAGGGAGTGGCAAGACAAACAGAAGGACTGGGTTGACATAATGAAACAATGGGCACGTTAATAAGAACAGTGGGTGTGCAGGTTTAAAAAGGCAGAATTTATTAGCTGAGCACAGACAATGTGCAGGGAGGAGATGGTGGGCAGCAAGCCTGGCTCATGCCCCAGTGCAGGGGTGCAGCTGCCTCGGGAGAGACGCTGAGACAACTGGAGGGAGCATATTTGATCCCTTTGAGCGTGCTTTTCAGTCTCACAACAGGCAGAGAAATTCATAGTTGTTTTAGAGAAACTGAACATTTCAGATCAGCAAGGGATTTCACAAGGAGCAGTGACAAGGACCTTCACAGAGCTATTTTTGTACAGATGCAAACCCACATTTTTTGGCATAAAGTATTTGTTACACACATTTAGTTCTTCAAATTGCCAAGCTCATACATATTCCAGCTTACAGCTTTCATAATGAAGACAGACCCGTTTGGATGAGCACTTCAGATACAGCCCATTTAGCCTAAAGAACATCTTTATTCTAAATTGCTTTTTACAGCTTTTAGGAATTCTCAGTTATAGGGACAAAGTTGAAAAAGCTAAAACTGAAGGACAAATTTGCATCATTAGCTTAAATGCAGGTCGAATTAGTTATTCTCCTAAGCATGTTATTTTAAGTTCATGAACAGAATAGTTGTGCTTTTAATATGTGACAGGAAGATAAGTATTTTAAGATAAACTGATAATATATTAAGGAAGGTTAGAAAATATAAATCTATGGCTAACATTCAACTAGAACTTTTACGTACAGTTTTCAGGATTCTGGGTTGCTGGTTTGAACCTCATCAAAGTTATTTATTCAGTAGAAGCTCTTACTGGATGTGAGCCCAAAATGAGATTCAAACTCCAGACTCCTCAGAACTATTTATAACTCAAAGACCCTGGTCTACAAAAAAAATAATACAAGAAAGCTTTTACCTAAAAATCCATTGAGGCTTCTCAAAATAATTTTTTTCTGTCCCCATGATCACACCTGTTTGTGTAACATCTTCAGAGAGTCTGCATTGTGCAGAACACAACCCCAAACACCTTTCAGCTTTGAATATAAGAAATTCAATGCTACATAAGTCTCAACAGAATAAATATTGAATCTGTCCACACAGGAAATCAGTCTGAGTAAGTGGATCAGGATGACTTCATTTACTGACCTGGGCACCGTAAGGTGCAAAGCCAAGAAAGCCAACAGCTTGCAGTGTTACAAGGATCTCTTCCTGGTCAGTGCCGGCTAGGACATAACTCTGATGTCAAAGGTAAGAATTTCACCCTGCATTATCAGCAAACTAAATCCTCAAGCACATATCTTGTTCAAAGCAGCATTTCTGTCAAATTCTTAATCTTCTTTCAGTTATTTGTACAGCCCTGGAGAGCAACTGGCTGCTCATGCTGACAGAGAAAAGAAAACGCCTTATAAAACCTCTCCTACCTATAGAATACACAAAAGTAAAATGGGATAAAGATCCTTATACTATCCACAAGATCACCTTTCTAAACTACATCAGTTAAGATATCAGACCCATTGTCATTTAGAATCAGGAAACAGGTGAGCATTAAGAAGTGTTTTGTCCAAAATCATCTAATAAATCAACAAGAGATAACTAGAAACAACATTCTGATGTCTTGAATATGCATGCAAACAATGCAGCTTCTTCCCCTTCTATCAGCTAGCTACCAGATCCCCTGCTTTGAAAACTAAGACTTTAAACAGAAAACAAAAAACATAAGGTCCTAGCAGCTCTACATCTCTCAATTTTAGCACAACGGCAATTCTTATACATTCTATGCAAGGAATGGTAATGCAGCTGGTATTATTTATGTATTTTTTGTTGTTGATGTTTCTTTAAGCAGACTGTGGATGAAAGTTACTTCTTTTTCAGGATATTACGGACTCAAACTTAATGGCTCATCCCCTGACAAATTAAATTTTCCTTCTGACCTTTTCTTGGACAGGACACAAGCCAAAATGTACTGTGAAGCTTCCCACAAAAATCAGGAACATGGGATTCGCAGACTTCCCTATCAGTCTACAAGCACAGGAGGAAAATATTGTTACTTCCTTCTCCCTTCCCCCCAGCTTTTCTCCACCTAAGAAATTCCTTAACATTCTGCTGTCTTCCCTGCCTGCACAGGTATGGAATTGCAGTTCTGCACTAAGTGCAGACAGCATCTTCCTTCATTTTAGTCCCAGAGCTCCTTGGAAACACAAACTTTTGAGCTGTTTTGGTAGCACGAGAGTTTGACTGGTACTACGTGTAGCAGAGATATTGCTAGGGTGGAAGGAAATGCAGACTGGTTGTTGCACCAAGACTTCAGTGCTATGAGCCTGGCAAGTCTGTCTCTCCCCAGCTGGTGGTTGTACCCTTAGCCACTGCTTCAGAGACTTTGTCTCCTTCCCCTTTCTCCCCTGCCTTTAAATTCTAATATCTACACCTTGCTGCCAAGAAGGAAGACAACACAAGTTACTTTGCAGAGCTCAGTACCACTTACATAGGTAACTTAAAGCTCCACTGTACCTGCCAAAAGAGTGAATCTCAAACATGCATCAGGAAAGAGCTTCTATTTGGGAAAATTACTGCCTGCTTCCACTACAAACTATTGACTTTCTACTTTTAATCTGACATTGTCTTGTGTTTTATACTTGCACAAGGCAAACAAATCCTCTTCCCTCTTACAGTAAAAGACAGATGCATCTGAAAGCCAACTTTCATGTTCACTCTAACATGTTCCATGAACAATGAAACTAAATTCGAGACCATTCAGTGCCAGAATACAGAATTCCATAAAAAGACAATGTGACTGCAGTTGCCAATGTTTTGAGCAGGGGTTGGATTACGTGACCTTCATGGTCCCTTCCAACCCAAACCATTCTATGAATCTCCAATTTTACCCTTTTATTAATTAAACCTTATACTCTATATTATCTAAAAATATTATCATCTAAAAATACCATTCTATCGGCATCACAAAAACATAACATGCACACAAATCACCTTGAAAGCTCAGGGTAAAGCATGACTAAAATGTTCTAATACTAAAGTTATAATTCGGTTAAATATTCAAATTCTGAGACAGTCAATTTAAATTTAAGTAGATAAATGAAACTGTTGAGAATTTAGTGGGGAAACAACAGTAGGCAACACGATTCTGACAGCTGGTTGCTGTTTCTGTGAAGTGGCAGCATACAGCAGGCGTGTCAGGCGGCAGGAAAGTCCGTGTGAACCAAAGAAACTAACTCCAATACTGAGGTCCAACACAACAGCTTTTAAGTATCAAACAGGAGAGTTAATATTCTGTCACATCAAGTCTCCTGGCTTCAAGCTCACTGTGCTGAAGCCAACAGCTTTCCAGAGAACTCCAGTTAAAAGTCGATCTGGCATGTCAGTCCCTGCACCGAGCACATTTTATTCCTCATACATACTTCCCAGTGATATAAGAGATTTAACATGAATCCCTAGTGCGTTCTTCCAATCCAGTTTCTAGTTAAGTTGGTTCAGATAACTTGTGTTGGAAATTTAACTGTCAGGAGGCCAATTAATCTGCTGGACATGAGATATCTTCAATCTTTTCACCGCAACAGTATTTGTGAACACAACAGGAACTTATACATGACAGAACTTCATAGTATGGGAAATTTAGGGAAAATGAAAAGAGGATATCAAATTATTCGAGATACTTAGAAACAATCTTCTGTTACATGATAAAAAGTTAAATGGACTGCACGCAATTTGGAGAGGAGAGAAGGCTGAGAAAACTTGGCAGGGGACTTAGAAAGAAATGGGCAGCCTGCAGAAGGCTTCAAATAGCCTCGAGAATGTGTGAGCCTGATAAAATTAATGAAGATATTACATTGCTTAATCCAGCTATTATCTCATTAACAGAAGATAAGCAGAGATTTGGGTCCACTTAGATGTGTATATTAAAACCCAGCTTTACTGTAACAAAAGGAATGGCTGCTGGAATTCCTAAACCTCTGATCAAACACTCCACACCCTGACATGAAGGACATATGCTGACAGACATATTTGGAAGAATCACACATGCTGGGTCAAACTAAAGATCTCTTAAGCCCTGTATCTTGACAGCAGCCAGCAGAGGATGCTCATGTATCTTCACAGATAAATCTTAAGTATCTAAACATTAAAGCTCTGCAATCCTTGTGCAGGGAAAAATCCCTGGAGAGGAGTAGCCTGACTTTTCTTTGAAGCTGCCACAGCTCCTAATGAAGGAAGTGACAGCCAAGATTAGCGTGCACTTCAGCTAACCTCAAGATTCAGGCAACTTTCTTCTCTGAAAATTAACCCACTTCCATCAGACTAGAATCGGCACACCCTGGATGTTTGCATTACAGCTCACAGCACCCTTTTAAAAATACGCAAACAGTTTACACTTATGTACTTAAATTTTATTTCTTATAATTACAGGCTATTGTTAGAATTTTTAAACAAAAGGGAAGTCTATAAATAGAGGCTAATCCCACCTGAACAAGGCGTGTTTTTTTAAAAAAAACAAACAGTTAAAACTTCATAAAAGTAATGCCATTTAGCTCACAGCAGTGGTTTGTTGGTAGTCTGAGTAAAAGTACTATAGTCAGAGTCAGTAACATGAAATGTAACATCAAATGACTCAAAACTTTAAATTCCGTAAAGGAAAGCAGGAATATATATATAATATATACATATAATATTGTGTTGGTCCACTGAGTATACATTTTTAACAAAAGATAAGAAACTATGTAATCCAGTTAAGCGTGTGATTTGCAAGATTAGTGTACACTCATTACAAAGATGTATAGATAAGATCACTATTTAATACTTGCAAAATTTTAAGTTATTTTTTCTTGAGCAGGTGTTTAAATGCTCATTTCCCAGTGCAAAAGAAAAACCATCCCAGTCAAGTTACCCATTTTTCCTGAAAAATTGAAAACTACCCTCAAACTTGTACAACAGCAGCAGTGAGAGGTAATGGGAAGAGCTTAAATACACTGAAACACGGCCGAGTTCTTCCCTTTCCCAAGTGCTGTGTGTTGAAACACTTCAGTTTCCTCAACAGAAATACCACAGGTTAAAAGTGCAAGAGAACATAAAAAAAAAATCTCTTGAAATTTATGCTGCTGCCATCCATTTTTCTTAAATAGGGCAAAACATTATTCTTTTTGGAATTATTTTAATGAAACTGATTCTCCAGAATAGAGTTCTTTCAAAATGAAAAATAAGTTATTTTCATTAAGTTATTTTCATTAACATTCTATCAATCCTACTCTGACTCAGTGACCACAAAGAAATCATTCAGTTTAAGGTGCAACTATCAGTTGGCATTCAATAAATTACATATACAGAAAACAACTGTGGTTAAAAAAAGAAAAAAATCAGACTACCTCTTTTTTTCTTTCTATTTTCAATTCTATTTCAAATTTAACTTACAAACTTGCCAGATCAGCTGCATATTTCTCAGGCAAAAGAGGCTCAAATAGCAGCGGGGTATCATAATTTGAGTCATCTTGGCCAACAGCAAATGCATAAAACAAAGTAACAACAGGTCTGTCTTAAAACCTGTGACCATGCAAGAAAAGCATTAAAGGTTTCAGAAAGACACACTCTTTCTGACTTAGACTCCATGAAGATTGTTATTTCAAACCCAAACGTAGAATCTTCAATGAAGAGGAAAATCTACTGCATACATATAAAATAAAGCACTCCACAACTCTGGCATTACTAAAACCTCTTTAGAAGGACAAAAGGTTTCGAATGACTAACTGCCTGATGGGAAACAGTCAACCATGGCAGAATAATTGCTGTGTTCACTTTATGCTCAATTACCAATTGTTGACAGATTACAGTCAAACTGCTATCTTGCTATCTGCATTTTAAACTGATTTACTTACAGCTGGGAAAAGTACTTTGATCTTCCGAAAACTTCAGAGAAATTTAATGCTAAACTTAACAGTTATTCATACAATAACCAAAAGGATTGAATTCAGCAGAAACATTCACACCACTTTCAGAAATTTAATACCTTCCATAGTTTCTTGTATATATGTATCTTCTGATTAACATTTAAATAGGTTAGGTATTCAGGGAAAGGGACAAAACAGTTGACATAAGACAAGATCTTATTCTAAACTTCATGCTTCTGATATTTCAGATTTACTGAGTGCAATAGCCAGTTCCAAGTCTTCTTGCTCTTGCTGTTTTAGTCTCGCCAATCTTTCTTTCTCTTCTCTCTCACTTTCCCTCTTAGCCCATTCAATCATGTCTTCCTCAGTAGAATACTGCATTTTTAAAAGACAAAATAAATCAGATTAATAATACAATGATAACCAATCCTGTCCAAGTCCTTGGCTTAAGGGGCAACTGCAGTTTTTCAAAATATTGTATGCATTCTAGTCCTCAAATATTACTTGCTTTAAATTAATACGCTATTAAGATTAACTATTTAATACAGTATTAAATTAGCTTAGTTTAAGACTTAACTATTAAGAACTGTACTGAAGCCATCCAATTGACATCCAATTGAAGTATTTTTACGAAATATGCCATGTTTCAAAATACAGTATTAAGTTTCGAGAAGTTACTGAGCAGAAAGTGCTATAATCTAAATTCAAACGATTCTGGATAAAAACAAGTCTATATATAAAAAAAAATAAATCGGGAGAACATTTTGCAAAATATGCCCCAACCTGCACTGTGGGACATCCTGATTTACCCCCCTGCCAAGAAAAGTAAAATACTGGCTAAAATACTTCCGCCAAGAAGGAGCAAAGTAATAAGGTAACCACACAGTTAGAAGCCTCAGAGTAATATAAAGGTCACTGTGATACAAGAGAAAAAAAAAAAACCTAAATGGATTCTTTCTATGTAAATTGATGCGAACAGAATGTAAACTAAATTTATGTGGTACAATGACTACAAATTAGAGACAGTATTATCTCAAATAAAATACAAAAGATAATGCTAAAGTCTGTATCTAGTCAGCATGCAGAAAAGCTAAGAGGAAGGCAAAGCCCATGTCTTCATGAACATCCCAGTGTTAAGTCTGGAACGGGTATCTCATACCAGCCACTTTCTGCTTTGAGCTGCCACTTTGGGAAACAAATGCGGAAAAGCTTAAGTCTTTTCCACAGTTCACTTAGTGTTTTAAAAAATAATTGCAGCTGGAAAAAGAAAACTTTTTCCTTCATCATGAAGATGAACAATTTTGCTTTCTCTACTACTTTCCACATTCTGTCCTCCAAACAGCTTCTCAGTCCCTCTAACAGTGATCAGTAACAGCATTTTAGAAATTATCATGCTACAAAACACATCAACCAGTGCAAGTCAAGTTTCAGAGCCTGTCAATCCTCAGTTTACTTCAATCCAGCACATAGTTTATTAGGCCTGAAAATAAGAAAGCAGAATGAACAAGGTACTGTAAATGCATACTGCATTTAACAAGTAATGAGCTTGAAAGTGAGATGACGCCTTTCAAAACTCCTCTTTGCAAAAACTCAAAAGAAAAAAGAAATATATATATAGGCATGCACAAACCTTTAGATTTGCTTCTACTGCTTGGACACCACGACTTCTATGAAATGGATTCTGGTTATAAAGAGACACTTACTACTTTTTACTTCATTGTACATAAATTGGTGATTTACTAGCCATTCAAAACACACCGAATTATGTTTCATTAACATACATCATTATGAGGCTGTTTATCAATATTTCAGTACAATGAAATTATGACCAAATGGTTCATTGACAGCTAAATTAAAATCACACCTTTCGTTTTATGTTTAATTGAATAGTTAACAGTGTTCTTGTTGTAGACAGATAATTTAAATCTGCAGCATTAAATGATAATCCCTAGAACACAAATATTTTAAAAGTCATATTTTCTAAAAGCTAGGAGGCCTTAATGGAAAAACTCACAAAAGCAATGCAATTTAAACATTAGCTACATTTTTCATTATTGTTTTAGGACAGCCTTAGCTGTAAACTAAACGTGAATTCTGTTTGAACTGGAAGTGATGTCCCTTTTGCAGATGGGATATGTTTTAATATTTTAGATTAGACTGAAGACTTCAGTGTGAACAATTCAAAGCTGTCATTATACTGAAACAAATGTAAAAAGTGTTTACTCACAGTACTGAAGTTTGCAAAATTGTTGGGGTCAGCCTCTTTACTGATGGTGGTGGGAGCAAATGGATCACAGAATAGATCTGCTTCTTGTTCTTTGGGAATGTCTGGGGCGGGGAAAGGCTGAAATGGATCGCTCGGTTTAAAGGAATCTGAAGAGTCTATTTGATTGATAGGTCTTTTCCCTTAGATTAAAATGAATTTAAAATGAATTTAAGATAGCAGGTAATAACATGCCAAAAAACAAATTCCAAAGCTACTTGGAATGCAACCACTTCTAGTAAACTAGGGGAGTTGCAATGATTTCAGAAGAAGGGTTGCAGATTTAAAAATTGAGGGTATGGTCCATAGTTTCTTAAAAGGTAATAGGACAAAAAGGAACACATATATGTTAATGATTCAAGGACAAAGTTAAGTACTAATTAACTGTTTTGGGAAGAGAATTTCTAACAGTTTTGTGCCCCTATTCTATGAGCACAATAACTTTATTTCTGCTCACCAACTGTCTATGATAATTCCAGCAAAGCTTTTATTATTTATTTGGACCAAGTTAATGCAATTTCATTCAGAGACCAGAAATACATTATGTGAGTCTTCAAAACGCCATGTTCTCTCACTACGATAACACCTGGAATTTCTGTAGTTTTTAAACTAACAGAATGAAGGAGTATGATAACAAGCAATTACAGGCTTAACTTTTTTTTTAATCCTTGCCTAAGTAGCTGCAGATACAGCAATAATCAGGCACAAGCCCCCACTTTTTTTCCTTTTTTCAGCTTAACCCTAGCTTTCAACCCCTTTGAGGACATTAACCCAAATACTTCCAAGAATAGTTGAGCTGAATTTCATCCCACCATTCTCTCCATATGTTACTGCTTACAGAAAAGGCTTCACTGCAGTTTCTTGAATTCAACTAGCAGTTTCTGCAAGTGGTTCAACACTTACAACAGTCATATTTTAAAACTTGCTTTTGTTTTCATTTTAAATTAAACCACAGAATTGAACCAAAGTGCTTATTATATTGCCTGTCACTGTTGCAAGTTAGTCTAAAAATTCTTCCACATACCAAAAGGGATTGTGATTTGGCAATGACTTAGAACAATACCCCCTTGGGAATATACAATTTATTTAGACACTTGGCAGATAGCCTAGCCATGATAGCGCTCACTCACTGATGATGTTCTGATACTGGCAAACACACACATCTATTTCTTGAATAATGTGGGAGAAGCAGCTATTTCTATGTAAGAAGGAGGAGTATGAAATACACAATCTCCATATCTGCCCCAAAAATCAGGAAATGAGGGTGTTTATCAGCATCTACCAAGGCTATGGATTTCAGAGGCAAACAGCCCTGCTGCACACTTTCCAGTAGCATGGTGAATTAAGAGAAATATTTTGGGGCATTTATTTGAAAAAGCATTCTCTCGTTTTGAATCAGACCAAGGGAATAATTAAAAATACATACACTTAAGTATCTTCTTTTTAAATTTCCATTAGGAAAATAAAGTTATTGGGAACGTTTACCAAGGTAACAATGGTATCATTTTTAATATGTGCAAAACAAACAGGCCACTTTTTTCTAGTCATTTATTGACAGGGATGCTGCTGTTCTGCTGTTAGAAGTTTGCATCTGAAAAGCAGATCTGTGCATCATGTCACAGCCACTCTCATACAATGAAGTCAGAAATCCTTTTTTCTTTTAAAAATTGACCACCATAAGGAAATGCTCTCAAACTTTCAAAATATCATCACTTGCCATGTCAGCTGTTTTAATGGTATTTACAATTAAGGTGATCACTTGTAAGGCATAAGCATGAACCAGATCTCACATCAACACTAGGAATTAAACAGCAGAGTTTAAACTTTAGCATTAATACTCCTACATTTATCGTGTTCCCCTTCTTTTGAGTAAAAAGATGAATACATGTTTAAGTTTCATGCTACAATTCTCCAAAACACCTTAAGATTCACCCTTACAGTGAAATAGTGACAAAATTATGCAGTAGTTTTAAAGAAAACAAAACAAAGGACAGAAACTTTAAAAGGAAAACTGGTAATAGATTTTCAAAAAAATAATAAAAAGAGGGTGAAAAGGCTGCTGTAACACAGGCTTGTTACAACTATAAGAATGTGTTCTTATCTTTGATAATCATGGTCTTTTCTGGGAAGCAGAGTGGTCTGTGTCTTGGAGCAGACCAGAGGACTCAGCTATCCTTCAATGGAGAAATGGAGAAAACTCCATAGGAAACTTGCATTGATTACTATTATTTTGCCTGGGTTTACTACTACAGGGCTCTGGCAAGGCCATCTGAACAAAGTTAATCTGAAAACCTGGCACAGTCATTTAACCCTATTTAATTCATTTTGCATTAAAACCAGAAGTTTTGCAATGGATAAATGACACTGAATTCTCACTTAAAGCATAATTTAATGCAAGATTGTCAATGTATCACACTAACAGCCATTTAAATTTGCAGCCATGCTATGGTTCTTGCGCATACTTATAGCAACTCTATTTTTTCCTGTTTTCTAAATCCTTTCCCTCTTCAAAAAACAAACTATGATTCTAAACACCATGGGAAAATTAACCACCAAGAGCTCAGGAACAGACTTGTTTCACATCTTGCTCATTGATTCTAAATGCAGACACTCTACTATCCCCTCGTAATAACTATCCCACTGCCAATGATGAAGAAACTAATTGTTAACAACATCTCAGCAGCAGCTCTTACCAGGTGGGGGTGGACAGGGCCTTGTGGGAGTTCCTGTTTTAGGGGGCAACGCAGGAGGGACGTCCTCATTTTTAGATGGTGGTTCCTCAAATAAGTTTTTAGTTATGATCACATCCTTGACAGAACCCAATGTGGAAGAGCTAAAGGGATCTTCATTGTTGGCCTTCAACAAAGAAAAGAGCAACATACACACTTTCAGCACAATTCTACTCATACTTTATCTTCTTTTCCACAATGTAATATTTATTTAGAACTGAAAGTTTCAACCAAGACAAAAAAGAAAATAATTCTGTTTGTTTTTAAACATATCAGCCATATACTCCAGGAGATTGAAAATCAAAAAGAACCAGGAAGGGTTAGCATGCACATCAATACAAAGTTAAATGCAGTTACACAGGCAAAAGTAATACTTTTGCTGTTAACTCAGTGATTTAAATAAAATACTTAAAATGTAACTTGAAATATAGAGAAAATATTTTAAACACCACAAAGACTACACTGCACTCTTCACAGAGGAACTGGAGGCCAATTTACTGTAAAGATGTCTTTTTCAAGAAAGTCAGCCATTATAAATCTTCAGTAGTGTCAAGGCTGTAATGAAACTTGGCAGAGAGAGTAAGCTGTGTCTCGTTGCTGCAGTTTCATGCATACTCTATGAGTGGCAGTAGCTTCACGTTACCTTTGACAGTGTGCTGAAGTCAGCAAAGCCGCTTCCAAAGGGTTCATTTCCAAACAAAGAGGCAAAGGGGTCTGTAGCTAAATACACACGTATCAAGCAAACAAAAAAAATAAATTAGAAGTTAAATATGAGAGATTTAAAAATCAAGAGACATATTTCATGAGGTAGTCACTTAAATTAATGTAAGTTATTAAGAGGCTTTTACAAAAACTCTAAGTGTCAACTACTAATTAAGAATAACATTAATTCTCCTGAACAGGGAATAACTCAAAGAAGGTACTGGTATTCTGGTTTCCTACATTTACATAAGTTAAACTCCAGTGAAAGTATTAAATAACTATACTACTGGATGTATGTATACACACACAAGTCTTTTTTGTGTACATATACCCATAAAAATTTATACACATAAAAAAATGTATACACACAAAAACAAGAGCCCATTTTTCTGACCGCAGGACAACCTGTGGAATAAGGTGTCTAAACCTCGTATCACTTCAATCTAATTCAACAGTACCCCTTCATTCCTACATGCCTCAAAATATGCAGAGCCTGCTATTCTGTAAAGCAAGAAGTGCACTGTCTTCACTAGTACTCACTTCTGCGTCTCTACAAATGGCAGGTGGGTTTTCCCCCCTACGTTAAACTGAACAGGTCTACAATAAGAAATCACACGTGGACTCATGTTTTGGATCACCGCTTGTTGGCGCATCTTGGGGGAACAGGAGATTAGCGCCTTCCCTAAAACCACTTTAGCCATTGGATAAGAAAAGGTCGTAGCGAAACAGAAGAGGCAAACTTTAACAGCAATAATTCTTGATGTAGTAGTTACTCTATCCCATACCTTTTCTTGCAGTGCAAAGCTATCTTGTATGTTTTTGAGAAAGAACACGAAATCTCTAAGAGCAACCCTAATGGGTAGCAGTACAAATCATTCCAATAGTCCAAACACTTAGATCAGGATATTTTACCAGTTTTAGGTAAGGCAGATGAATATATTTGCAAAATCAGTCTTCAGTAATAGTGCTACAGATGAGACAGTTTTAGTTTATAAAAACACTCCCTCACAAGCTTGCAACTTACATCATCCTTTAGAGGAAAATTCAGAGAACTTGGGAAAACTCTAAAATGCTCCATCGCAAATTCAGTTAAAAGATTAGAAAAAAAATAAGCAAAAGCAAATAAAAATAAACCCCAAAAGGTCTAGCATGTATAATCTACTTTTACCTGAATCATTTGATGCAGTAACAGTTGTTCCACCAGGAGCAAAAGGGTCATTCTTCTTCGATAGCTCTGTCTGAAACAAAAAAGCCTTTTGGAGGGAAATTTGGTTTTCAGCTTAAAAGATGTCAACTTCTAAGAATACAATCATGATTTATTTTAGTTTCAAAGTTTTAAGATACAATATTCTGGATGTAGCTTTTATCAGTGTCAGTAAACAAGCCTGTTAACAGAAACTCCTCCTCAAAACAGTGATTAACACTTCCAAAGGATGGAGAAGTACATGTGCAACATACTTGGTGACCACTACTGCAAAATTTAAGAAAACAGGACCCAAAAAGATAGGACAAGACACAGCAACAGGGTAAGAGATAACCTTTTATATACACTATTTCTTAATATCAGCATTTCAAGGCACATACAAGTGTACAGATATAGGTTTTGTCCAAATCATATATAGAAAGAAGTGAAAGGTATGCTATTAAACTCACTGTGTTATTAGTACTGTTGCCTGTGGTGCTAAATGGATCAGTGCCAGCAGTCGCAAAAGGATCAGTGGAGGACTGTTTGAAAAAACAGTCAGCTGCAAAAGGATCTGAGCCTTTGAAGGGATCGCCACCAAAGGGATCTGAAAAGTAAACAGCTCATGGACATTTCTGCTAGCTTTACTTAGGCTGATATCTTAAAAATTAAAGGTTATATTCCTTTTTTCATACTGCAAGAAGGTGACACATTTAAGATGAAGCAGTATCTCTCAAATATTAAATTCACCTGTCAATAATTTGCATTCTGCAATTTAAAACTTTGGACAAGCCAACACTTTCTGCACACCATGAAAAAATTTCAGATGGTGCCAGTTCAGTTTTAGATTCATCTGAGCTTACAGGTTCTTTAACCAAGCCCCTAAAAAAGGAAGCATTTTACAAAACCTCGTGTTTCTCAGAACTCTCCTACCCTCCCCAAACACAACTGACATTGTTAGTTGGCAGCTGGTGCACAATGCTTTTTTGCTAGTGTTCCTGCTGGCCATTTTTCTTCCTTGTCAGCAGTAACTCCATTCAGGACCAAGCAAATAACACAATGACATAGCCTATACAGCCAGTCTAAATGGACACTTCCCATGTTTTCCAGTATTTAGTTCTAAAGAAAGTTGGTACATTAAAAGCCTTTAAAAGAGTTCAGCATTACTTTGCATACAAAACGAGTAGTAGGGTTTTGGGGCCTTCTGTTCACCACTTTCACATACTTAAATTCCAACTAAGGATACTCCCAGCAGCAAGACAGAAGTTCACTGGCAATGAGCTTCTCTGAAAACCTTTAAACACAAGTGGCCAGCCGCTACTGCCATACAACTAACCTATGGTGACTTTTTGAGTCATTTCCACCTTTTCTTGCACTGAAAGCAGCAAGATTTTCTGCCCTCCCCCATACTCTTCCAGTATGAATCATTTACATTTACAACTAACACATTAAAAGTTACAAAGTGACTTACCAATTTTCCCAAAAGGGTCATCTTTGAAAGGATCGCCTGTTTGATTTTTAAAAAAACCAAAACAATACTTGTCATAAAGCACTTAGTTGAAGACTTTCGGAGACAAATTCATTTCTATAGGTAGAATTTAAACAACTCTCACTCAGGAATAATTTCACTATTTTCAGTGGAATGACTAGAGCTAGCATTAGATTAAGCAAGTATTAGTCAAGTAGCTCCTTACCAGCATGAAACACACAAAAGGAGCCACCTCACATTATGTATTTCTGTTTGCTATTTTCCATAAACAACTGTATTATTTACCACCACAGTAATCCAGGCTAATCACTGGTAGAAGCTTTGTCCCAGTTTTGATTGATTCTCTCAGGTGCTATGTACGGCAGCCCCTAAGCATTCATTTCCATACAGGATACATGGTGCCAAGTGCTTCAGTTATACTCCCTCATCTACATCTAAGAGACACTGATGTACTATTAGATGTAGGCATCTGTCCTTGACATACTGAGCACACAAAGTCAAAAGGTTGGCTACAGACACATCTTTCTCCTCTGAAAGAAAGGCCTTGTCACACGCTTTAATTAAGATCGCTTCGTTATAAACAAAAATTAAGCAATACCTACACAGAAATATTCAAGCTGGTTTTAATTAGTTTAATTTATTCATTAGAAGTATTAAATCTGCACTGACATTCTTTCAGAAGCCAAGGGATCTGAAACAAATTTAGCTTATTTTCCCTTCAAAGCAATATAAGCTAAATTGATCAGACCGTGTTGATTCTGAAAGCATGTAAAATCATATTAATGTGGCTGAAAACATCTGCTTCAGCGTTTAATCCAAATTAACTCCCCTTCCCCAAGTGCTCTATATAGACTGATAACTTCATCCAACATAGAAGAAAAAAACAAAATCAGAGCAGCAGCAGTTTTAAGTGTCAAATTCTTAAAATAAAGCATAGCGCTTCCCCAGGAGGAACAGATGGTGCAGTTCCACATTACCTTTTCCTGAGCACCAAACTCACCCTAAGTAGGCCACAGCCATTCATCCTCAACCACCCACCCGCACTCCATCCCACAGCTCACTGAACCCTTGGTTGATCCATTCGTGGATCTGTGCTGTAAAGTAGGGGAGGTGGACGGTGACAGAAGAACTCAAGAAGAGTGGTCAGCAAAAGGTGGTTTACACAGCTAATTAGAAAATCCAAATGAAGGAAGGAGAAACACCCCAGACCTCATTTCCATTTTTGTTAACACTACTGGCACCACACTCCTGTCACTCAAACACCTTCACATTTATTCTATAAAAAGCAGTTCCAAGGTGAAGATTCATCAGATGTGTTCATACAAGACCCTGTTTCTGCAAATCTGCACTTAGAGAGAGAAGTTTACTTACTGCCAACAAAAGGGTCAGACTGGAAGAACTCTAAGCTGGCTCCAGAAACTAGATCAGGCAATGCAGGAGATTCAGGATCAAATGGGTCTTCCTGGGCAATGCAAAAGTAGAGAAAGGTATTAAATTTTTAAGACACAGGACAGAAAACACTTATATGCGTTACCATTTAGTAGTTTCTTAAAGCTGAAGAAAAACAGACAGTTAGATTTATACACAACTCAATGGAGATCCAAAATAATTCTCAACAACAGCCTATCTGCTATATGTGATGAAATGACATTACACTCAAAACCAATAAGAAATATTCAACGACCATCATGCAAGTAACATGATGCAAGCCTGAAAAAGTTTAATTAGGAATTTTTAATTTAATTTTTCCTCCCTCAAATCTGAACAAACTCACTTTTTTGGTAACAGTTGCAGCCAGGGTCTCTTTCTCTTCCTCCACAACAGAGGCTGTTGTTTCAGGACTATTCCTTATCTATAAGGATAAAAGCAATTCACCATAAATACATTAATAAAATGGTGTATGTTGTGTAGTCATGTAAGTATTAAATTGCTAAAAGAATATACTGAAGGATACTTAAGTTCATGCTTATTATAGAACATACTGAAATGTTCCATAAATCTTGTGAAAGCTTAAAAAAAAAAGTCAAAAATCTACTAGTATATAAGGAGAGACATTTAAATCAAGACAGCTTTAGATTTTCTGTACTATTCTTTGTCCCATTCCTGTTGCACTAACCGGAGGCAGCTACTTTCCTTTAATGTTAATTTTACTACTCAATTTATGACATTTTGCTTTGGAAACAAATACAGAATTTTTTTCACTGCCATTTTCCAGCCAAGCTAGAATTGCCTCCTTTTCTGCTGATCAGCTTTCAGATTGCTTCAACATAGTCCCTCAGAATAACACCCTGAAATTTGACTTGTGCAAGCGTTTAAAAACATAACCTATCTTGATACATTCCTAACTTATTACAGCTTCACAGCTGCATTGCATCATGATCAAGCAGGCAAAGCACTACTCACTGAAGACACACTGTTTATTTGTTCATCTTCTGCTATACTCTCCCTTTCAGCATTCTCATTAAGGTTAGCAGTTTCACTGCTGCTGTTGCTAAGACTAGAATGATCCGCAGTTCCATTAACAAGTGTATGATGTGGCTGAGAGTGCCAATTAAACTGGTTATTTTCCAATTCTTTCAGCTCAAGGAGTTTTGTTTGCACCTGTAAACAGAAATAAATATATATGCATCAGTACAGCAGCACAGAAACTAACATATGACCATCTCCCCTTAAACACAAGATGGAAGTTCTATGCCTGAAATAATTTTCAAAACCAAGTATAATGAAACCCGCGTTCTTTCAATCAAAAGCTAAAATTTTAGAGACAAGCACAAATCTGATTTAGAAGAGACACAAACGACAAGAATCTTCTGCCAAGGAAGCAGACTGCATCACTGGCAACATCAAGATTTGTTGCTTTGTTTCTACTCAAACTTGTAAGGAGAGCTGCAAAGCTTTCGAGGTGGTTTTTTGTTTGGTTGGTTTGGGGGTAGTCATTTTTGGGGTTTTTTTTGTTTGTGTTTTGGGTTTTTTTGGCTTTTTTTTAATTTAAAGTATGTATTTGCAATTGCATTAAACTCTAAATTAAAAAGGCTGCTTTATCAGAATTCTCAGAAGGAAAACTAAGAGATTCATTGTCTTCTCCCACATGACTTTTGATGTCTACAAAATCCACGGAATATCCTCTTAAGCAAACAGTTATATTCATGTTGTTATTTCAGCAACATGCAGTGCCTCAAAGCAAACATTTACAATCAAACTGCCAGTTAGGAAGCAATTATTTAATTGGGCAGATTATGCAGACGGATGAACACAGTTCAGATATTCAGGTGTCTAAATCTCACTGTCTTCTGCTAGGGTCAGTCACCTAATAGAGTATTCATTGCCTTGCACATGCACAAGTGAGGTGGCAGCAAAGACAATATCGGGCGTCTTTCAAATACAGTGACGTCAGACCAACCATCAGATAATCTTACTTAAAGCACCAAACACCTATTGTTCATTACTTGTGAGCCAAGAGCAATAAAATCAGAAGAATTAATATAAAACCTAAAAACCTAGTTAAGAAAAAAAGTCTGTAGTACAGTCAAGCATAACCACTTGGATTATCAGCCTCAAATCTGTTTATCACAAGAACCTCTGACTTGTATATTAGTACAGGAATAGCACAACCTTATGTCTATTTGTGATGGAACAGTGGAAAATCTATTAGTCAGTTCCTAAACCTCAAAGCCAAATTTAAAAATTATGGCTGTGTTATAAGGCTTTTCAACAGAAGAAAGTGTTCTTGCATGAACACTAGCAGTGGAAGTCTTAAGAAAAAAAGCTGTTAACAAGTTAGACACGAATTGTGTGAAATGACCAGCCTAAAAGTCAGCCATTTCCAGGGTTCCAAGTTAATAGGAAGGCTTTTTTGTTTTAACTTGATAATGATGTGACTCTGGCTAACCTAGTAGACAGCTGACAAGTCAGAGAGGAACGATGAGGAAATGGTGCACAAAGAAACCCATCACTGAAGCAATAATAAATCACTGATTACAGACAGGAGCTAGGAGCCTTCCTTTAACCTAACAGCAGACACCTCAAGGCACAGTTCTGTGCTTAAAAACCAGCACAGCCATCTCTGCTTCTCAGTATCCAGTCTCAGTCCAATTTATTCTTTCACTTTACTTTCCTCCTTTGACAATGCACTAAGTAGACGTTACAGATTTTATACCAACTTCACTTCAATAAAGAATATTGAGAGCGTACCCCAGGCCACAGCTTTAAGAAAGCTTGAATAACTACTGGACATTAAGAATTTTAACATGCTATTTTTCATTCATTACATTAAGACAAATTATTTATAACATGTAATAAATTAATTCCTTTTTATTCACAAAACCTGGAGAAACATCATGAAGTATCTTGAGTCAGCCTCTAAGAATACCAAGAGCTACTAGCACAGAACACATGTGGAAGCAACGAACAACATGAGGAAACAGTGAAGAAAAAGAGGAAACGGTGAAGAAAAAAAGAAAACAATGCCTTCCCCTTAAGAAAAATCCCACTTAATGTTGTCAGCTGATTTTTTTCTTCCACATTGCCTTACCGAACTGATTTCCTGTTGTGAATCATGCAGATGTTGCTGAAGAGGTCCCAGCTGTGCTTTCCCAGACTCTATGCAATGCTCAAGCTCTGCAGTTTCTTGCTGCAGGCGACTCAGCTCCTCTTGAGCTTTTGTCAGTTCATCTTCATACTCTGAAATCTTTGATTCCTGGCTTGTTATTTCAGCCTTCAGCATGGCAATCTAAAGCATGAACAAATATTTCAAAGCCAAATAAAAAATCCAACCTCCAAATGCATCCGAACAGTACTATTTATGACAAGTAAAGACCTCATGGCTATTGCAGACCATGCCTGAAAGTTAATTCCCTACTGGTCTCAACAAGGTCACAGTATTCTAGCTGTTTTCCTGAACAACACAGATACTTCTAATACTGAAAATATAATTTTAGACCCTAAAGAAATACTATATCTTTAGATTAGAAAAAAATTACATAACCATAAGATGATTTTTTTCAACTAGCAGATCAGCCACTGTAATTAGTGCTTCTAATTACAGTTATATTGCAATATTTATTAGCACTTATACTTATTTGTGTACAAGCATATCTCTGTATATTTGTTGACACACTGATATGAAATTAGGAGGTCACAGAAGTGAGTGATACATTTCCTATTCTCTGTTGGTCACAAAACATTGACACGTAGGCTGTTTATTCATTTAAGTTTTTCTCCTTCCCCAATAACCATAACACGCTGCAAGGCTTCAAAATGAGGCATTTACTTTATCAAAGACCTTAGCCAGCAGACCTTACCAAATGGGCCTCCTCTGCACATTTCTGCCTGATATCATTAAGTTGTTCTTCCAACTTAGCCTTCTGCTCATCAAGATCATTAAGTATTTCCTGCGCTTCCTGTTTCTGAGCTTGCAGCTTTTGCAGATTATTGCTCTCCCGCTTCACTTCATCTTGTAGATCCTGTAATAAAACAGATTTGCTTTGCATTTGTTCCCTCTTTCCTCCTAACCACTAAATTCCGCAGTATAAACTGTGGCAGTAATTCTGACATCAAAGTATCAACAAATGGTCTTTCAAAAGTCAGCTTTCATAGCATAACAGACAAGCAAGTTTTCTCAAATTCTAACACAAAAATAATTAAGTTATTTGCTTTTACTTTTCGTTAGTAAAAAGAATCTCACTGGAATATTGAAGATAGCATGTCAGAGATTAACTGTTTCACTCACCAGGAGGTTAGGGTTTCATTTTTAATTTAGCAGCAGTCTTTATTCAGGATGCTAAATTACCTCTCTCCTATGTTTTAGCAATATGTTTTACTGAGTCCTTCAATAACAGAAATGCTTTATTCTGCTCCTTTCCCCTCAAAAACATATGGCCAAAAATAGGAACTTGTTTTAACAGCATGGTAAATGACCACAACTGGTGCATTATTAACCCAAATGCACTCCCTTCTAGAGCTTCTCTGCATCTGATTTTGGAAAAAAGAAAAAAAAAAGAGCCAAAAACTTATTTTCCATGCAATAGTCCTGGTAAGAAATGGACATTCCATACAGTACAATATGGTATTCCATACACTACAATATTCTTATGAAACGGCAGTACGTATGTATTTTGTATTCTAAGCACATTAGGTATCATCATATGATAATTGGTTAATTTCTAAGCAACAGGAACAATTCTACTTTAAACTGCAGAAATAACATTGAAAAAACATCAAGAAAAGAATTTAGGAAGAAGAAACAATCAAAGTCAAGAGGAAGAGATAAGACGAGGAGATCAAAAAGGATTACTACGAAAAGAAAAGGACTAGATGAAAAGAGAAGACTGCAGCCTTTCTGAGAAAATATAGTAATTGAAGGAAGAATCATGAGCAACAGTAAAAAAAGGAATAAAGATAAAAGAAAATTAAGGAGGATAAGAAAAAGTTGACATGAACTTCTGATTAGATCATTCACATGCTGTTCTAAGCTAAGATCCTGTTGTCCTTTTTAAGTTGTGTTTTGATTGTTTTGGGTTTTCTTTCTTTGGTGAGGGAGATAAGTCATCCATGTGCGCCAACACCTCCAGATTAGGCCAAAAAAGCCAGAGAAACAGGAATGCATATGGCGCAGCAGTCAGATGCTAGATGGATAGGTAACCTTAAGACAACTGGAAGACTACCTAAAGAAAAATCATAATTACGTTTATGAAATCACCCCAAAAAAAACCAACCCCATCAAAACAAAACACAAAATCCCAGAAACCCCACACAAAGCCCCTAAAATCAAATATGACTTTCATTGAAGTGTATATGACTGATGCACAGCAGTCAGACTAGGTGCTTTTCTGGTTATTTCCAATCTATGAAAGACAAACCAGAACACATACATAAAGCTATTACAGCAGCTACTGACTTGGAAAACTGGGACACTCTTGATCCATTCATTTTTTATATCGCTTTGAAAAGCAAATGTTAGCTGACACTCATCACAAGCAATGGGGGGAAAAAGTAACAGTCTAAAGAGATTTCAGTCTCCCTTCTCTGAAAGGAAGCAAGAATTCACATGTGCACAAGCTAGATGTAGATCACCTCCACTCTTGCTACATTCCTTGAGCCTCAAAGTCTGTCCTAGGCACAGCAGGAAAGAAGTGCAGAAGAGACCTTACTAAATCTGATGACCCTCAGAGGAGAAGAGAAGGAACAAAAAAACCCACCAAACTAAAAAAAGCAAACATGTTCACACAACAAAATTAAAGTGCAGAGTAGATACAATACACAGAACTGGGGATAATACTCAAAGACACGTCTTCATGCAGTAAACCAGGCTCCAGTTAAGCTTTCATTTTCAAGAACATCCCCACTTTAATGTTCAAGCACTGAATGAGATTCTATATGGAAACCATTAACATATTTGAGGTGCTACAAACTAGCATTTTCATGGTAACAGTAATCCGTATATTAGGCTTATGATAATTATTGCTTTCCATGTTAACGTAGCGTAGGAGAAGGAAAGTACAGAGATATGTATTGCCACAGATAGGTGGGATTTAATAGCTTGCCAGTCTGTACTTCACCAAACAATTCATGAGCTAAGAACTGTTAAGCCTGAAACAGCACCGAGAAGTCAAACTTCACTGACTTTCTAATGGCTCTGCAAGAAACAAAGAATAGAGGGAATCCAATGCCAAGTGGGATATTCATGGCATAAATCTGTTTAAGAAAACTCAGGCCAACAAGGAAATCAAAAGTCTAGAAGAGAAGGCCAGAAACATTCTGGACTACTTGGAAGGCCACCTTTCCAAAACACCTTTCACTTTCCACCCCCCTCTCTCAGGGTCCCATATACAATTACATTTTTACCCCGATCAATATAAATACGTGTTACGCTTTGTTCAAGAGCTATATGCATTTGTTTTAAAAATTCCTTTACAAAGTTTCAGCATCCCACTGAAAAGCAAAACATAGACCTTTAGATTTCATGTCAATATAGTTCTAGGGAACATGTAATTGTTGGGAAAGCCAGGAGAATCGCCACTTATTTTAGAGCCTTAGTAGGTAGGCTGGCAAACGACGCTCATGCTTGTGAAGGGCTAGATGCAAGATGAAAGCCTTGCTGATGTGTCTAAAAGCCCACAGCTTAAGGCAGTGCCTGGCTGCTGAAGCACACTGTGCTCCAACACCTGGGTCTAGAAGAGCAAGCTAGTGATAAGAGAGCAAGGGGACAGCCAAGCAGATGCATTTTGACATGCTGCTTGGTATGTGATCAAAAACTAAGGTTTTAGTTACACATTAACTCTGTAAAAAAGTTCACAGCTGCCAAGAGGAACTTTCCATATTTGAGTTTAATACTCCCATATTGGAAAACGGTAATCCGATCACAGAATAAACTAAGGAAATGGTGCCTCAGAAGTTTACCTTTGTCACTCTGCCCATAACTTGTAAGGAAAAAACATCCCTTAATCTTTGCTACTAAAGAGCTGGTATTTTAATAACCACATTAAAATCCATCAGTATGTTATGTTTTCCTTCCAACTCATTTTTGTTCTGTCTTTGCTTTTTAGTATCCATTTACATAATATATAAATTATTTTAGAGAAGAAAAAAACTGTCATTCCTTCCCTCCTCCTACACAAATCACACACATGGCTATATTTGAGATAGTAATTTGTGCCCATAGAAGTATTCTGGTATCAGAAGCCCTGGAGTGTGATGCCATGAAGCTAGCTTGATCCAAGGTGGCAGACCAGAATGCACTGGTTTTGTACATAATCTTTAGAAATGTCACTGCTAGAATAAGAATAGAAGAAAAAAGCATAATGTAAAGATATTCTTAGTCTGTCACCATTATTCTCTGACGTTCTAGAGTTTCCCAAAGCACGCGGGTCCTCCAACATTTAGGAGCAAGAAAGGGACCAGAGATAAAGGGCCACCAGCTTAAAGAAATGCTGCAGCCATTTCCTATTTGATCCTGACAGTTTCTCATTTTTTCCTGACAAGCCGGTAATAGACTGTTCCTTCTCTGCAGACTGACAGAACTCTATAGCTCTGTATTTAAGAAGGGACAAATTACCTGCTCCAGGTGACCCTGCTTCAGCAGGGGGGCTGGACTGGATGATCTCCAGAGGCCACTTCCAACCCCAACCATTCCGTAATTCTGTGACAAATAGCTCGTGTGATCACTAAGAGGTTAAAGAACTGAGACAGCTGCTTCCAACATTACTGCTCTAGATACAATGACTTAATTGATTCTGTGATGCTGCTGACTATGAAACAATAAACATATGCAGATGATGCTAATACTGGAACAATAAAGGGAGTTTTTTTATCGGCTTTATATATCTTTTGTGCAAAGGCACCAGAGAATTCAGCCTTCATGTGAGCACACATGTATTCCAGCATACACTAAAAAAAAAAAAATCATCCTGTGTGCAAAACCAGGAATACCCATAGGAATTTTGAACAGTGTGAAACAGCAATCTGCAGAGTGGGGAGGGGAATGACCACTGCATGCATGGACAGAATGATAGACCTGGGCAACTTCTGTATGCATCCCTGCAGCTGCTGAATCTGGCTGCCATCGTGACTACCAGGCCAGCGCCTGATGATCTTCTGAAAGGTCAGACTATAAATTTACCATCCAGGCTTTAAGGATATTAAATATCCAAGCACAAAATTCACAACAGTTGTTACACATTGACTCTTTTTCTGCCCAACACAAAGTGAAATGCAGAAGTCTTGCATTATTTGCCCTTAAACAAATAAAGATTATTTAAAATAGTAAAGATTCCTAAAACAAACGTAGAAATGAATATAAGTGATCACATATCACACTGATATCTGGTATTTTCTTAAAGCAGCAACCCCAGTTGCTTTTGCAGCTTTAAATTTAATTGGAATGCTTTGCAGAATTTAATTCAGAGCTTGGTTAGACCGTTAGCATCCTAAACACTGATGCTGACTGTATAATTTTTTATTCCTGTAAAGCATTGCAAAATTTAAATTTTCCAGTATTCCAGTTATTCAATGTAATCTTTTTAAATAAAAATCAGATTACTTTTAAAATTCACTTGTGTTAGGCAAAATGAACCTGTGGCAACATTCCTCCCAAGCTGGTAATTACTGTGACTCCTAAGATGCAGCCCCCTCTATAACCCCTTTGATTTCAGCAATTTAAGTTTATTAATTTGCAGTGCTACCATGCCTTCTTTAGTTTTAATTATACATTAGGTAGTGTTGCTAGATAAAAGAAAGAAATCTATTCTTTTGTAATATTTTTCATTTAAAACCCCATGCAGGCTACATATCCTAAGATCTCGCACACTTATACATGCAAATATATATGCCTACACCAACCCACATGCATACAGAAAATATACTTTAAAGCACATTCTTTTTCTTAGCCCCCAGTTCTTTTCACTGAAAAAGTGAGGTGACCTAAAAGACTCGGTATTCCAACTGCCATTCAAGCAACCACACAGTGCAATATCAGGTGTCTGAACAATAATTTTGTCTATTTACCTGGACTTCACTTGTCCTCTGCTTGATGGTATCTTCTTTCTCCTTCAGGTCTTGTTCTACATTATTCTTTTCCCTAGAAGACCAGCAAACAATGCAAGAATACTTAAGAACATCAGCTACAGCAGGTACAGTTATCCAGCCCCCTAAGCCTGTATCTCTCTTTAAATACATAGTGAAACATTAAACACAAAAGATGTAAGGGATTCCGGCTTTCCAAATTATCTACAAGACAGAAGCCCACATAAGTGTTCTGCATAAAAACCCTGTCTTTTCAGCCAACTGCACTTCAGTGATAAGAATGGCTCAAAAATGGAAGGGGGCGGGAGGGAGAAATCAATGAAATACTGTCTCCAGTGATCTCACTGTTGCTATGGAGCACTTGTCTAATGAAAACTGCTGAGGAAAGTGGGAGGGATTGCATCAGATTCCATCTATTAACCCCTGCAAACACAGTAACTCCTATACCAGCAGCAGCTAGAAAACATTTCAGCAGGCCAATCTAGGTGATTAACAAACTTTTCGTATCAGATTTTATACGTATCTGCTGGTAAGCTCAGCCAGAAGAAAGGACAGCTTGCTATAATCACTGCCTACTCAGAGGCTCCACACGTAATTATTTGCTGTGGCACATCAAGTCTGTGTCTACAGACATTTATTCAAGTTTAAAAGTGACTACTACCGACAGGGGAATTATCATCAATAAATTCTTGGCAGTCAGATGTAACAATAGCTTTAAGAAAAGGAAAATAAACAACGTACAACTCGGAAGTGTTACTGTTTTTAAAAAAAAATCATGAGTGTTTGTCTCTAGATAGCATATGAAATCCTTTCTCTTTTCACAGATGCAGAAAAGCATAAAGCTTTACAGTTTGAACACTACCTTCTGTACACAAGTATTTATTCTCATAACAATTTTTTAATACATTAGCATACACTAAACATTAGAATTTGAACAATAAACCTAACAAGAATCACCACAGTGAAAAGTTAAATTATATTAATACATATTGAATTTAAGGTAACGTCATATTTTAATAGCAGCAGCCTGGCAATCAACTCAAAACTATTAATCTTACTGTTTACTCTCATCTAATACAGAAGAAAGTATTTCTGTCTGCAAAGCAAAGCAGGTCTATTCTAAGTTCTCTTTACTCAAGCTGAGTTTTTGTTTACTGCCAACTGGAAAATTAAAAAACAACCAGATGTCACAGACCTTAAATGAACATTTGCTCTGAGAAATAATTACTAGAGATTATGTTCTGCTATTATTTATCTCAGCATCTGATTAAAAGGAACTTGCTGATTGTGCCCAAAAGGAAGATTTAAATGGAAGGACAAGGAAAGATGTGGAAAGAGAGGCTTGGAAGAACAAGGCTACTTGTTCTGTTAAACGTGAACCTTCCAAGTTTCAGTTGGAATCGGAAAAAAGCATCATGGAGATTCTAAGCAAATCTTCACCATTCCCATCAAAGCTACAGCACGGTCCTCCAGCTCAATAAGCTATTATTTGTAGTATAGTTATACTTAGATATTTAAAGTGCTGCAACACATGGTTGAAACACATGCTGTTGATTTTGCCTCCTGTAAATTTCCATGAACAAAGGGTCTTAATCTCAATACAGCACTTCCACAGATATAAATACAAGTCAGGCTGAAAAACACCTCCAAGCCCTCAGACACACATCAAGTGGAGCAAATATTAAGGCATATTATTTCTGACTAAAGATAAAAGAGAATAATTTACTAAGCAAACAAATACTGTTATTTCTCCTGCTTGGGTAGGAAAACTGCGCAGGAATAGAAATGCACACAGGTGTGTATGCCTTAATATACAGCTTTTCCACACTGCTGCTGCTGATAGGCCTCAGACTGTCACAGATGAAGATCACATCCCCTTGTATTGCAAAAGTAGCCAGGTACCTAAACTATGCAACCTGGACTACATTAAACAAGTGAGAGGATACAACACCCACCCCCAGGCAGCTTACACTGGCCAAATCACAACACAAACAATGAATTGGAAAAAAGTAAAAGATGTATTGTCAGGCAGAACAAGAAAAGCTTAGGCAGCAGTCTCAGGCAAAGGAAAACAAGCTGAGTGTATGCAGTCTACACATCACACATCCCCTCCTCCCCTCCAGAAATGTGTCTTTGTTAAAAAAAAAAAAGACAACAGAGACCTACTTAATTCATTAATTCTTCTGAATGCCTCCATTTCTTTTACAAACTATGTGGTACGTCCCCTGCAGGAATGCTGAGTGACTGAAAGAGCCCAAAACAAGTAACAGAATTGATTTATTGGAAATGACAGATTTCCTGGATCATAAAGTCCCTTACCACATCATCACTTAGGCAAAAAACCACCACCAACAACCCAAAAAGAACTGTGGTCTTGCCAACAAAGGATGCTTGTAACCAATCCAAGCCAATTTCTGAAAGCAATACAATTTGCCTATGTATTTTAATAGCACTCAGGTCCGGAGAATCTCATAGCAAAAATCTAAAAGCAATGATTAAAAAAACCACCAAACTAATATACCATTTCTCCAATGCAGATACTTCATGATTTACAATTAAATACTCTTAGAAAATCCGTAAGTTTTACACTAATTTGTGAATGGAGCAATTTATAAATGGGAGCCAGCATATTGCAAATATTTGTTCTAGCTGACTCAGGTCAATGTTTAGAACCACCTTAGTGACAAAAGCGAAAAAAAAAAAAAACCAAAACCAACAAAAAACAGTTCTTTGCCATAATAAGTGGCAGGTGACTACTCACAGAGCTGGTGGTATTATCTACCCTCACAGTTGCTCAACATTTCTTATTTTCACATATACTGGTAATTTTGGGAATTCCTACCGTAGCGATACTTCAGTTTGGCAATGCTAGAAAAAACGCCTAGGTTTTACCTTATTTCTTCTCCCCTTTGTTCCCTGCAACAGCTTCGTTACTTCCAAACCAGAGGCTAGATGAAATAATCTAGCCTACATTGAAACTCTTACCATTGCTTTGCCAAGGAAGCTGTAGATCTCTGAACTTTGAAACGAAGGCTTGATGCGAGTGTATGGTGGGGAGAGGCTGTCCTGGTTTTCTGAGTTCATTTTGCTGTGTCTTTACTTTTGAGGGAACAATTTAGCAGCTTTACAGTCCTTCTAACCTGATTTATATTCAAGACAACATAACTGCTACTGTCCAACATATGTGAAGGATGGCACCTCTGGTGAGATACATATACTAAGTTAAGCTCAATTACTTAACACCCTTACAGAGGAACACAGTGTTGGTAAAACATGAAGAAATTCCACTAATTTGTGGGCTGTAGCTAGCTTTGAATGCACAAAAGTAAAATGGGGTTTGCTGGGAAAAACAAGGTTTTATGGCTCAAAAAAAACCCTATTAAGAACATCTGGTCTAGCCTCCCACAATGCTGATCAAAAAAGCTTCAAATAACTTTCTAAAAATATAGAGCAACTGAAACAGAATTTACAGGCAGCAGTGCTCGCAGGCTCAAAATGATGCAGATTCCACAAAGTCGCTAAGCAAATCAGTCCCCCTACCAGAGGGGAAATTACTATCACTAGTAAGTGTTCTGCATTTTTCTTTTTTCATCTGTTCCTCAACCTCCACCTTCCTGACATTGTTTGCATTGAATTAGATTAAAAAGCTATTGGCTTCCAGAAATCTTTCCCACACAATCCGTTCAGCCACAAACACATCACCTCTTTGCTCAGTCTCTCAAAAAGCTGTTTTCCCCACGTTGTCATTTTTTTGGGCATTTCCTCTGCTACCTTTTTTTTTTAAGTACATTTCAAAACCAGATTTAATTTCTATTATTTGGTCTCAGAAGTGTAGCTCCCATAGACACTTCTCAATGGAATCTTGAACTAGAATTATTACATATTGAGTTCAACAATTGAACCTTGTTTAACAACAAAAAAAAAAGGTTACATTTTTATAACTATCAAGACCCTAAGTGTACTTCACCAGTTATAACAGAAAAGTGGATTTCCCAAGATGAAAACGTTTCCTACATTTACCACAAAGGTTAATTCGTTGCCTAGCATTGCCACCTGTGCTTGGGAAAGGAAGAGTAACATTTACTCTGTTACCAAAATAACTCCTCTACAGTGGCTAAAGGATTTCCAAACAAAAAAAAGTGAAACCACACAAACCTCTTACTATGATACTTTAGTTTGACAATACAGACTTAAGCCTATGATTCTTAATCCAGTTCTGTCCTGAACCTCTGTGTCCTTTCAAAATAAATTTCCCCTTTCTAAGAAAAAAATACATACTAACAGTTGCCCCTACCACATCTTCAACAAGCTAACATCATTCAAGTGTGTCTTAAATAACTGCCCAGGTATATTTGCCACTGAAGAGATGAAAGCAATGGTTTTCCAAAGGCCATGGCTCCTTCATAGCTCACAGTATAAAAAGAAAGCAAGACAGACAGATTGGCTTGCATGTTCAGCTGCAAGCCCATCTACTGAAAACCCACTGCATCTAAAAATTTATGCTAGTGAACATTTTATTTCCTGCTAAGATAACAACAGCAAATATACATGGTTGTAAATCATATTTCAGGTTAATAAATGTGAGAGTCTAAATTGGAATTAATATAACCGAAAGAACAACAGAGGAAGGCATAACAGGGAGAAGTGAGGAGGCAGTGGGAGTAATATGAGGGAGAATAAGCAGTCAAAGTGAAAAAACATTTATGTATTGAGGAAACAGACTGTGCTTTGACACATTGCCAAATTAAATTATTCCTACAAGTGATATGAGTAAAGACAGGCAGATTTCATCATGACAAAGCACCCTGACCTATAAAATAGTAGAATTAACTGTTCTTAATAAAATTTTCAGTAGATTTATGACAGTACTGAAAAATCACTGAAGAACAGTATCTTTTGAGAGTCTGACAAAGACTACACAACATAGAAACATAGAATAGTTTGGGTTGGAAGGGACCTTAAAGATCATCTAGTTCCAACCCCCCTGCCATGGGCAGGGACACCCCACTAGATCAGGGTACCCGTACCTGAAATTGATTTTATTAGTCACTTGAAGTCATCTTCTTAATTACCTTAGAAATAATTACTGGAACCCAAGGGTCTGCAGACCTCAAATTAAAACAATTTCTCTCAGTGCAACAGTTTATTTTACTAAATGGAATACAGCATGTCCATCTTCACCACCACAAAACTGTAGCAGAGGTCCACATGCAAACCGCCATCTTCCCACTCTCCACCCTACACGTTTCTTCTTCTTTCCCATCTCACTTCCTTACTGCCACTAGAATAAAAGCCCTTAGAAGTCCATCTACAAATCAAGGACAACTGATACCAATTTAGTTCATGGTTCCAGCATCCTAAAGATCTGCTCTATTCTCATCTGCCAAAAAAGATGGATAAGAGAGAATATTTCCACCTCAGGATGCTAAGATACCCAGCCCTCTGAAACACACCCAGAAGGTATGATAGACAGAGCTTTCACAGCCTTGCTGTTCACTCACCTGAGCAAAGAGTAGAAGTGTTAAACAGTATCACAGATATTTACAGACATGCTAACCATTTATTTTAGCAAAGCAGACTATTACCACTTGGTTCTCTTTTATGTATGAAATTGTATTTTAAGAACTAGTAAGTAGCACAACTGATAAAGGCAACTATGACTATTCCTCTCCTTTACCTACCTCTGCAGGTCTACTATTTCATTGTTTAATGTATCAAGTTCTTTAATTGCAGAAAAATCTGCTACAGAATTCGGTCCTTGAATATTCTGAAAGATAAAAAATGCATACTGTTAGTTTATTGTTTACGCTATCCAAAGCTATTCACTTGACTTTTTGTGACAGCATGAGCTATCCTCATTAACAGCTTTTGCTACCATAGTATTTGAAACCTTCAATCTTATAAAAAAAAACCCAAAATAGTCCAGATGCTATATTAACAGAACACAACATACATCCAACACATTTAATAATTCAAACAGCATTTGTCTCCCATAAACTCTTGAAAACTTCTTGCACAAAAGCACAGTACACCTGATAATATAGAAAATAAAATCTAATTCTAAAATTATTCGTCTTGTAGTTAATATTTAGCTGGCTTCCTAGCATTCACTTAATAGCAGTCTGGTTTGGTTACTACTTTTCTGTTTATATTTCTTCACACTGGTGATTCTCCTGTTGCAGAGTACAGACCCATTTGCAATGCTTCACGTGATATTGAGCTAGTTTAACTTGAACCTCCAGAGTACTGAAAGAAACTTCGATAATGCAAAGCCATATTCTTTCGATAATGCAAAGCCATAGGTAACTTACACCTGTAAGTTACCATTTCCTTCATGTAATATAAATTATTTATTTTTAAAAAGTACACATAAATGACTAGAGAACAAATGCTGGAGACAAATTAGCAAATGCTTTAATTGTTCTACTGTGCCGTATCACAACATGGACATGTTCAGGAAGCCACAGGTGCAGTAACTACCTGCTATAAATACATCAGTTCCTTCAGGTCTTCAATAAAGTCATCCAGGGCAAACACAAAGTTCAGAAGAGAAGTATATACATAAAATTAAAAAAGGCAAGGGATGTTCCTACAATAATACAGAAGTCCTTAAATGCTGAAATTTCTCTAAAGACAAATCAAAATACTATTAACTACATGTTGATACTCAAGCTCATACTCTGGAAAAAAAAAATAACAAGAGCCTTGAAAAGACCTAAACAGTAAATCTGAGGATACTGTGGCAGAGAATATTATTCATCAGAACTATAGATTATTCACACATTTTACTAGAACAAATGGCATAAACTAGCAATAATCCCCCCATACAGCTATTCTTAAACCAGTTAGCGTACAGCTTCTCAAGTGGGAAAAACAGCTATGAAGTTTAATCCTGTTCTAAAGGAATTACAAGGGAGTTTTATGGAGTTGCTCATTGTTTTCCAATGAGAAAGTTTTTACTTCTTCTAAGAAGGAGACAGAAGGAAAACATGGATCTACTAGTTTCAAAAGCACTAATTATTTTCAGGCCTCCTCCTCTCATCAGTTAAAGAAATTCTGTGCAAACACCAGAATCAGACTTGAGCAAAATGTAGTTAAAACTTATTTTGAATTGTTCAGGAGAACTGGTGCAGAGGAGGAACATAAAAGCCAACATTTTAGCTTCAATACACAAGTTAAAAAACAAAGGTTAGAACTCTCTGCTGCCATTTGCTGCACTGCAACACGCATGCGAACAATGAGTTTTAATTCTAAATAGTAATAGAAGTAAATTCTTGTCAAAATTCTTTAAAAGGAACTTGCATGTAAGTTTAAGTTTTATGGCTGGTAACACAAGTCCAGTTTGGTGCGTACAAACAGTACTAGGTAAAGAAACACAGCAACAAGTACTAGGCTGCTGCTGCGTCCCATTCACAGGATCTATATTCAGGCCCCACTCAAAATTGAAATAAATTTCATTAGTGTGGCAATAAAATTCTGTAAGGAAACCAAACATTACGTAACAGCAATATACATATATATGCATTCTGAACGTCTAGCAAGAAGGATAAAGTTAACTTTCCCTACTTTAAAATGGATGGCCATTATACTTACTGATACTCCTGCTACTACCTTTACATTGGCCAATTCAGAAGCTAAAGCCTCAGGTGTGTTTTTTTAACAATGTAAGCCACGCCATTTCATGAAAATCAGCAAAAAGTCTATTTCTGCCTACTGCTTTCATTCTTCAGGCTCAGTTCTTGAGCAATAATATTGAAGAAACGGGTTCTTTCATATCAACAAGGCAATATCTCCTTTGAAAAAGCTCAACGTGAGCTGACGGTTCAGCTCAATCTAGTAAAACATTCTTGGTAAGGTACAGGGCTAACTAAAACCTAACTTAGCTTCTTTTACCATGTTCTTACTCTCATCATTTACATTAGCAACGCAAAAAAAAAAAACCCAAAAACCAAACCAACTCTCATTGACGTCTTTGAGATTCCTATAAAAACAACTTAACACATAAAGAACCACAGTAATGAACATGGATCTCATCTAATGTGTTCTGATCACTACATTTTCTGCAGTATTATCAGTAAAACCATAAGTATTAGTCCTAATGATAACTGTGAACTGTCACACTGGGCTACTGCTCTGTCACCACTTCCCCAGCAATTTCATCAGTCTAAGATGTAATGTTTTCTCTTATAAACTTATGCAGCACATATCACCAACAGGTAAAAGCCACAGAGGTCTGGGTTCAAGGAAGAACCTTGGGGTTCCTCCAGATGAATAACAACAGAAATCAGCAATAATTTGAGATTGTAACATATTGTGACACTTAAGAAGGGCTGTACTGTTTCAGTGACTATGTAAGAGTCTTAGAAGGATGTTCACTATTAAACCAACAGACAGTAAATATTAGAAAAGCAAAGATTCTCTAACCTTGAGAAAGCAGAGTTAACAAACTGACAGAATAATAAGGATGAAAAGCAGAGTGGTGCAGAATGGAAAAAACAGTCCAAACTAGAAAAGAGACATAGAAAGGAAAGCAAACATACAAAAAAGATTAGTAGAGCTGCAAATAAAGCAATTACTTTTTAAAAACAGAATGTAAAAAGAAATTAGATAGCAGTTGCAGAAACTCAAAAATTGTGCCAAACTTTGAGTTTCATTTTTTCAGGTGCAAGTTTTTCATTCTGTTCAAGAAAGTTGGAGAATTGGGTCAATGTTTTGCACAACCAAGAAAAGGTAACCCACATCAGTCTTCGTGATGCGTAGTGCAAGCATTTGTGAAGACCTCTACCATTCTAATAAATACAACTTGAACTGCTGAGGGGTAGTCTACTGCTGAATTAAGACAGATGGCAATTAACAGACTGAAGACATTTAAACAATCTGTGAAGTATAAAATGGAGGGCCATTTACTTTTAAAACTTTAAATATGTAATTCTAAACTTCATTTAGCTCACATTGTTTCCAGACTTCTAAAAAAAAGAAATGTAAAAAAAGTAGTCATGAGCATAGGAGAAAAACACTGAACTTGTGCATGTTATTTCAAATGCAAACTAAAATTTTACACATGTAGTAGAAAGTCTATTCTTTCAAAACAGAATAAAGTGCTTTCTCAACATAAGATCTCTCCGCTTGGTTGGCAGGCATAATAAATGACAGCTTCATTTTGAAACATGAATGAAACAGTGTTTTGTCAATTCTTTGCACTTAAGACTTGTTTTCTTACAGATATTATGATAAATTGAAGGTATGCCAGTACTCGAGGCACTTCTTGCATAGCATTTGAAACTATCACTCTTTGTTTGACATTTATACCAAGAATGCCAAACCCATCCTTACCTTCTGTAAGCCAACACCTCTGTCTGAAGGTGGAATCATCTCTGGAGTCAGAGCCTGAGGTGGATCAATGCCCTTTGTTAACTTCTGATTAATTAAATAGAAAGCCAAAGCAAACTGTTCCTTTGAAAGCTTTCCACAGTCCTTTGTGTCACAGAGAGCCCTGTACAGATACGCACATGAAATAAATACTCAGTTCTGCAAGAATAGCCCTGTTTATTGTACTTGCTGTCATTTAAAAATGTGCATATTCCTAGTATACATCTCTTCTAGAAAAATACAATATAGAAGTAAGGCATGGTAAAAAATAGCAAACATTACTCAAACATACACAACCACTTCCTCTCCACATGCAAAGAGCTCTGTTATAGTTAAGTTCTGATCTGCTGAAAGGCCGTACATGGATAGTAGCTGTGTTTAGATACACAGCCACACTATGATGTCTTAAATGCAGGGATTTAGCTGAAGCGCAGTATTTATTTGTAACAATCTGTGTTCAGGAGTTTTACTTCCTCCTCTAGGAGATGACACATAGCATAAATCTGTTTTCCCCTCATTTCTCTCCAAAAGCAGAAGCAAATGAGTTACCACCGCCTATACAAAGGCCATGATATTATGTACAAAAAAAAAAAACCTTCCAGTTTCCAGAAATGTCAACATAGCACCTTCCATGAAAAGTGCTAGGAACCATGCCACCAGTCAAACAGCTGTCATGGAAAAAACCCCAAACCTTACCAGATATGTGCAAGAAGAGCAGAAGGCAGTCCTGTCTTCAAGAATAGTTCTCTGGCTTCCACACCTGACACAAATCCATCCATGTCCTTGTCAGTTTTCACAAAGATCTCATCATACTTAATTTTGTCTGCAGGCGATACAACCCACTGAAGGGGGGCGGGGATGGAAGAAGAAAACACAACATAAACCAAAACAAAACACACAATACTAAGATACAGGCCGTTCTGTTTTCAGACAGTTACTTGCAAAGTTACATAATTCAAGGACTACAGCACAGATTTTAAAAGTGATATAGGTACCTAGTTCATGAACCAGTTTTATGCTCCAAAATAGAGATGCACAAAGATCCACAAACAATCCCAAAAGCAGAAGCAAAGCATTTACAAGGCTGGTCAATACTGCTCTTTCTCTATGCCTATGTTATTAAAGGTATTCCCTGCAGCTCAGTTCTCCTCCCAGAATAGGGCTGTACTTTCATCCCTGTGCTCAGTCACAGCCCTGCTTACTGTCTGGCTCTATCAATTTTATTCCTCTTTACACAGCTAGAGAGCTTCAGCTGGAGGCCCCAAAGAAGTGCTCAAGGCCAGCCTGTTCATAGCTGGCACCTTCTAAATTGTAGAATTTACCTCCAATCAAGCTAAAGAAGGGAATTGGAGCCACTTCCCTCACTGCAACATTTTTTCCAAACACTAAGCTACTACAAAGAGGGTTGGGGTTTTTTTGAATGAAATTACTTTCAGGTGCACGCTTGTGGACACTAATTTCAGCATACAAGGATACCTAGATGAATCGCAAATGGTGCTGTACACAAAAATACACTGAAACACCCATCCAAAAGGGCACTGCTCTGCAACATACACAGCAAGACTTACCAAGTAAACTACCAAGAAGAAAACCTTAGCACCTCCAGAAGATGCTAGTTTCTTACTAATTACTCAAATATGGGTACCCAGATGACTAAGCACCTTCTTATGCATCAAGTACCACAGCTCTTACCTTAGATTCTCCCTCTCAATTCCTACCTATCTTGAATAGAATGTAGAAGTTATTATCTGCTTGGAAAGACATTTTCCCCAACATCTGCAAAATGACCAAGATTAACAAAGACGCCTGGGGGCAGAGGTGTCAAGTTTCTTAATAATTATATTTGAAACAAACACCACGTCTTGCGTGTTTAGGTGGATATGACAGACCATTTGTGGTTTTTTTCCATTGATTACATTTATCTATTCTGCTTTCATTAATGTCTTCTTCAAATTGCAGGCATATGCATCCATAAAACTCCAGACACATGCCTGCCACAATTTGTCAAATCATCTTCAGCCAGAAAACTTAGGTTCTGCAAATGCATACGTGGACAATATTTTTAAACTGTTTTCTTAATATTCTGACATTTGAACTCGATGCTTTGAAAAAAAGCAGAAGATGAATTTTGTACTTTCTGCCAGATCTCCCATCAGCCTCCTCAAATTCATCAACCATTCAATACAGTAAGAAGGAAGCTAAAAACTCATGTCAAGACTCTTCATACAGGCAGTCTCCAAAGCACAGGATTAAGAACAGAAATCTTCTAACCCCAAAAAACTTCAGAACTGTACCTGTGTTAATGGTGGTTTGGCAGATAGAATGCCTACAGGTGGCAAGGATGGATGAGACTCTTTGGTAGCTGCTGAAGATGGAATTAATGGCATTGCTCCTGGAACACTAATAGGTTTTCTCTTGGATGGTGGCACCAAAGCTGCAGGCAAGGACATTGGCACTGGTTCTTTCTCCAAAGCACAGTACACCAAAAACATGGCCTGAACAATAAAACAAGGTGTGTGGATGTAAATATATTAGAAAATTATATATATAAATTAAAGAATTAGCTAAGAAATAGCTTTGTAGGGGTTTTTTTTCTATTATGTTTCTCCTTTACAAGCCCCCTCAATTGAATTGCAGTTTATTGCCTTCTACTTTCGCTTACTGAATGAAGTTCAAGATCTTTTAAAATTCTACAATGACTCTCCTAAACATTACCAAGCTGTACCACCACTTGTGAAATTTTATTTGGGAGAACATTTTAAACACTTAACTTTAATGTATTCACTGTTTTTGCAGGAGTTATTCCATTCAGTAACTGTTATTTTGTTGTGTTTGTATATTTTAGTGATTCAGTAACTATCGATCAAGACACAGAACTGCATCTTAAATAAATAATCCTTTAAAGATTATCAGTTTATCTCCAACATCTGCCTAGAGCATATCAATCCTGAGTTCAAAGCTGTATGTCTGAAGAACTACAGCACAAACACAGGAAATTGAGTACAGCACCAGTTAACTAGTATAGTCATAACAGAATTGGTTTCAGAAGAAACTGAAGCATATAGGCACCTGAAGATAACTAAAACAATATTCAAACCAGCAATTTTTACACTTTCATCCTTTCTCAAAAATATATGTGACGGCAGAAAAAGGTAAATTCATCAAATTTACATTACAAAAAACACAAATTGGTTGTCCATAACATCAATTCTTGGCAATTAAAAACATTTTTAACCTTCTTTTTGTGCTTTTGGTTGTTTGTTGGTTTTTTTTTTTTTTATTTTGACTCCAAAAGGATAAGCTATAGTTTAGTTTGTAGAAATTAAAATTAAAGTCTCGCTTTCATCCCACCTGAGGGCAGAAGGATCACATTATTTTCTCAACATTCTTGCAGTGCAGATCTCAGTTAAGGTATTTTGTTAGCTTTTCCAAACCTTTAAACTTAGGCTTGATATTTCTCTATGTAAAATGAAACCCTTTCCTCCAGAGTCAACATCTAACTCCTTCCTCTCCAATTCACTTATATGCAAAACCAAGCTGAAAGTTTTGAGAAAAATTTGATGCGTGATTACTATCACATTCAAAACTTATAAAAAGCCTCCCACTCTCCTCTCACTTGCCATCTCTTGGGGGAAATGAAACTTATTTACTGCTTATTACGTTATATCATCAGTCCTGGCATTAATAGTGTTAAAATTCTTCAAAAGTTCATAGCAAGGTAGAATTTATACATCATTTATTTAAAATTGTCCTCAAAGTTATATTGAGGCATTCAAGTACTATAAACAATCTAAAAGTTAAGGTAGAACTTGTTCAGTGAAATTACTCAGTCTCTCATGGGACAGCAGATCGCAGGTATAAGTTTTTAATGACTCCTTTAGTCCACAAATAAAGTTACTGCTGTGTAATGAGAGACATTTGATAAACTGACAGAAACACCAGCTAGTACTAAAACTGAATGAAGGCAATGACTGAACCACACAAACAGACAAAAACTAATACACAATGCATGTATTTTAAACCTCCACAGTAAGGCTTTCAGAATCCCAAGAGGCAGAAGATACTTACAACTGCAAACTCATCTCGATCCAACATTCCATCACGGTCAATATCACTCAATTCCCACACCTACCAATAAAAATGAGAATATAGGGATGTTGGCTTAAACTGCAGCAGTTTCGTATTTAAAGCTTCATTACAAATAAATGTACAAACAGCCTCCCTCCACCATATCTTAAGTTCTATCAAGATTAACAGCATTAATTTTCAGTGAGCTGCATACGTTAACATAAACCATGCAAAAGAAGAGAGATTCTTAAGTTAGAGACAGAGTGCACTAATGGCACCTTGCTCTAAACAAAACATTAAAGAGTACATATAACTGACACTGTGGTAAAATATAAAAAAATATTTATTTATTTTACAGTTTAACAGTTCCACATGTGGGGGTCACTCCATAAGACAGTATTTATAGTATTTAATAGTTAGGCCTATTATCTTCAGTTTGAAAAACAGATACTGCTGAGTGTAGCACAATTATTATTTGCAAATTAACAATTAAGTAGAAAGATATTCTTACTCGTCCTAAGATATCCACTGGCAGTTTCGAGTTAAGGAGTACAGGTTTCACCTTATCCCCTGACAACAGTCCATTCACAGGATTTAGGCTGTCAAAAATAGCATCATACTTGGCCTTGTCTTCCAGCTGCAGGGGCAGAAGAAAAGTATTGCTTATGGAAATAGTCCCACTGGTAGACTAAGAAGCAGTAGTTCTTTCAAAAGTATGAACATTTTTTTTAAAGTTACAGTTGGAAACACACAGACTGCAGATCCTGATGCTTAAAAACAATATACATATAAAAAAAAGATTATTCCTAAGTTAGCTACAGACTCATCCAAAACCCAGTGTGATTTATTCTTCAATTATTTTCATGGCTTCGGATAACTATTCCCAGTAAACGAAATTTGTAAACATAAAGAGATTTCCCAAGGGACAAGTGTTTTTAAGAAATTAGGTCTACCACCCCAGTTACAGATTTGATACAAATGATAATTTATTGTATGTTATAAACTATAGCTGACATTTTTCTCAGACTTTTCCTTTCTTGCAAACCATATCATAGTTCTAGGTAACAGCCTCTACCTTAACAGCCCATGGTACATCACTTGATGCTGTTCCACTGAGGAGCAAAGGACTACTAGTATCAGTCTGAAAAAAAAAACAGGGAAAAAAAGTGTATTAAAAGACAATTTTTTCTGATCCAACAAACCCACTCCCTTATTGGAGAAATTGCTCCTTCTCAAAGCCAGAACTAGCTACTCATGCCCTAGTTAAGGACAGCAAAATTTACAGTAAGAAACTGGAAATGTTCCTCCCATTAAGGACAACACTAATAGAACAAGTACCGTACACATTCAAATTACATACAATCTTATTTTTAAATCCCCTCTAGCAAATACAGCATCTTATTCATTTTCCCAATTGATTAATTTTCCCCTACTGTAAGGCCCTATTGCCCTACAATATCACTTTCAGATGTGTTTGGCATTTATACCAAAGATTCCTTACTGTTGACTTAAAAGCAGATCTTACTAATGAGTTGGTACGTTCAATTAAAAAACAAATCTTACAAATCTTGGTGGAGGAACAGGCAAATTAAGACTACTCAGGGAAACGTCCAATCCATTCTGTGCACATGCTACGAGTCGCAACGCCACAAAAAATTCCTACAGGAAAAATGAAAATTTAAATGATTTCTTATGAGAAAACACCCAGATTTCAGAATAAGTATCAGCTTTTCTAGCATTGCTATATATACAAAGGGGCTGCAAACGGCTTCAAAGGGGGTCACAAAGCAACAGAAAGCAGCAGCTGGCAACCACTGAATTCTTCCAGTGCGTCAATGTTTTTAACTGCCAGCTCCAAGCATTTAGTGGCTTCTGGCTAGTGCAGCCAGTTCTCAGCACTCAGTTCTTCTATGGCAGAGCACTGAAAATTTAAAGTAGCAATTAGAACTGTTTATCTTGGAGGAACTGTTTTGATCCCAAAGGTGGCAGGTGATTGATGGGGAGGAAAGAAAGGTACATGAGGAAAAAAATGAACCAAAAGAAGAAGTCAGGAAAAAAAAAAAGTTTGGTAGATGCTACAAGCTCTTCCTTTTCCTACCATGGGATGAAGCAGCTCCCCATCTGCCACCGTCTAAGTAACTATACTTCAAACAGCAACAACAATGCACAACAGAGTTTTTCAGTAGCATCACTGATACATAAGTCTTACTGCTATACTGCTCACAGCTATAACTTTGTAAGAACAACTCCAAACACTAATGACTGATACACTTATGTGAAATTCACTGAAATTAGATAAGTGCGAATTCTGAAGACTTTAATAGAATTTTAACTGCTGGGTTAAGTTTCCTCCAATATTAAGAGTAAAAAGTCACCTTTGTAGTAAATACATTACATTATTCAGTACATTACAGTACATTACTTCTCAGTTTATTGTATTGCAGAGCTATGCGACAGCGCATTTTATGACTTGGAAGAAAAACTGATGAGGTAACTGAAGGCTGCTTAATTTATTGTAGCTTACACTGACATGGGAAGTATGTATTTAGTTCCGGTAACAAATATCTGAAAAACAAATCGGCTAGCAAAACTACTTTCCTGAACCAGAAATCTAACTTTTATCTTATTTTGAGGCTTGGTAATGGTGAGAGTAACTTCATACATGATATAAATAATTGTACCTGTTTGTTCAGGATACCTTTGCCATCAGTGTCAGCTAAGTCCCAAATCTAAAACAGAAAAAAAATTAGACAGTGTTCTACAACACTGAGGAAGCTGGCAAGTTCTCAGTCCATTTAGCAATGCATTCTTGGACAAAAGTTCAGATCTTAATTTTCATGATAGCATTTATTTGTGGTAACAAATTTAAATATTGTTTTAATTTCCACCACAAACTATATACATAGTAAAATAAGCAGAGCTACTGAAATGGAAAACTATTGAAGAAACTAAAAACACATTAGGGAAGACCACACATCCTGTAGCACCACTAGGTATTCTAATTTACACTGCAGCAAGAGATAGGATAATTAAGTAATTGTCAATAAATACCTTTCCAAGTACCAGATCTGTCAATCCAGACTTTTTCAAGAACACAGCTGCATCAGAAGCTAATACTCTTCCAGCATTAGTGGAATCAACCTGGGAGGAGAAAAAAACCTCACATGATAAACCAGCTCTTGAACTGATGGAATCCTTTCAACGCAACCTCTCAAAAGGTACCACAGAATGCTCAAGTCAACATAGCCACTTTCAGCACAATCTTCAGAGTTTTTTTTAAAAAAGCAGCCTCCCTTTCATAAAAAAAAAATGTTACTTTAGAAGACATTTTGAACTAGATGTTCCAAATTTAATGTTAATAGGCAGGCTTTGGAAATTGGCATCTTAAGCTAACATTGCCAAATTTAAGATACATTATGCATTTATACCTATGCATCTTTCACACTCTAATATGTTTTACAACGTTCCAGAAAAATACACAGTTTGTTCCATCTGTCAGTACACAACTAAGACACAGATAGAATAAGAATTTTGCCAAGATGAGCCAGTTCAGAGCAGAAATGAGGAAGGCAGCCCAGGTCTCCCATGTCGTCAGCTAGCACCCCAACACAAGCTTATGCTTACAGGTCATCAGTCAAGATTTAGATTAACTCCACTTATAAAATAAAGAAAACACACTAGTATATACGCAGACAATCAAATATCCACTGCTTTAAGTTTCTAACTATTGATGACGACTGCTTTTCAAGTTGTTCAGTAGAAAGTTTCAGGTACAGACAAGGCCCAAGAATGTATCAAGTTATGCAGTAGACAGGGAAGCTTGTTCACATTAGGCTGTCATCTGAACCTATCTAGTTAGACCTTTGTAATCACAGGATTCTCTTCTTGATGTCCTGCAAAACACTTGATTTGTAAGGATAGAGAAGTCTCAAGAGTTTGATTACATTTAATTGTGCAGCTCTGAATTAATTACTGTTATGGTCTGAAAAAGAAGGTTCTGTTTGAAGATACTTTTACCACCCTAGAAGAAGGAAATGCTTACTCTCTGAAGTGAAATATATTTACACAATGAAGAAGTCAGTGACAGTTTTGGCAATCAACCAGCACGCATTTCTCCCTGAATCAATAGGAAGGTCATTAAACCAGATCATTATTCAATTTCCTAAACAAAAACAGTACTTCAGCTATACCTTCAGGTGGAAGAACAAGCAGTAAAATTTATGTTGCATAAACGAAGACAAGGAGCATAGGTAGGAGGTTTTTCTCTGATGAGCAAAAAGCGGTTTTCATAGCTGGGTCGGCTAACAACTCTCTTTCTGTAAGTTGCCTTTTGTAGGGCCAGAAATTATTAGAAGTTAAAAACGTACAGTTAATGTCATTAGATCACAAGTTAACAGAGAGAAGTACTTCAATTCAGGATTCATCAAGAATTCAGCAGCAGCTTGGGTATACTGCTTACGTGCTACACAGCATCACAAGATTAGGCAATTTCCTACTACTTTATCATTTGTCTTTAGATTTACCTTTTAACCTCAGCCTGTTTTGAAAGTAAGTCTAGAAAAAGTTAAACAAAAAAAAAAAACCATTTTATTGGAAAAAACATGTCTCCATTGAAAGGTTAAGATTTCAGTCACGCTCAAAGTACAAACCCTGGGATTTACACCCATTCCACAACACACGTTATTCAAGATTAATTACTCAAAAGTTTGTGACAGAACTGGAAGCATACTGAGTGTCAGAGCTCTTAGGTGATATATTCATTCTCAAGTTGCATGGAATGCTCTGAAGTGCTTCTGGTATGAAAAGGATAAAAACATGCTCTACCACCACCATAGGACAAAGTGGGGAATGTCTTTCTAATGTTTCTACTCCAAAAACTCACATCTTATCTAAGGGAGGGAAGGAAAAAGTTACCTAGTACGACTGAAAGTCTTAAGACACAGGACGATTAAAAGCCACTCTTTAGGACGAGTGCCTGCAGAAAAAAGTTTGGCTGAGCAAGTCAGAAAATTAATCTGGAAAACAAATCCATTGGCATAACTTCACTAACAGTAACATCATGTTTAATGAATTCCTGTTCCTGTATACAGCTAAGACTGCTGGACAACAAATAGTGCTCCAGTTTCACTAGGCTATATATTCCAATAAATGCAAGATGCCAAGTCATTTAGGAACCAGTATCACATTTGTGCTTATATCCAGTTTCTTTACCCAGCTTTTTCCTTCACATTTCAGTGGTTAAGCAATTACAGTCAGGAGGAAGAGACAGACAGGCATGTGGCAAAGATGATACGTGACACTGACAGTCAGTAGCACTGAGCTAAGACACCTGATGTCCAAAAAGTTATTTCCTTGCCTTTTCTTGTGCCCTTGGGATCCTCCTAAGGCTTTTAATGCAATGCCTAGATAGACACACAGTGGATTTGTCAATCAGAACAAAGGAAAACTTTGTGAGGGTGACATTATCTCCTTTAACCTTCAGGAGCCACTTGAACTTATATCAAATTAAACTCTCTTCTTGTTTAGCAATTTCAAAACTGCTACTCTCTCACGGTAGGAAAAAAACAACCTTGTTAAAGTAAAACAGAAAGCTCAAACTTTTCAGGCATCATAGGTTGATACACTTTAACTGCTGGTTTATGTGCTTGATAATGGGACTAATACTCTCAGCACAATCCAAAAATAGAGTATGGATTGAAAGCATGGTCTTCTCTCTTCCCTGGCAGATAAGCTTACATGCTAATGTTGACACCCAACAGTAGTTCCTAAATAAACAAGTCGCATAAACTACATCCTGTCTGAGGACAGACAGGAACATTACCAATTGCACAACAGGAAAAAACCCTTCACATAAGGTTGTTCGGTTGGTTTTTTTTACAGGGTTTATCAATTACTCATCAGGTCTTTGTATTAAAAAAACTCAACTACTTTGAATTTTTATACAGTCATTCACTTAGATATATGAAAAATCTTAAGAAAATTTAAACTATGTTTGTACAATAATGCATATTATGCACATAGCATAGCTGAAACAGCTAGTTTTCAAAAAAGCTGGATTTATAGGCATTAATACACCTTATTTTTGCTGGGCCTAAATATAAAAAGACAGATTATAAATAAAATTTATATTTTTATTTTATTTTATTTTCACATTATAAAGTCTAACGATTTGTATCTGCTGAGCAAAGCTGCAAGAACTACATGCACGCTTTTGGCATTCAGTGGCCTTTCATCCAAATTTCACTCCTTACAGCATCCTGTAAGAACCTCTGTAGATAGCCTGAGAGAGACGCTAGTCTTACCTCGCACTAACTGTGTCACAAATACAAGAAATTCAGCTTCATTTGTAAAAAGGAACAAAGAACATATCAATATGGTATTTCAGGAGGACTTACTCCATTCCAAGTGCTAATAGTCTGCATATGTGTACATACACACACACATAACTGTAAAGTGATGCATACCATACATACCTACCAGACCCCTAGCATATCAAATAAGTTATCCTACAACCAATATTAAACTTACACTGATATAGCTCAGATCTTAGTGTTAGTTACTATAAAAACATATTTTAAAGCAGAATAATTTTCCCTTTCCTTTTACTCTTTGTACACCATTGGCCATGCTGACGTCTACAGCAAAAGACTGTTCTTTCTTTAACTACTAAACAGTTCGTTCTCTCAACAAGACCATACATACCTGCCGATAGAATTTCTCATACACAGGATTTGCACTCGATAGCTGTTAGAGAGAGAAAGAAAGATAAAGTTAATCCTAAAGATCCAATTTCAATTCCATTCTCCCTGGACAAATAAAGAATTCAAAGAAGCATTAAGCATTTATATAAATATATTTATTCTGTAAGATGATGACTGTGACAGCTCTTCATGCTGTTAACTTTTAGAAGACTCAACTCCTGTTTAGAAGACAATGACACTAACTGCTATCAGATAACAATCAAGAGAGGTTACCAGGTTAGGCAGTGTGAAACGAGTTCTTAAGCAAGATCATCTATAGGCAAGAGAAGAAACCTGAAACAATAGAGGTCAGGAAGCACTTTCTAATGAATACAAAGCAATATGATTTTATTTCATTATCCACTGCATCATTCTCTAGAATTTAGTGTCATAATACCATAAATCTGTAAAGTTTTCAGGTATCCAAACCAATTCCTGGATTCACAACTAAATCCACAGCAATGGCGTAACAAAAAAAGTAATATTTTAACTTAGTTTTTTTGTAAATTGAATCCTTGCCAGAGAACTTCTGCCTTTTTTCTGCTGCCATCTACCAGACATTCAGTGCTCACCTAAACTTCAGCGGACAAAAAAATACAACAGCTTCCTTGGAAAAGGCTCTTTCTTCATGAATTTATTTTTAAACTATTCTTCAAAACTCTAAAAAAAGCCATGCAAAACCTTATATCCTGGCCTATAACAAACAGCTTTGCCCAAGAGATTCCCAAGAAACATATTGTCAGGGTTACCTCTCTTCCTCAATGTAAAAACAAGCACAAAATCAGATATTGTTTTCATAAAGCACACATTGCCCAAAACAAAAGACTGTGCTCATGACTGGGTACGCATCTACGCAGAGGATGACCCTAGGATTATTGCAACGTGCTGCCCTCACAAACTCAGCTGAACATAAGTTAAGTACACAATATATAATTAAAAAAACCCAAAAGACAACAAACCACACAAATTCTAATATCAACCAAAAATAGCATTCTCCCCTTTAAAAGGAACATAATCTTAAAACAAAGGATTTACAGACCTTCCTACACACAAAATCTAAACAAGGTAGCTTCTTTAGCTTTAAAATTTATAAGTTTGCATTAAAATATGGATACCAACAGTATTCTAGATGTTGTCATCAATCATACAGGTGTGGAAAACACTAATACAGCACATATTAACAGTGACAGCTTAAAAAAATCCAAATACATTGCCCTATAGCAACGGGTAATACACCTGCTCTTTGGGCTCAGCACTTTGATGTTCACAGTTGCCAATTATCAAAGAATATTAAGAGGGGAAGTTTGGTAAAAAAATAGGGGTTTAGTGTGATCTTGTTCAGCTACAGAATGCGTGCAGGATCACCAGAACACCCTGTAAGCAAAATTATAGGGAAGAGCTAGAAATAAGGGGAGAACTTTCATTCACATCTTGACACTTTGTTATTCAGCAAGTACACTGCCCCAGAGACATTTCATTTCTTCTAAGGGCCAAATGGCCTTTCTTGATTCTCTAGTTCTTTTGTTTGTTTTTTTTTCTGGGAGGGATGAGCTTGCGGGTTGTTGTTTGTTTGCTGGGGAGCGGGTGGGAAATACTTCTCACATAGCAAAAATTTCATATGCTGGGAAACCCGCATTGGTATTCACTGCGACACCTCCATTTATACAGCTGAGCCTTGCTCTGACTTTGCCCTGGTACCCAAAGACTTTAATTATTTCAGCTACCAACTAAGCAGGCATTTGCATGTCCCTTAAAATAGCCTGATGAAAAATACTGAAGTTTTGCCAGACCTCTGACTAGATAATATCAACATAACAAGTGACACTTCCAATCGCTTTCCAGCATGTTCCAAAGCACGCTATTTTCTAAACTAAACCTCAAATGCTGTACCTACCGACTCAGCTACACTTCCAACAGCAATCCAGAGGGAGGTAGTTCTACTAAACATTCAAGTACTTCATTTATCATGCACTACTTCATTATAATTTGAAAATAAAGGCACAGAATCATATTAAAGCTATGAGCAGAAAATTAAAATTGAGTTGGCCGGCACATATGCTAGAAATATCAATTATCATGCATCGTCATCCCCCTTGCCCAATATCACTCTTTGTTCCGCCAAGTGTTTCAGTATTACCGCCAAACTGATCATTGTCACTCCTGGACAGGAAACATCATTATGAAGTCCTAAAATGAAAACGCTAAGTGCAAAACAATCTTTTAACTCAGCACTTAAGAGTACAAGCCAGTAATTCCTATTTATTTCATTAGTGTTTCCAATATTCATTTTAACATCAGTATCACTGCAACAACTGGAATTTCCTGTGACGCCAAATAGAATAACAGTAGTAAAAAAATTTCCCAGGCTATTTTACTCGCAGTAGACTTGCTTTTCCTTCAACGCATCCCCTACAACAAAACAACTGATACAAATATAGGCTAGGATATTCTTTTCTTCTGGGATAAGAAGAAAGACACTGTGCAACATCCTTCAAAGTACTCCTGTATAATTTACCTGGCAAAATTATTTTTATGGGATTTATAACAATCAATTGCAAAGAGTAACTTCAACTTGTTTTCCATGCAAAAAGGAGAGAGGGAGAAAAGGTCACATTCCACAGCAAACAAAAATAGAAATACAGTATTATGATTCCATTTAAAAGTTTATCACTTTGTAGAAGTAGAGTCTGTTCTAGTAATTACAAGCTTTTGATACTAACCTCTGAACTTTGGACTATTAACCTAGGAAATAAGAAACACCTTCAGGGACACATGCCTCTTTCACGTTCTGATGTCAATCAAGACTTTATATCCCCATGTTTTCATCTCTCTGGCATTCTCACATTTAGGCGTAATAAGATACTACTACCAGTCTGTCCACCCCATCCACCCACAACCTTCCTTGCACAGAAAGGTTTAAAAAACAATCAAACAAAAGCTGTGCACAGAGGGAGGAAAAAAAAGAAAATTTCCCCCTCCAACCCAAATGAGACAGAAGGGGAGAAGCAAGCTTTTCTATCTTGAGTCAAATCCAAAACATTGTATTCTATCATGATGCAAAGCTCTAGGATTCATTTTAAGAGTTTCCAGGCCAAACAACACAATCTGGTTCCAAATGTTCTTTGTGTAGTTGTAGTGTTCTTTGTTTAGTTGTCCTCTTGCTGTTTCCTGGATCCCAAAAGGACCCAGTATGGAAAAGAGCTGTTCATCTAAAACACTGCAATAATCCCAGCTCTCTGTTCCCAAGAAGGTAAGAAGGGATGGGGGAACAAAGCGCAAGCAGTTCCTCTCAGTGCTCTTGCAGCTCCTGCTAAACTTCGAGGATATGAGAATAATCCAGAATGAGAAGCATAACTACTGTGGACCATCCTACCTGGAACCTCTTCCACAACAGTGGGTAGCCTGGACACTGTACAGCTAGGATTACAAGCAAGAAAGAAAACAGTAAGATAAAAGCCAGCCAGCTAAAAAGCAGGTTAAGTTTAAGGTAAGGTGGTTTACTTACAATGTCCTTTCCAAACAATAATTAATTTGTTGCTTTTTCCCCTACTGCTTTGCTGTCTTATCCAAAATCACAGAATCAGAATCACCAGGTTGGAAAAGACCCACCGGATCATCGAGTCCAACCATTCCCATCAATCACTAAACCATGTCCCTCAGCACCTCATCCACCTGCCTTTTAAAAACCTCCAGGGAAGGTGATTCAACCACCTCCCTGGGCAGCCTCTGCCAGTGCCCAATGACCCTTTCCGTGAAAAATGTTTTCCTGATGTCCATCCTGACCCTCCCCTGGTGGAGCTTGAGGCCATTCCCTCTCGTCCTGTCCCTTGGGAGAAGAGGCCAGCTCCCGCCTCTCCACAACCTCCTTTCAGGTAAAGAGCAATGAGGTCTCCCCTCAGCCTCCTCTTCTCCAGGCTAAACAACCCCAGCTCTCCCAGCCACTCCTCGTAAGACTTATTCTCCAGCCCCTTCACCAGCCCCGTTGCTCTTCTCTGGACTCGCTCCAAAGCCTCAACACCCTTCTTGTGGTGAGGGGCCCAGATTCATGGTAAAGCTTTCTACCACTTTCCATTCTACAACCAAGCTTATCTCCTGCAGATTAACAACAGTAATTTTCTATATATTTGCACACAAATATTACCAGTTCCTTCAAGATTTGCCATTTTCGTTCCCACTGAACAGCTGAAGCACAAAAAGAAACTCTGCCATCTTCTCTCTGCATATATTCCTGTCACTGCATAATTAACAATGGTTCAATTTAATTTTGAAACCTCCACCATCTTCTAACCAGGACTGAACAAAGCCTGTGTGACACGGAAAAGCAGCTCCATTGCCTTTTTGGATATAGCTATTCTCTAAGATGGTTGATGCAATATCAATAAAAAAAAAAATCAATTCTATCTGCTTCAGGAGCAGCCTCCACTTCACACAGGTTTAAATATATGCATATTCACATTTCCTCATCTTTAATGAAGGACAGAAAGAGGAACGACAGATCTCCCACCCCAGCAAGAAGAATAAACCAAGACCTTAATTTAACATCTTGTTGATCCCTTAGAAAATAAAAAAAAAAAAATCAGAAATTTGCCAGGCACCTCAAAAGCTTTGGCATTCTATACAACATACACTACTAAGACTGTCACCCATACTTGCAGTGTTTATATCCTGTGTATTCCAGTAACAAGATGTGAATCCCAGCAATGTATGCATTAGACAGGTATCTTGCTTAGTCTCAGCTGTAATATTCCTTTTGACAGCACAGCATTCCGGGCTCTGTGACACAATACTGTAACTTAAACTGAGACTGACAGCTAATTAGGATACAAATTCACATTGCATGACTCTGCCTTGTTTACCTAAGCAGCTCACAAATACTTTTATATGATGACTGCCACATTTTTCACAAAAAGTATTACACGACATCGTGGAAACAAACGCAAAAAGTTATCTTCCCATTCTCCCTGAATATTTCTTTACAGTCCTACTCCAAACTGTGAGTTTCCCCTCAAACACACAAACAATTTTTCAGAATAAACCACAAGTTCCATTTGCATAAGCAACAAGAATTTTTTTAATGTCCACATTACACCAGCTTTCAACAAACCTATCTTCCCCACCTTCGGTGTGCGTTTTCCAGATCTCCAGTTTCCTCTTCTTCCTCCCTAAATTCACTAAATGAAACAGGCCAGAGAAGCAACCAACTCTAGAAAGTCAGAAATACAACTGCTCATATTGGCTACAGCTTAGAGCTTTCCAACAACAGATGACAATTTGTGAGGTAGGAACAGTTCCTTCTCATTCATGTTGCTACCTTGCTTCCAAACTAAGGGCAACCACAATAAAACATTCCCTCGGTAGAGGTTTTCTTAGAAGTTCCTTATTCAATTCAGAGTTACGCTCACACCATAACATTTAACGAGCAAATGCAAGTGGCAACAAGACATTGCAGAAGGGGGGAGATCAAAATGGGGAGAAAAAAGATACGTCAGATTATTACTAAACTGGGTGGATAATCACCTTTATTTTAAAACACCCTTTCAAGCATACTTGGTGTAATAAATCCACCTCAGCTACACAGTCCTGAAGTACTTTTACTAATAAGCCAACAGAATACAATTAGTACTAAGAAGTTTCAAATAACTTACACAGAGCTTTTGATGTCCAGCCTTCTCAGACACTGCAGCTGCAAAGTCATCTGAAAATACCCTAGTCTTATTTGGAAATACCCAAGTTTACAGACATGTTAAATCACAGTCAAACCAAGCACGAGAAGGGGAAAAGAAAATTCGACACCATTGTGTGACTGACTGCAGGTTAATATGCCTTTTGTTCTCTGCATGTGGTCTACAGCAGAAAGTACCCATCTGCATGCTTTTTATTGCTAGTGTTAGTAACTGATCTAACCGCAGCCAGTAACTGTACCTCCCGCCCCCATTTTCACTTCCTTATGCTCATCTAAACAGGTTTAGAGTATTTAACATTATTTGTTATGACCTTTCATAACTCTGAAATTCCAGAAGTTAGAACCCACATTGAAGAAACTGTCTTTAGGCTTCCTTGACTTTCTAAGACGATTCTTGTAGGATGCAACAAGAGAAAAAACCAACTGAACAGAAAAGAAATGTCCACAGAAACGGTCAACAACAACAAAAATATGTTCCTCAATTTAACCACACCGATGTAAGCTGTAGTCACAATGGTTTTTAGGATACTAGTGGTTTTTCTGCTTCTGTCAACATTATCACATTTGTATTTAGTCCCCCTTCCATGTGACTGAAAAAGTAAATAAATTTTACAATGAAAGGATTACACAGCCTGTAAGCAATAATGTCTTGCTGTAGAACACACCAGAGCAGACACGCCTCCCTCCCCTCTCCCCAGATAAAGAGCCAGAACAGCCCACGCCTTTAGTCCAACAGAATTAAGGCTGCTGGTCTACATGAACACTTTTCCTCTTCAGGAAGGAGATGTTTTGAACTTTTCTTTTGCTTGAAGACTGTTAAACAAACAAACAAAAAAAAAACCAAAACAGAAAAGGCTAACCTAACATGGTTTAATATTAAATCAAGCTCTCACAGAAGGTACTATATTAATACTAATACATATAATATGTATATTATACACATAATAATGTATCTTTACATCTTTAAAGACACGTTGATTTTCTCAACATATCTTAAGTTCATCTTTTCACTGAATGACCCTCCTCTCTTTCCTTGAAAGACCTGATGGTTTTCTCAAAGTCAACTACATAGGGGAGTAACTGCAAATTGAGTAGCCTTGCTACCAACTTTCTAAATTTACTTTTATGGGCTTAAGTGATTCACACTTATTTACTAGATTTACTTTCCGTACATGCGATGCTTTACTATCATAGAATCATAGAATGGTTTGGGCCGAAAGACACCTTAAAGATCACCCAGTTCCAACCCCACCTGCCACAGCAGGGACACCTCCCACTGCATCAGGCTGCACAAGGCCTCATCCAATCCGGCCTTGAACCCTTCCAGGGACGGGGCATCCACGACTTCTCAGAGCAACCTAAGCCAGTGCCTCACCATCCTCACAGGAAAAAACTTCCTCCTAACATCTCACGCAAATCTCCCCTCTTTCAGTGTAAATCCATTACCCTTTGTACTACCGCTGCACTCCCTGACAAAGCCTCTCCCCAACTTTCCTATGCCCCTCTGGAAGGGTGCTATAAGTCTTCCCTGCAGCTTTCTCTTCTCTAGGCTGAACAACCCCAACTCTCTCAACCTGTCCTTGTATGGGAGGTGCTCGAGTCCTCAGATAATCTTGCAGCCTCCTCTGGACCCACTCTAACACATCCTTCCTGCGTTGAGGCATCCCAAACCAGGATTGTGTACACTAACAGGCCTGCCTCAGGCTTAAATCAGGTAGGAATGAGAATTTCTCACATCACTGCTAAAAGAGACAAAACAGTACCTAAAAGTGCAGTCTATTAGATATGAAATCTCTTGGGAGCAAAACACAGTCATAGCAACATAGAATAACTTGTACAAAGCAATTTACCACTATCTGGAAAAAAAACTGCAAGCAACAAAAATTTCAGCAAATTGAGACCACCTGAGCATAAAATGGTGCTGAGATTCTTCAAGTTTTAAGATCACCTGCACACCCCCTCCCTATAAGGCACCTGCAAAATCTGCAAAAACAGTGTCCCCACACCACAGGGCCCACTTAAAACAAGGTAAAATTATTTCCAAGCAAGATCTCGGGAGCTAAGTTTCTGTTAAAACCACAAATTAGGTTCTCCCTTCCAAGCTAATCTTCCTGCACAGTGCCCACGTGCACCCTGGTACCTCTGCTCCTGCTGCTCCTGGTGGTGCCAGCGTGGAGTTCTGGGACGGAAGCTGGTGGCTGCGGGTACAGCCACCGGGCACAGTCACCATGGCTATTGCTTATGAGCCCTCAGTGAACTCTCCTCGCTTGTGTCCCAAAGCCACTGGGCAGTTTGGTTCAGGTTTAAACCCCGCACCTAGTGTCTTTACCAAAGACAAAAGAAGTGAGGCCAGTAGGGCTTGGGAGGGGATCCTGCCCTCTGCTCTGCTCTCGTGAGACCCCACCTGGAGTCCCATGTTCAGTTCTCGAATCCCCAACACAAGGATATGGAACTGCTAGAACGGGTCCAGAGGAGGCTAGGAAGACATCTAGCTCTAAAATCCAACACAAGGATATGGAACTGTTGGAACACGTCCAGACAAGGACTACGAAGATGATCAGAAGGCTGGAAGCATCTCTGTTACAAAGACAGCCTGAGAGAACTGGGGTTGTTCAGCCTGAAGAAAAGGCTCCGAGGAGACCTTAGAGCAGCTTCCAGTACCTGAAACGGCTACAGGAAAGCTAGGGAGGGGCTTTCCACAGAAGCACGGAGCGAGAAGACAAGGGGGAACGGCTTTCAGTTGGGAGAGAGAACATTTAAACTAGGCATTAGGAGGAAATTCTTCGCGCTGAGGGCGGCGAGGCACCGGCACAGGCTGCCCCGTCCCTGGAGGGGTTCAAGGCCAGGCTGGATGGGGCCTTGGGCAGCCTGGGCTGGTGGGAGGTGCCCGTGCCCACGGCAGAGGGTGGGAATTGGATGGGCTTTAGGGTCGGTCGCAGCCCTCCCCGCTCCGCGCCCCCCGCCCGGTACCTGTGTGAGGGGGAGGCGCGCGGCCATGCTGCTTCCATCATGCCCGGCCCGGCCGCAGGGAGCACGCGCCGCGGGGCCCAACTTCAGCAACTTCCCCACCCGGCACCGGACAAAACCCGGCACCGGAGCCCCGCCCGCACGGCGGCCGGAGCCGGAGCCTCCTCCTCCTCCGCTGGCGCGCGGAGCCGCGAGCAAAAGCGGCCGGAGCGGAGCCCGCTCGAGGCAGCCGCAACGAAAACCCGGAGCTGGAGTCGCTGGCCCGGCGCGGCGGCCGGCGTGCCGGCTCCCGGCCTTTCCCTCACCTGCGCCGTTGGCCCCGCTTGTGCCGGGGGCGCTTCGAGCATTTCGAACTGTTAAGTCGCCTGCTTCAGTCAAGGTGCGGGTGGGGCGAGTCCTAGGACAGGAGATGCATCGGGTCTGGGCTCGGTTGCAACAGAATTGGGCGCGGAGCCCGGGAGGCAGCGGGGCGCGCGGAGCCGACGCGTCCTCCCGTGGCTCGGCGGCCAGGGACGGCTCGGCCTCTGCTTCTCCCTCCCCCGGACCTGTGGAAGGACGGGCCTGCCCAGGCAACTGCGGGCTGTACACCTGCCTCTCCCTGTCGGGCTGTGCTTGGTGAAGCAGCACGGGGAGCAGCGGGTCTCCTGCAAAAGGAAACGCAGAAGAAAGGGGTTGAGCAGCCCTCATAGCAGGAGAAACAATGAGGGGACAGGCGGCAAAAGCTAGAGGAGCAAGATGGAGTGGGAAGCAAAGTGCCCCAAGTTCTCCTGCACTGTGAGAAACAGCCGTGTACGAACGGGCTGAAAGCAACACAGAATGGCAGAATGGTTTTAAAGCCCATCCAGTTCCAGCCCCCCTGCCATGGGCCGGAACACCTCCCACCAGCCCAGGCTGCCCAAGGCCCATCCAACCTGGCCTCGAACACCTCCAGGGATGGGGCAGCCACAGCTTCCCTGGGCAGCCTGGGCCAGGGCCTCACTGCCCTCAGTGTGAAGAAATTCCTCCTCATGTCTAGTCAAACCTGCCCCTCTCCAGTTTATATCCATTTCCCCCATTCCTATCACTGCAAACCTTTGTAAAAACTCCCTCCTCAGCTTTCTTTTTTCTTCTTTTTTTGATTTGTGCCACCACATCTCATGCTCTTCTTCCCACCTGGCGCTCCAGCTTCAGCCAGGCAGATCTCCCTCTGCCACAACAGCACCAGGGAACAGAAAAGCACAAATTGCTCCTCCTGTACCTGCGCACACCCACACACTGGCTATTTCAGCTACTTTTTGAGCCCCTTGCGTTACCTTGTTGTACATCAGTCACCAAGGACGGAGGGAAAACATCCCTATTTTTTCACTTTACTCCAAGATGGATTAGGCACAAATTTAAACTTGAAATATGCTTTCAGACCAATAAGAGAAAATTACTTGGAGTCATACCTGACTATTGACCTCACTAAGTGTTTTGTTTCTTCCTTTGTCCTTAAGTCTCAACTGCTGTGCACATTTTTGTCCTCTTCAGTTCAGTTTCATGCTTGTGCTAATGCTCACGCTCCACCTCTGCATCCCATCATTCCTCAGCTGGCAGTTATTTTGAGCTGCTATTTCTCATCAGCTGTCATGAAACATGTAATCCTTCCTTCCCATCTATTCTCTAATAAAGGTTTTATAGAAACTCTGCTTTACCAACCTCTTTCTCAGTCATTGTTTCAGCAAGGAAAAGGAGATATGGAAGGCAAGAACATAAAAAGCAAACAGAACAGATATAAAAACATTCACACCATTCTGAAAGGAGGTTGTGGAGAGGAGGGAGCTGGCCTCTTCTCCCAAGGGACAAGGGACCGGACGAGAGGGAATGGCCTCAAGCTCCACCAGGGGAGGTTTGGGCTGAACATTAGGAAAAAAAAATTCACAGAAAGGGTCATTGGGCACTGGCAGAGGCTGCCCAGGGAGGTGGTTGAGTCACCTTCCCTGCAGGGGTTTAAGGGACGAGTGGATGAGGTGCTCAGGGACATGGTTTAGTGATTGATAGGAATGGTTGGACTCGATGATCCAGTGGGTCTCTTCCAACCTGGTGATTCTATGAGTCCATGAGTCTATGTATTTGCTGCCACACCACTACTCCACCTCACGCTCATTTCCTCCCATGTAAAATCCCTTGAAAGTAGCACAGGCTATTATACTTCTAGGCTGATTTTTTTTTTCTTTGATTAAAATTGCAATACTATCCCGCAATAATTAATACCTGGAAATTAAACCAGAAGATTGTAAAACTACAGCTGTGTCTGCTGGGGACAGCAGTATTTGAGCACATCAGTATTTGGGAGGGGGCCCCTCAGCAGAGGTCTGGAGGGCCTGGGTTTCTGTGAGCTGCCACGATCTTGCATGGATGCCCTTTGCTCTGACAGTTGTTTTCTCCTCTCAGACTCCTCTCCCCAAGTGATGAGAACAGCTACAGCTTGGCAGAAGACAGGTGGCCTCTCAGGAGAGGGGTTACACCCAGGCTGATGTCTTCTTACTGCAAATAGAAGGAAGATGCAAAACAGAGTAACAGAACCTGGCTTGGGAGTTCGCGATGCTGAGAGCCGTTGTGAGGAGGACTTCGTGGGCTGGCTATCTGCCTCGGCAGATGTGTTCTTGCTGCTGTTCCCCTTCTCTCTGCTGGGTATTACATCAAGTGCTTCCCATCTGGACCAGGACTAAAGCGACAGCTACAGCAAGGCCACTGAAACAAGGGTGTTGAGTCAAGGAACACTAGGGACTTGTAAGGGTACTCGCCTCTCCTAACGAGCCTTTCACGCAGGGCAGCCTCACCCAGAGCATGATTAAGTGTCTCAGGAGGGATGTCTGCTCTGGCCGAATGACTGTCCCCGAGGGCCTGACCCTTCTGAAGCCTCCAAGTTAGAAGAAAACCACAACAAACCCCACCATCTTGCTTCCTCAAACTGTGAAGTGCACAGCAGTCTGCCGATCCAGACAGCATTTTTGTACTGCTCTCGTGCCCTCCTAGGCAGCAGATCACGAGCTGCGCTTGCTGACTAAGAAATAACAGGCAGTGCCAGGGATGTGGCTGTGTACTTTCATGTCCTGGCCATGCATGTACCACACTTGGCTCTTCTCAGGGGTAGGTGGACTTCCAAAACATGTGGTCATCATACACAACCACTCTGCCCAGAGTCAGGGTGCATGAATTGCTTGAGGTAACCACTGTGGCCTCTGCAAATTAAAATAATAGAGAGTTCCATTTGACCAACACTGGATTGGTGTGGTCACATCTATCTTTCCTGTTATTGAGTGGTCTGTGCTTCCCACAGGCAAACATTGTCCTGGATGCCTCCAACCACCTGAGTTAAAACAACTATCCCACAGCCTCAGACATCTCTGTAATAACTACAACAGCACTTGTCAGCCTGCTGACAATGGATTGTTGTACTGTAGATTTGAAAGAACCTAGAATGACAGCTCCCAGAAGGAAATAGCTATCTGCTTCTAAGCTGGAATTGAAATGTCATCTCCTGACATAGGATCATAAAACTGGATGTATTTTCAGTCAACAGAAAAATTAGGGCTGCTATAACTTACCCAAATACTTTCTTGGCTTAGCCACAAGCAGCTCTCTAGGGCTTGGCGAGCATGGGAGATTTCCTGAAATCTGGAACTGGGGAATGTACTAAATGTACCTCTCCCCTTAATTGTTTTTTTAGCAGAAACCATGTTTTTCTGTATCTCGCCCTTTGCTGAGCCCATGAATCTTGACTTTTTGCAGTATATCCTGCACTGAGAATGGGGTAGATGTTGAAGGGCTGATGAGATTGTGTTGCTGGGTTTGGGGGAAAGCTTGTTGAGAACATAAGAAAGTCAAAATGTCAATGAACTGAGTAAAAACTTAATTTAACAGTTTCATTTTATGTCTTCTCACATTCAACATGAATTGTCCTGCAGGAAATGTGTTTATCTGTAATATGCTCTGTAATAACCACTATACGTTGGATCTGTTTGTCATAAGATCCTCTAGTACAGGACACACTTGTTACCAAAGGACACAGAGAACAGTATTAGTATGCTATTACTTGTAAGTATAATAGGATTTTCTGTGATTTTGACCACCAACATTTCGGCAAATGGGTACCAGATCTCAGTGCTCATTATTGTTTCTTTAGAAGTACAATGCCCAAGGTTAAGCGCATGCTGGACAAACAAATGACTACCAATAAATCAAAACCAGCTTGTGAAGAATGGGGCTTGCACAAGTGCAGCTACAATAGCAACAGCATAACCGGTTTGGTGCAAATCTCCATTGTAAGATACTGCTTAAGTGTATGAAGTGACTTGTTCTGTTACAGTTGACTTGAATTTGAAAACTGTGCTGCAGCTGGACAGCATAGAAAGGCCTCACACAAGTCAGAACCAGGCACTAATGACCTCTGTGTTTTATAAATCTCTTACGATCACCTAATACCTTTGTTAGTAAAGCTAATAACATTTTAATCGCATCCACTGGTCTCCCTGGAAAGAACATCTTAGGTGTCCATCCCTTCCTTTATTATAGCTTTGTTTAAGCTATGGATCAGCACACAGGAAGCCCATTAATTTTTTTCCAAAACAACACGTAGGCATTTACTATGACTCGTCCTCCTCGTTCTAGGAAAAGTATTATTACAACTCATGAACACTTGGGAGACTGACTAGACAAATGACTCACTCCTGCCTCCTGCATACCCGAACATGAAATGACAAACACAGCTTTCTGGAATTTCAGTGCCAAGCTCCAGTATTACGTGTACAGAATTAAGGCTCTAAATGTCAGAAGGATTAAACCATTCTGAGTTTTACAGAACAAAAGGAACCATATGCACAACCATACAAAATCCTGGAAAAAAAGAATTACTATTGTTATGATTATGATCAAAGAATGCAATGCAAGGGGACTGGCTCGCAGGTAAATGGAGACAGCCTTATGTTGCACAGGTTTTGTAAAGCCAAGCAATAGCTGTGCTCCTGATAGAAAGTTGCATTTTCCCACACTTAGATAACTGAGAGATCCCTCCTGAGAAATAAGGAAGATCATCACAGAAATGTACAATGACCTTTTGGACTGAAGGTACCTTTTAGCAGAAACCTCAGAGTACTTTCCAGAGCTAGTGACACAAGTTGTTTTCAGAAGTCAGAACTGCAGACGTGCCTTTAACCAGAAATACACCCTGGGACTTGCTTTATGTGCTCTTTGCATTTTATGCATCTGGAGGTTTTTTAGATGTAGGATTACTGACATGCTGGAATGTTTTAAGGCTACAAGAGGCCATTGCAATAATTAGCCGGCAATAATCTAACCTGACACCTTCATCAGATCTTTCATAGAGATCTGTTAATTTTTTTGCATAAAACCTGTAATGTGTGAGTTCTACAGTGTATCTCCTGGGAGGAGGTCTAGTTGCTGGAGTATGTACGCATTATGAAAACTGAGTAGGAATAATCTAGTAATTCCTCTTGTGTTGTGCTCTTGTCTCCTCGTGGTGGTCTGCAGACTTTCACAGCTATAGCTGCCTTGGAAGTCTTTTAAAGTGGGCTGTGGAATGATCAAATTTATACAAGACTGTAGCAGTATTAAAGAAGCACAAACTAGGATATTAAGGTATCTTTGCATATTTCTTCATCTCAATGGTGTTTTCTGTCCAGATGTTCACAAATACTTGACTATATCTGAATTTAATTTCTTCATCTGGCAATCTTGTCACATAGAAACAGAGTATGGTATGGATTACTTGTACCTCCTTGGTTTTGTGCAATGATGTCATTTGTATTGCAAATATTCAGAATCCCAAAAGGCAAAACTATTTTTGAACTGTGATAATTAGAACAATCTTGAATTTTTATTAAAAGATCGGCACATCACAGTTGGTAATAACCTGAATAAGGCTTGAGTGAATCTCTTTGAAACTATTGCATTTGATGGAAAGGCATGTGAATTTAAAATGCAGCACTACAGACCCATCTATACCATTTTAAAACACACACAATTTATCTTTTCATCAAGACTATAAGCATATTTGTATGAGCCAATTTCATGGGGAAATATCTCATGCCCCAAAAGACTTAGAGAAAATAGAGATATATACAAAAGGTCAATTTGACCTCTTCATAAACTAGACAGATGACTCACAGCAAAGTGAAATTTTTCACATAGGATTTGATTTTTAATTCACAACTGTATTTGAAACCCAGAAAAATCTTCAATAGGCACTAATTTGACATGATGTCCAGCTAATAGAGCAGTTGGAGATTTAGCCGTTCCTTGTACAGCTTAATAAATGTTCTGACAGAAATAGAACAAGAGCTACCACTGCTGAAACAGCAGCTGCCTTCATTACAAATTAAAGACATCAATATTGTAATGTGTATTGTAATTTGACTAAAATGAGGGTTAGAGACTAATTTGTCTACAAAGTAGCAGGGAGAAAGTCTTCTCCCAACAGTTTTTTCTGTTCCCTTTTTCCGTAGGCATGTTGTCTGTACTATAAATCCCGGGAATGCATGGCTTGTCTTTCCAAAACACTTAGAACTCTACTATGTTTTAAGTAAATACAAAATATTTTAAAAATTCTCCACATTGAATTCCCAGCATTCCCCCAACCTACAACTAATTCCGTCTGTACTTCACAAAGATAATGAATTATAAGATACATGAAGTAAGTAGGTAAAAGAGAATGTTATTGACGGTTTGAATTGCTTTCTTCTCATGAAATGGTTCGCCTATAAGACAAACTCATGACTATTTATGGCATGATGCCATTTTTATGGTGTTACTGCAAATCTTGATTCTAGCAAGTGTTCCTTCTTGAGGCTTTCCCTTTTTTGTTCTCCTAATTCTTTTTGTCTTCTTATGTATTCTCACCTTCTCTATTTTCTTCCATTTTCATCTAGTCTTCATCACAATCAGAACAGTGCCCAAATGGTTTGGAAACTACAAAAAGAAAATAACTCTGATACAATGTTGGTCATAAGACAAAACAACTACTTTTCCCAAATCACAGTAACTTACTGTCTGCAACCCAGTCTTCAAGTTAAGTGATGATCCTGGCACTAACAAACAAAACACTTAAAAACCATATTGAAATTAATCCTCTTTCAGGACAACACAACAGTCATGTTTAATTTTACACTAGCAGCTAAAAACATGCCTAAATTTAAACGACGTTCCTCTTGCTTTCAGCAATAACCTCTCTCATGTATAGGAATTAGAGTAACTACCACCGGTGACATAAGAGAGATCTCAGCTGGGTGATGGTACTGTGACTATCAAAGGTGCAGTGAGGAGATGAGTCAAAAGCCTTAATGACAGTGTAAAATCAGTCATATTTGAAAAAGTGTTAGCAATTCTGCCCTCAGAGTAGACAAGAGCAGAGATGATTGGACCATGTTAGCTAACCATGATTAAGCTACATTTAAAATTGTGCTAACTAAAATGTGTCTTTGCTGCTCTGGAAAATATCAAAAATTTATGGCAAACATAGTGAGAAGGGCATTACTTGTCTGCATCTGTATCAGCCCTGTGTGATGTAAAGGAGACTGCAAGTTACGCTTCATGAAACCTGTCACATACCATACTGCAGACAGAGGAATTTGGTGTGAGTCTGAAGGAATCTTTACAAATGCTCTTTCTGCTGCACTCCCCCTCCTTGGAACCACAATTCTGTTTTATGTCCATAAATGAGAAACCATCACATGGTATTATTTTTCATTTACAGCTCTGTAGCGGGGAGAGGAATCCGTTCTGTTTCTCGGCCAACTGTTGCACAACACCAGCAGGCAAAATGTTCCTGCAAGTGCAAAACATATAATCCCACAGGTGTTGACATGTGAGACTGAGCAATGTTGCCTTAAAACTTTTCTTTGTTTTCTGGACTTTTGAATATTCATGTGAAATTACATTTTTTCTTTCTTCTGAATCAGTTTGGTACTATCGATAACAGTAATGAAACTTGACTGATGAGACTGCACCTGAAATATTTTCCTTTCCAAAAAATGTTTTAAACACATACAATAAATATCCCAGCTACATATCAAAGACTGAGTATTACCTCATTGCTGTAAGGCATGTGGAGAGTAAATAGTTCACAATTTAACATATGTTCTCATTTGCTTGCACACACAATGCAATCAAAACATAAAATGTCCTTAAAGGTGACCAGAGCATTTGCTTAATGACTGATTTGTTTTCTTTTCCTTTTTAAATTAAGTTGCAGCAGTAATGCAGCAGTGATTCAACCTTGATGGAACTGTTCAAGGTGTGCGCGTGACTGATCAGGTGCGAGACAGCAGTAATTGCATATGAACACCATCAGATGACAAGGACTTGTTTACCTCTGCTTCACCTTATGCTCGTTTCCTGTTATCAGTAATAAAAGGTATTTCATCAGTGTCACCTGTTGTGTTCAACAGATGTAGCTACAGAAGTCTGGTGACCATTCATGAAAAATGTTTCTTTAACTGAGTTTAAGTAGCAATTAAAGCAGCCATGGAAAATACTTCCAGTGTAATAATCACTGTGACTGTGAAAACTACATCATGGATTTTAGTAGTTTCACAGCAGCTTTTCAATCAAACTTGCTCAGTTTACAAATAAAACTACAGTTAAACATATTCTGGCCTTTAAAATGCACCCTAGAATCTGAAAAGACAAATTAATTTAACTCCTGCTGTTACTGGTAGTAAGAAACAGCTGAGAAGCAATTGAAAAATGTACCAGTATATTTATAGATAAATATCTATATTTATATATACTTCAGATTCCCATATCAATTTAATTTGTGTAAATTCAACAAACAAATGGACAAACCCCCCAAGATGCTGACAAGATGACACAAAGACCACACAGGCCGAGAGGAGGAAAGTATCGAGGTTTTAGGCACAAGACAGAGGAAAAAGCCATATAGGCTAGATAAGATCAAAGAGCTAGATGGGTTCTGCAGAAACAGAGGATGTGTTCTTCCCAGAAGAGTCTCTGTGATTCAAAAGGCATTCGAATTGCATCCCAAACTGAAATATTCTTGATTGTCAGTCTCTTCCTGTTTACTGAAAAGATATAATTTGTTCCTATTCAAATCAAGTTTACCCTAGTGATTTTCCTTAGAGAAATATTTTTAGAAAATTATTTAATGAATTTCTGTCTCCTTGCCTTGTGATAGTACTAGATAATGGTAATTATATACAGATGAGCATGAGGGATGAAAACCGCACTTCGAAATCATCAGTAAATCTATTTTGTTAACTGTAAAATGAATATATAGATGAGTTAGATAATTTAAGCCTGATTCTTCTAAGTAGGGAATAAATCCAAGGCTAAAAATTAGCTGCAAGTCTCCTACATGGGACTGCAGGACAAATCCATTTGCTGGATGGCACAACCATCGACCCAAAAAACACAAACCGTATGGGCACCTTGCAGAGATCAAGGTCAAGAAAAACTATATTGTTGTATTTATAGATACATGTATCTACTGTTTATTCTTGCTTGCCAGTATCATTTTTGTAGCTGGGATTCTCAGGCATGTGAGATGTCTGTTAAGTCTAAACAAAAGTTTGTGATAGGGCTGGAAGACAGCACAAGTTTATTGTATTCAAATAAAAGTCAATGTAATATCTAATTTGGGTAATTTCTAATCACTCCTTCCAGTACATGGAGTACCTACAATCACAACTTAAAAATGTATAGTTATCCTCAATATAGGAGTGGGAATTGTGTTTACAGAATTGTTTAAAAGATTGAGTTACCAATATTGTCTCACAGACACAGGCTTTGAAAAACCTTGGTGTGACAGCTCTGTCTTTTTCAAAAAGAAACCACAGGAAACAAAGCTGATACACATGGCATCTCAGAAAGAGTAGTTACTAATTAAAAGAATGAGATAGCAGACCTGGGGGTGGTGATAGAGATTTTTTGTTTGTTTGTTTGTTTGTTTTAATATATTTATCATGTGCACTGGACAGCAAATTGGAACAGATCCTACAGTCCAGTTTTTTGCTGCCAGTGAGGCTTGAAAGGGGCAAAACATCCACAAAGTGCTTCGGGATGTGGATGAGGAACTTTTTGATGAAAGTCTCTGACAGAAGTACAGAAGCTTGGATTGCTTCCTTAGGATTCTAAATCGCTTGATAGGCATGTTAACAGTCAGGTGACTGGGAATTACCAGCATTTTTATGTCTAATTTTATATATACCAGTATAAATTTTACAATTAATAGTATAATTTTACAATTTTTCCAATAGCGCAATTTTATAATTTTTATATACTGGTATTTTTATTAATTTCTACTTCAAGAAATGTGATAGAGGCAGGACAGGCATCTTGGTCTATATAGCAACTGGCACAGATAAAAGCCAGCCAGATGTCATTAGTCTAAAAGAATTGCCTAAAACATAGCATCTACATCCCTTGCAGATTCTAAAATCAGCTAAGAATATCTCTCCCTCCCCTTTACCATTATCATGACTTTTTCATATACCTGTAATTCCGTCTCTTTCCCTTGTAGCATTTTTAATAACTTCACAAATTGTTCATATAAGAAAAGAATTTATTCTACTAATGGGATTCAAAAAGGCAAAATTTTATTTAAACTTTTTTCTTTCAGGTTTCTCAATATTGTAACATTGCTGAAAGAATATTCATCAATTCCTGTAGCTCTTTTGGGATTACTAATGTAAAAAGCAATACAACTAAACGCTTAATTAAGCAGTGTCATATAAAGATCGGTTTTCAATCAGATGAGCAGATTTAATATATCACAAAAATAAACATTCCAAAAATCTTAGATGTGCAAATTGTGCACATTACAATCATTTGATTAAATGAACTGTCTGCTACGTCTAGCAGAAGTATTTCCAAGCATCTCACTCAACTTAAAGTGATAATTAGACTCTTCATGCACATTGAATAAGATCTCCCCAAACAATACTTACATAAGAGATTACATTTGGTCAACAAAGTTTACAATTTTTTATAAACTATATTACTTAAGTCTGATCTTCATCACCAGAGAACTCAAACTTTGCTGATAATGCAAATTATCTGGGGTTTTGGCTAATGTGAAAACCTATAAAAAGGAAATATAACAATCTAGAAAAAGAGTCTATGACAAAACTACGTTTATCCCTCAAGTCCCCTGGCTGGCTCTAGATTTACCATTACTTCCATTATGTGAGTCAGATTTCCTTCTCTCATACACAACTGCACAACTGCAGCCCAAGTCCATAGTCTCAATGTATTCCAACAAGAGGAGATGGTCTTATGTCAGTATCTGCTGCTTTTAAAGAAATCACTTCCATCTCCAGCCAGCATGTTATTCAACAGCTGCAAGCGAGTGCACAGTGCTGATGAGAGGGAAGTAACATGTTCTGCTGAAAACTGGACAAGGAAATGCCTAAAACTGCAAGCTGACTGAAAAAGTAAAAGGAATTGAGTCAGCATTCTGGGGAAAGGAAGGAATAGGGAAGGGTGGAACAAGCAGTATATTCTTCCAAAAAAAAAAGTATGTTCTAAGCAGATAAAGTCTGAAAAAGATAAGTGGCACTAGTGTGCCATAAATAACCTAAAAATTACTTAATGCACCACTAAAATTCATAGATCGAATCCTCTTCCCTGGCCAAGATGTACTTGCACAACAAAGGTTCTCAGTGAGTTGGTTAAAGCTTTCCGATTCACTACTCAGTTCATCTTTAGCCCTGTGGTGGGACTGGAGGTGATTAATTAATGGAGGGAGTCAAACTGCAGTTTCTCTACCCTACAATCCCTTTCAGACACTGTTTAAATGGGTTGTAAAACTGGTTATTAACTATATCAGCTCCTAGTCAATTAAGAACTCTTCGGTCTAAAAGAGAAATTTCCCGGCTGGGGACCTTGGGTGTGTTTTTCTCATTTTGCACTGCATGAGCATTGTACAAGTGGCACAGAATATGGCCTGAGGCCTTCCATTTATAACCTTCCTCAAGTTTCTCCAGTGGTATGGATGCTTCAATTTCTCCAAAATAAACAGAGTTTATTTAGATGTATGATTGCACATCCACGTTTACAGATTGCTAAACTGCAAATCCAATTCTAATTTCTTGTGTTGCATCCCTGGATGCAAAGTGCCCTCTGAGCATGCAGAATTCAAACCAGATGCCTCAACAGATGAGCTGCCAAACACACAAGTCCATTTCAAATGCCATCCAAAAGTAAAAGTTAAGTGAGATAAAAGTTTTCCTTGTCCCAGTTTAGATAAACAGGCCCTACCTGCTTGAAGATTCTCTTCTCTCATTTGTGTCCTTTCTACTTCTTTTCCAATATGGCACGCTCTAGAAAACAGATTCTGTTTTATCAGCCACCAAGATTTTATCATGTATTTTCTGATTTTTTGTACTGTTTTTTTCTTTTAATAAAGCTCCAGCCTCTGGAGCAAAGAGCTTACATGGGTTATTTGAGCTTTAATTTACAAAAAGCAAACAAGAAAGCAGCAAAACAGAGGACCTTTCTGGCCTTTATTGCCAAGAAAAGCTTGAAAACATGAACCCTTAAGGTCTGGAGACAAAAATTCCTTTTTAACATATGCTTTGGTTGGCAGGCCTTAAGCGTAAATGAATAATTTAAAATGCCAGGAATATGAAGTCTACTTATTTCCCATTTAAACAACCTGACATAGGAACAGCTACCAGAAAGTTCTCCCCAGCTTGTAATGCTTTGTAGCCTTTCCACAGGCCCCCCTGCCAAACACTTGGGTCACTGCTTTCCTGAGCGGAGGCATTGTTCTTGCTAGCATTGTTATGCCTTAGGCAATGCCTTCACTGCAAAGTAAACCTGATTTAAATCCTCCATATGTCTTCATTTTCCCAGATCTGCCATTTTTTTCCATCTGATTTTTTTTTTCCTGAGGATACACACATATCTATGTATATTTATTTCTGTCTCTGAATCTGTCCATCTCCCCGAACTCTGTATTTAGCTGTCTGAGCGTCTTAACATCAGGAATCCTAATCCTGACACAGAACATTCGAAAACCCCAGAGAGTGGCAGGCTGCATACTGCAGAGTTTCCCTGTGCATGAAAAAAATTGAACATTTCCAAGAAGTAATTACCCTGTCTGAGCATTCATGGTACAAAATACACCCATGTTGCTACTGGGAACAGAAATGACAGGCATCACTTGAGTCTGCCAAGCCCTACAATGACTGGTTGCACTGCGGAGTATTACCTACGCTTCGCACAGTCGCTGCATCAGCTGACACTGCACTGATTATGCCCAGAAACCTTTAAAGTACTACAATGCTGCAATTGAGGATTTGTGGGTATATAGGATTCAGGCTAGAAACCACAAAGACATTGCGAGCTGAGTTAACTCTACAGCCAAGACAAATACTCAGGATATAAGGTCGATCTATTACCTACAAGAAAAAAAACAAACCATAATGTCCTCCTCATGTTTTAGAAATTCAGTGCCATAAATAAATTCAATGCAGTGACCCTGTAGCAATTAAATGTGTGAGATGTCATCCCGATATTTAACAGATTAAATTCCCATCCAAAAGTGTAAAGCCAAGCAGACATAACATTTTACAGACAGAATAGTTTCACGTTATCAATATGTAAATCATAGCTGGGCCAGGGAAAACTGTGGGTAGAATTTTTTTTTGTCTAAAATTTTCAGATATGTAAACCTAAATCTGAAAGACTGATAAGACCCAGTTCAACTGGTACTGATTTTGCTGTATTCGGAAGAGCTGCAACTTTTCTCTAGTTGGCAGAGTAGAAACAACTTAATTAGAACTAGTTAGCATAAGCCAGTGAGTGTAATACTAATGAAAGGCACAGATTCTCCTCTTTTCTTATACAATATGAACAGCAGAGCTAAACTTTGGGTATTTACATGCTTTAATCTTTAAGTCGATGGGATAAACTTTGCTCTTGATTATGTACCTGTAACCACATCAACACCAATGGAACACACAAGTATGAACAACTTTTTGCCTTTTCAGTCTGAACTGGAAACTAGTTGTGCTTTTGATTGTTGATGTCTTATTTCCAAGGACTTAATGCTGCTAATCTACAAACTATATTGCAAAATTGACCAATATAGTAAAACAATTTATTTTGTATACCTCAAGAAAATACACAACTGTAAGAAACTACAACATCCTAAGCAGTATCAACTTCAGCTTATGCTATGGAAATCAGTCTCACCGCGTACTGCAGACTCCTTTTAGTTTGACTTGCTTGTTAGAACATTCCTCAAAAGATTATTTTCAAAAATTAATTCTCTTGGACAACACAAAGCAAATTATGTAACTCTCCATTTTCTGACAGTTGTCCAGATAATTTGATTAACTCCCGTAGCATTTACAGATTTGAATACTAATATTATTGTAGCATTTGCTTAGAAGTTACATTGCAGTTACTGTTCAAATCACATGGTTTATCAGGGCACTGGATAGTACGAATAGAACAGATTGAACTTTTGAAACTTGGAAGCAAACAGATGCAACAAGGCCTGGATTTTCATCAAGTTCTTGGCTTACAAACTGAGTAACAGAGCCACTCTGTGTGCTGCTGCCTACAAGCTGAGCAGCATTCCCTTTGTTTCAGTCTATAACATCCAGCCATATTCAGCAGTTCTGAGAAACATAAGCTTCAGCAAAAGTCAGTGAAACTTCTGATGTTAGAGAATGGACAAAATAAAGTTTGACTACTAAAATGTAAAATTGGGCTACAGTTTCATTGAAGATTCCCACAGAAATTCTCTTACTGGTGGGGGACACACACACCCAAACAAAGCCCTCCTTTGAAAGGATATCCACAGAGTCCCTTAGCTAACTCTGTGAAAATAAGAACATAATGTAAGGTCAGAGGCAGTGGCTCAGAAGAAAGGTCCAAATAGCCCAGTGTCCTGTCTCCAGCAGTGCCAATAGCTAGTAGCTACGGAAGATGGTTGGAGTAGGTGAGCACACAGTGAGACTGCCCTGATATACTTCCCAAACCTCCAATGATTTACAGCTTGGAAGTTACCTGAGCTGGAGTTGTTTAATTGGTGTGAGTGGTTGTTTTAGTCCAGACAGATGATGAATGTGTCCTATGATGTGTCCCTGGCTTTTGTATTCATACGGCTAAGTTTGGAAACCTGGCCAGGATGGGCTAGAGCCCGATCATTCAATCTGGGTTTTCTTCCTGTTGATGCCAAGCTCATGAAGCTGCAGGAGGTGCTACTGGGAGCTGAAGTCCCACTTCATCTGGAAATCAGTTGTGGCTGCATCCTTCACACGACGCTGCTAGTTCACACACAGCCAGAACAGTCTCCTGACAGCAAAGTAGCAGAACATCCATCTGCTCTCTAAATTGAGGTCCAAGTGAAGATCATGATTTTCTGGGAGCAATTTAAGTTTATCTGGACAGTTTTGGTGGCAACTTATTTTTCTTCTACTAAATTAATTCTCCACTTCTTTCTCTGTTTCTCATGGAAGAGAGAGAGAGAGAGAGAGATGAGTAAGATGAAAAAAATAATTTCTGCATTTTCACATCCATCAGAACATGGAGGAAACAAATACTTTAAACAGGCATCAAGAATTATTATTTTAATTCTCTAATAAGAAAAAGAAGTAGCCAAATTTTGGTAGGATAAACCTTGCTACCTCTGTCACCCATCCTCATATAAGAAACAGTAACCCTAAAGAAAGATCTTGGCACCCCAAAATCAAGGCAGTATTATGTGAGGGATTGCACTCTGTACTTATGCACAAATCACTGGGAGTGATTCTAGATCTAAAACACAAATGATCTCGCTTTAAATCCCAGAATGAAATGCAGAAGGAGCCAGAAACTGATTCTGAATTGACACAACTGAAACTTAGTTTTAACAGATACCCCTTTAATTCTTGTAGCTACGGAAATGGGTAATGGAAGCACTAATGGCATAGTGCTCATCCTATAAACTTGGTTTTTTAAAGATTGATTGCTTAGCTCTAGGACTCTTTGACTCTATTTTTATCCTCCTTCTCATCTCCTTAGATTTCCCACCTAGTACCCTAAAAAATTACCAGTCAGATTTATGCTTATGTATTATTTCTGCTGTTTACCTGGACACAAAAAGAAAAAAAAAAAAAAAGAGGAAGAGAAAGCAAAAGATATTTTTCTCTAGATTTTAGTAAGAGTTTGTACAAAACAGCATGGATACTGTTCATTGCAGCCCAATAATATGCATATATTTTGGAACCTACTTGTGTATGTGTATACACTAGCCCTGAATTTCAGCTCTAATATTGCTGTATCTATCAGTAAGAAATAAATATAGTGTATAAAGAATAACTAAACACTCCTTACTGAAAATAAACATAGCATATAATCCTTATGATTAAGGACAATATTCTTTAAAATATTAAATCTGTTCTTGCCTTATCCCTTACTAAACTTGCTACACATCAAACAGTCCAGTAAACAGTCTAAATTTTGTGAGAAGGCAATGTATCTACTGCATCTCTGCAAAACACATGGACTACAAAGTGCAAGTAACCTTATTTGAAACATATTAATAGGACAACTGGTATGAAAAAAGGTGATGGTTGGAAACCTTTGGGAAAAGAGATTATGCTTATTTGCCTTTCTGTACCAGTGGGCTGCATACCTGAGGCTGCAGTGAAGTAAACATTCCAGTTGAGCAGCATTCCTCTATTCCTTTTCAGAGTCTCTGTGGAGACTAAAGTAGAAATCCCTTATTTGCAGTTCAGAAAATAGCATGAACTTGTGCATTAAATTTTAAATAACTCCTGCCCACAGGATGATAAGAACCTTAAATCAAAGGATGAGATGTTACCCATCTAAGCAATGCATTAGGACTATAAAATGAGATTCAGTATGCTGTGAACTCTAAACTCTTGAACTCAACCAAGACATTAGGCCCATTGTTCTCAAGAATAATTATAATTTGTTGTAAGCTTTATAATAAAATAATACTAAGGTTACAGTGAATTTTTCATCCTGCAAAATTAATTCCAACATTTTTCTGGTTGCTGGATTGATTTCCACATTACCAGAGCTCTATGTGCAGATGGAAAATAGCTCATGTAACTGTTTCTTCAAGATAAAGAACAGTCAAATCTCTTAATTCTTTTGGACTAGATTTATAGTGTATTTAAGTTTCAGATTTTGTTGGAAGGTGCTTTCCCAGTTAAGTTTGTTTTGCTGTTAATGCCTTAATCTCTGAACACTGAAAGATCTCAAGCACAACAGAGGCATGTGGGAGGAATTTTCTGCCCTCCTGTGTAAAGGCACTACAGAAGATACCCATGTTTCCAAATGGCAAAGCCTCTCAGAACGTTCAGAAATGCACTTCTTGAAGAAATGTGGAGTCCTAAATGTCAGTTTACATCTTTTGCAACTTCTAGATAATGTTGTTATGTCAATCTGTCCTGCAAAATCATAGCCTGAATTTACTTTTTATGAGACCATAAAGAAACTAAAGCTGTATTATTGTTATGAAGCTACTCACATTTATAATGCCCCTAAAATGTGCTTCTCTTTAGAGGTCATAAAAGGGTTTGATCAGTGAGTGAGTCACTTGAATTGCTTAACTGAATACCATCACACCCTGTTTTTAACACATACTGCAACATCTGACAAACTTTTCCCAGTCCTGTAAAGTATTGGTGCCAGTTAGGTGAGTCAGCTGTGTCTTTGCTGCATCATCCTACAGAAATACAGCACTACTAGAGAGGATTAAATAACTACAGATAAAATAAATCTGCATTTCAGAATCAACTCTGTCTATTTTAAATGCAAGAGAGATTCTTTAGCCCTTTCTTAAATGGTACCACATATTAGCTGAACACCTGCTTTAGGGAAATGCCTCCAATACCATAATACTCTCCAGCGCAGCTCTGAACATAGAATCATAGAATAGTTTGGGCTGGAAGGAACCTCCAAAGATTGTCTAATCCCCTTGCAATGCCCAAGGACATCTTCAGCAATGTCAGGTTGCTCCGGGCCCCGTCCAACACACGTGCCACAAAAGGATGAGAATGGGGACAACGCTAAGGCAGATCTTGACAAGGTCCAGAGAGAAAAGACCCTTCTCTTGTGAAACCTAGTCCAAGCACAGCCAATAAGCTACAAGCTTATTATTCTTGGGTGCTGGCCTCTTCTTCCAAGTGACAGGGGACAGGACAAGAGGGAATGGCCGCAAGCTCCGCCAGGGGAGGTTTAGGCTAGACGTATGGAAAAAATTCTTTACAGAAAGGGTCATTGGGCACTGGAACAGGCTGCCCAGGGAGGTGGTTGAGTCACCTTCCCTGGAGGTGTTTAAGGCACGGGTGGATGAGGTGCTGAGGGATATGGTTTAGTGTTTGATGGGAACGGTTGGACTCGATGATCCGGTGGGTCTCTTCCAACCTGGTTATTCTGTGATTCTGTGATTCTGTGATTCTGTGATTCTGTGAAGCAGAAACACAACAGGGATTTTGAGGCCTCAGTACTTTAATTCCATACAACCTGTGGTGACTTGATTTTTTCTGGCGTATGCTAATACGGAGTCATTTAGAGGACTCAGAAAGGTCTGCTTAGCCCTCAACAAGGTTCTTCATCCCTGACCTAGAGGACTTTATGACAATTCATTAAGATCACAGAAAAAACAGATTAAAATGGGCAAGACTGGGAAAATTTATTGCTAATGACTTTACTTGCTGGGATTGTACAGGAATTAACAAGAAAGGTGCAAGACAGAATTTTTTTTTGCCTCAGAAAGACAGAGAACCAACTACTGTCTTCATTCCACTGCAACGCTGACATTTTTCACAAACATTTGTATTAAAACCAATCATGTTATAATAAATCTATTCATAAAATCTACTTATTGGCATGCTTGATTTAATTATCTCTTTTAAGAATGACAGCTTGAAGGGTAAAGATTAGTCTCCCTCATCCATCTTCCTCTTTATAACCTGCTAAACCAAACATAATTTTGAAGAAATAAAATAAAAAATATTCAGGGTCTACCATTGTTCCTGTTCTCAGTGTAGCTGGCATATGCATATAGGGACTGTAAAACACTTCTAAAGGGCACTAGCAGGAAACTGCAGATGACACTGAAGGCTTCATCTTCTACTTGACTGTAGTTTATTAGACCATTTCTTACTCATAAAAACAAAAAAAAAATAAAAGGAGGAATTTTTTTCCTGAGGGTACAAATAAAAGACACTACTTACTACAAACAAACAGAAAAAGAATCATGTATCATCAGGCTAAAACATTATTTCTCAATTATGATGATTTTGTTGTCAGTAGTTTCAGTAGTTGAAACAGTGACCTGATAAGACAAGAAATATGAAATTAAACTACCCACCCATTCCTTAAGTGGGAAAAGGAAAGGAAACAAAATGTCATTTGTTCTCTTCTCAGATGGCTTCCTTGTGTTCTACAGAACCCCAAGCAATTGCAGCTGCAGGGAGAAGTTAAAGCTACTTTCACTGCTGCCAGTCACACTCCCAGACACCCTTAAGGAAACCCACAAGCCACACAACTGCATCCCTGAGGTTCTTCAAAGTTAGTTCCGCTACAACTTCTGGAAAATTTAAAACAGAAAAGCATTTTCCTCTTAAAGAGTCAGACTTCCAGCACACTCTTGCTTCTCATTCCCTCTATCCTGGTCCTTCATTGGTGTTTACTGTAAATTGGCAGTAACTTCCTCTTGGCTGGGAATCATACCGAACTAAATTTTAGTGGCAAAAAAAAAAAAAGCTAGATGTAATTTATTGCATAAGCCTGGACAAAGGGAAATAACGTAGAAGAAATTTTTAAAAGTAGGGTGCAAGTTGGGCTTTCCTGGAAAGCACAGTAAGGACTGGGCTTATCTGAGGTTTCCCCTTACATTCCTGCTGGGAGAGTTTGAATACTGCACAGGCCACTTTACAGGCTGAATATAGTGGCTGGTCAGGAAATCTTTGTGTGTCTGGGATACTACAGCAAGACAATTTAATTGAGGCCTCTGTGCGTCAAGAGAATGATGCTGGACAAGATTTTCAGCTGATGGAGAAGTGTATAAAACAAAGGCAGCACAAGGTAATAGCTGCTGCTTTCTGCCCAGTTCTGTTATCTCTGAGGAACATAATGACAAGTACTCAGATGACAAGTACTAAACGTTAAAGACAGTAACATACTAGCCTAATTTAAGTTTGATAAAATATGGAGAACATCAGAATAAAAATGTCTATAATTACAGAAAATAACAGCTCTTTGTAACTGTTCCAAATTGGATACAGACAGAACATAATAAAGCAAACTGAGTTCTTCTAGAAAGGAAGCAACTTAGTAGTTTGTATTTTAAGTAGTGTTTTATTCAAAACCATTGATGCTGATGGTTTAACATACAAAGTATATACAGGCGGGATATATCATATTTGTGGCTGATTTCAGTTTGTTAATTTGTTTAAATGAAGTAAAACATTTGCACTAATCTTTCAAAACAGCTGGAACAAGCACCTAGAATCTTTATCAGAAGGATCTAAATAATTAAGCCTAATCCCTTCAACCATGCCCTCATGAACCATGTTCAATATATACCAGAGTAATCTGATGTACACAGAAGATACATCATCCTGGCATGTCAAGAAACTACATAAACCTATCCTGAATGCTGATAACAGACCAAAATTTCACATGTGTTTATTTAGCGTGTTTTTTTTTTAAAACCAATGATTCTCTGATGCCTTCTAAATTACTGAAAGAGAACATCCACACTACATTTCTAAAAGAAACTCTGAGATCAATTTCCTTTAACACCTGTTAACACAGCTTTTCCATCTACTCTAGGGCTTTCACAGTTTAGCTAAACTGAGCTAGCTAAAATACATGTTTTTTCTTGTGGAGACAAGTGTCTGGCACATTTTCCCTCAAAAAAGCCAAAGAGAACAAAGAACTAGTAAGATATTCCATGTATGTTGAAGTGCAGCAAATTCAGCCTCTGGCAAACCAAGGTAAATTGAAAGCGCTTCTGTTGAGAATTTCTCATTGAGAACGCTCTGCCGACAGACAGCCCTTTCACAGTTAAGCCAAGAGTGTTTTTGTACAAGCTCTTTGTAGAGTTTCAACTCTTGTAGTATAATACAGTCAAAGTAGTGATCTGAGACAATAAAGCACCAGTCCAACTACCACTTTAAATGGTCGTACTAGTAATGTTCTGGCACCATCTGATGTTTTTTGTTTTGCTTGCCTGGGTACAATCTCTAGGCAGCCAGGCCTTGTTTAGTCAGAAAAGAAGAAAACAGACTAAAGAAGAAAACAGACAACTAAGGTCATATGCAGCTCAAAAAAAGAATGTTATCAAAATTAGCAAACTGGGTTTCAAGACTGGGTTGTGCATTAGCTAGATTAAACTGGTAACACTGCGTATAAACACACCACCAGGTGACTGCAAGGGGTATTGTAACATCAACACTATAAATCTCATTTGGTAACAAGCTAGTAAGCAACGTGTCATGGGAAGATTAAATAGAAATATGGAAGTATTTTTTGTTTTATAAAATCAAACACAGATGTTCTGCTTTTGAGCCACTCTTTTTCACCAAAAGGGTAAACTGGGGTGGTTTTTCTATTACTACTAGTTTAAATTAGTATACTAAGTTGCAATGTTGTAAGATACCAGACCTACTTGAGCCCTACTATAAAGGGATTTTTATATTAAACATCATAAAGAGAAAAAACAGCTCTGTGTTTGGGGAAGGGGGGGGAAAGGGAAAAAGTTTTTCTATTAGTTCAGTAAAGATTGCACAACAAACAAACCTCATAGTAAAAGCACTGTTTCTGCTGCTATATTGTTGATGTCTAGAAAGGAGCATGGGTATCTCCTATGTCCTTTGAAGATTTTATGTTTAAGTACAACTGAAGTTATGTACTCGTGTCAGAGATCAGCACCAAAGAACACCTTGCACTGAACAACAGATTTACAATTGTCCAGAGCTCCCGGGGAATTCATTCCACATTCTTGGATCAGTCCACAGGAAAGCTGCGTCCCGTTTAAATAACCTCAGAAGGTTATCTCAAGTCCTGGATGGGTTTTTTTATACACTCTGCCCACACAGACTCCTTCACTGAGCCCAGAGGCACGCTGGACAGGCAAACAACAGAGAGGCAGAGGGATTGAATCATAGAATAGTTTGGGTCAGAAGGGACCTTAAACTTCATCCAGTTCCAACCCCCTTGTGATGGGCAGGGGCACATCCCACCAGCCCAGGCTGCCCACGGCCCATCCAGCCTGGCCTCCAACTTCTCCAGGGATGGGGCAGCCACAGCTTCCCTGGGCAGCCTGTGCCAGGGCCTCACCGCCCTCAGCGTGAAGAAATTCTTCCTAATGTCTAGTCTAAATCCTCAATGTAAGAAGGATATGGAGCTGTTGGAATGGGTGCAGAGGAAGGCTGCAGGGATGATCTGAAGGCTGGAGCATCTCCCATACAGAACAGGCTGGGAGAGTTGGGGTTGTTGAGCCTGGAGAAGTCTCTGAGATCTTATAGCGACCTTCCAGTTCCTGAAGGGGCTACAACAAAGCTGGGGAGGGACTGTTTACAGAGCCTAGTAGTGATATGAGGAGGGGGAATGACCATAAATTGGAGAAGGGCAAATTTAGACTAGACATAAGGAGAAATTTCTTCATTATGAGGGCTGTGAGGCACTGGCCCAGGTTGCCCAGGGAAGCTGTGGCTGCCCCATCCCTGGAGGGGTTCAAGGCCAGGCTGGATGGGGCTTTGAACAGCCTGACCCAGTGGCAGGGGGTTGGAACTGGATGGTCTGTAAGGTCCCTTCCAACTCAAACCATTCTACGGTTACTCTCCGCCCGCTCTCACGAGACAGAACTCGGATCTCAACCCCCCCCGGCTCGCCCCGCCCTCCACGGCGCGCGCCCTCGATGCGCGCGCAAGCCCCGCCCCCGGCGGCCGCTGCCCCCGCCCCCTCGCTGCGTGCCCCGCCCCCTCCCCTGGCGGCGGCCGCGGGGCCTGTGCGGGGCTCCCCTCGGCGGGCGGGCGGGGCGCGCGCGCGGGGCCGGAGCCCAAGATGGCGTCTATCATGGAGGGCCCGCTGAGCAAATGGACCAACGTCATGAAGGGCTGGCAGTACCGCTGGTTCGTGTTGGACTACAACGCCGGGCTCCTCTCTTACTACACGGTGAGACGGGGCAGCGCCGGGCCGGACCGGGCGGGCGGGCGGGCGAGGAGCCGGTGGGGGCGGGGAGGGGCCTCGGGGCGGGGCGGCCAATGGGGACGGGGGAGGCGGCGGGGCAGCCAATGGGGCGGCGCTGGCGGCGCCGGCGGGGGGAGCGGCCGCCGCCCGCGGGACCCCGAGCCGGGGAGGTGTCGGGACCCCCGGGCCGGGGGAGGCGGCGGCTCCGCTGCCCCGCGCGGCTTCCCCGTTCCCGCCGGGATTCACGGCGCCCGGGGCTGCGGTGGGCGAAGAGCCACATGTTTTCCTGGACTTCCTTTTTGCGTAACCGCACCTCTGCTTACCAACTTCTTTCATAAAAGCAGGAGTGAAGTTATAAATTAAGTTTTTTCAAGGGTGTGCCCATCCGGGGGAAGGGGAACCGGCTCGGCTGCGTGCGCGGTTAAGTTTTCTCGGCGTGGATAAACACCAGTTTAACCTGTAGGAAATCATAATAGATTTACAGCAAATAACGATGTGGAAGGTCATAGAATCAGAGAATCACAGACTGGTTTGGGTTGGAAAGGACCTTAAAGCCCATCCAGCTCCAGCCCCCCTGCCATGGGCAGGGACATCCCACCAGCCCAGGCTGCCCAAGGCCCATCCAACCTGGCCTCGAACACCTCCAGGGATGGGGCAGCCACAGCTTCCCTGGGCAACCTGTGCCAGCGCCTCATCAGTCTCATCGTGAAGAAATTCCTCCTTATGTCTAGTCTAAACCTGCCCCTCTCTAGTTTCTACCTGCTGCCCCTGGTCCTGTCACTTCAAACCTCTGTAAACAGTCCCTCCCCAGCTCTCCCGCAGGCCCTCTTCAGGTGCTGGAAGGCTGCTATAAGATCTCAGAGCCTTCTCTTCTCCAGGCTGAACGACCCCAGCTCTCAGCCTGTCTGTGTTCGAGCTGTCTGTGAAGGTGTAGCATACAGAAATACTGCATAGAACCCGTTTTTCCCCCTAAACCTGAATTTCCAGCACTAGTTGGAGGGAGCTTATCTCTTCAGACCTAGGAGTTTATGAGGCTCTTGGCATAAAACAGTTACAGACTCTCAAACAGTTTTGGTTCACGTACGCTCAAAATCCCTCACTTGAAATATAGATGGAGAAAGAAAAGTGCTTTTATAGTTGCTTTTTAGTGGCTGTTCAAATGTCAACTGTTTGACTGAGATGGATTAGTACTGTAAGGAGAGGTCCAAGGTGCAAAGTCATTTAATGCTCAGCTACATAAGTAGAACCATTTGCTGATGACTAGTGCGTATAATAATAATTCTGATTATTCCACTGACTTTCATTCTGTGGTCTTCACCCGTTTAATAAAGGTCAGTTCTTAGATTTCATTATTTCCTATTATTAGGTATCCCTACATATGCACTCCACTTTTATTTTGTATAATTTGCTATGTTCTCCCTTATTACAATGACTTTTAGCTCACAAATTGAAAAATCTTCTTTTTAACTACCTGTCCTAAAAACTTCAAGTTGGGTTCAAGAAATCGAATCACGTGCTCTGTGTTTTGTGCCTTTGCTGCTAAGAAATGCCTGCAGTTAACATTTACTTTAGAATGCTTTCCTTATCCATGTGCCATCTTTTCTGCACATATGTCTGTAAGCATTTCTGCCATTCTCTAGATATCTGAATTCATTTTTGTACCTGAGGGTGTGTGTCATGTTGAAAGACTGGCTGCCAAAGAACTGTTCCTTTGGCACGCACCCTTCTTCATGTGTGCTGGTGGGATTACTCATAGGGCTGTAGAGTCAGCTGGAGCATGAGTTTGAAAGATAATTCAGACGAAGTCCCAGTTGACCACATGCCTCACAAGTACTAATATTAGCGTTGAGAAGGTAGAGGGATACTGTTTCAGCTCTACCTTTAGTTATAGAGTAGTAACTCCTGAGTAGCAGTTTATAAGTTTGTGGTACATCAGCAGCGTTAATTTGGAATGTTAGCACGTTTGGGGGCTTTATGTGTATGGGGAAATGGCCTGTTGTGATTCTGTATATGCAGGCTTATATTTGTATTAAACGTTTATCTGTGTGATTAGGTATGTAGGGTCATATGCTCCAGTCCCTCTGAGCCAGTTTCAGTCTGAAGCAATATAGCTGTTTTGTTCTGCTTGTTTTAAGTGTAACTGAATGATCCTTAAGCCTGAATCTGGCCCCTCCCTATGAGCATAATGTGTGGGTGGGGTAGGCTGAGATAATTCCGACCTGGCTGTACAGGAAAACAGTTTTGCTGATAGGAGAGATTACATTAACTGATCAGCTTTTACCTGCTTATCACATCTCACAGACTCCTTAGCCCATTTCAATCCAGAAAGTTACGTGTGCAGGACACACTTTCTCCAGTAGATCCAACAGCCAATTAACCTTTGGCAGAGGAGCCGGGGAAAACTGCAGCGCAATAACTTCTCATGCAGCTGAACTTGCCATCAGAGCTAGATCCAGGAACGTATGTCTCTTTATAGATGTGTCCTTCCACTGTTGTATTTAGTCATCTTTGGTAGTAACATAAAATAGACTACAGAAAAGTACCCTTAATGTAGAATAAGCATTCAAGTTTTTGTGCCATTGTATTGCACTTGGGGGGAAAGGAAAAAAAAAAAAAGAAAGCACCTAAATTAGTATGCTTTGTCTTATGGTAAAATGAGTAGATGTTAACCTAAATATCTTTTGGATGCATACATCTGAAGCAAATCATTTCAGTTAAATGTACATTTCTGACATGATTAGAACTTCCAGGGAGCAAGGCAAAAGATTTCACAAGCCTGAGTCAGAAAAATAAAGAGAATTTAATGTTCACACTGATTCCTATTTTCTTTTGTGTATTCCTTCCTCACTGCTTAGTTGTATTGCAGTGAATGCTAGTAGTACTACTTCTGAGTGTGAATTCAAATGTTTCTCACACGCATTTCAAAGTTGTTTTACAGAGGTGTTTTTCAATGCCAAATTGTTTGCTTTTTTCCACTTCTGTAGTTTGTGCAGTTTTTTTCTCTTTCCAAATAGAAATGTGCATCCTCAAATATGCTTATAATTACATTTGTTTAAATTTATTTATGAATTTTAGAGGGTATGACTTGGACTGTCATCCAAATACTGTCTTTACATGGTTTTGTTCAAAAAAAGTCTGATATCAGTAAATGGTTATCTTTTTTTCTTTATTTTGAAGAGCAAAATATGAAATAAATGACTGCGTGCCACTTCATATCAGTTTGGCAAATGATTTTTAAAAAATTACTTCTTTTTTCCCCCTCAATATTCTTTAATTTGTGAATCCACCAGTGTCTTCTCTTGAAGGTATAGGAAATGTAAGCCTACTGAAGCTTTATGTTTTTTTCAGTGTGGGGTTGGCAGCATAGACAATGTTTAACAGAAGAGGCTTGAAATGGCTCATTTCTGCCTTCTGCTGGCACAGGAGCTGTAAAGTTGTTCTGAGAGCTGTATTCTAGCTGAAAAATACCTTGCTGCTGTTTTTTTTTTCAGCTGAATTTGTTCTGTAGTTTGTTTTCTGCATGTCAGTATAAAAATGTGTTAGCATTATACTGGAAAGTAGCGTGAAGACAAAGAAATGGCTGGAAAGGAAGAGGGAGTTGAACGTGATTGCTTTTTGTTTGTGCTTTGTGGCAGAAGTTCTGTCTTAAGTGCACATCAGCTACAGCCTTGATTACCCTTGGGAATCCTGTAGAAATAATCCAGAGAACCCCTCAAGGTTGAAAATCTGATTTAAATTCTTATTTTTTAGTGTACTCTTTAAATAAACACTTTAATTGTATAATAAATCAAAAGCAGATCTGGGATAGCTGGGAAAACAATGCCAAAACCAGGGCCAGCAAATAGGAAGATCAATTCCTTAAAATATTTTCAAACTTTGTGGATGTTTGACAGATGGTGGTGCTGAAAGGAGAACTGTGCAAACTGCTGTAGATTTAAACAGATGCCTCGTATAGTGAATGAGGGTGACAAGAAAATTGTGTATGACAACTCCATAGTGTGTATTCTTGAAAGAATACTGGGTAGCCTCACATCATCTTAATGGTTCTTGCACCAATAAATGCCTAGAGAATAGATTTAAATGCTTAGATATTGTTGTTGCATTGGTAGTCATTTCATCAAGCTACTTTCAAAAGCATATGCTGGTTGAATGCTTTCAGGAGCAAAATCTATGAGAAAACGGTCATTAGGAGGAAGTAGTTGTGGTGGTGTAAAGATACTTTTCCCCTCATACTTTTTAAAGATTGGTACCAGTTGGCAATTTTAATATTGGTTGTACTGTACTGAAGAACTGCTTGTGGGTTGTACAGTCCAGCTATTGAGGAGGGGAACTCAAATTCTGCAGAATTTTCATGAATCTTTGGTTTTGTTTTGCACATTATGCGACTAAAGAAAATATAACAAACATGCAATATGTGAGATTTTGTAGGGTCAGATTTCATACTGAACTGTTTTTCTTTGGATCCACAATCAGCACATGAACTGTATGTATGCTACTCGTTTGCCAAACTGTACCCATCTTGATCCCGATCCTATATGAGCACCTAACTACACTTCCTCAAGTTAGTGGAATAGTTTGAAAATAAATCTTGTTAACTTGATTTCAAATGGTGCCTCTGAAGCTGGAGTCATGGCTCAGCCTCTCTGGCAGAGACTTTGAATTGAATCCATTTTCCTGCTTTTTCCAAATACGGTTCCTCAATCAACAGCTGTGTGCAAAAATCCCAAGAAAACAGGAAAACCACCCTTCTTTTGCACAAACATTCCCTTTGAGGCCTCTGCTTTCCATTCGCAGCTAAGGTGTCAGCTTTTCCTGTAATAACATGATCTGTAACATGCACTGCAAACAGCTCGGCATGTCTGATAAAAACAGACAAAACTATAAGCAAACTGATACAATAAAAAAAGAATTCTGAACCCATGGATGCAGGATAAAACATACTGATGGTTATTACACGACACTATCTATGTTAAATTTTATACTGTTGTGACTTTGTATCATGGGTTTTGATGCACCGAATAAATTGTGATAGGATTTTAATTAAAGTAGTTGACTCCTCTTTAGTAGTTAGGCTGTGGGTCTGGTTTTAGGTCCCCCAGCACTTGATCATTGCTTTGCAGTTAATGTCTGTGGCATTTCTCATCTGATATAAACATTTTGTGCCTTTTCAGATTTATTAAAGAATTATTTGTTGGGTTAATTTTGTACTGGCACTCTGAACTGCTTGTGGTCTGTCCTCCCAAAGTTGGCTGTGTGCTTATGTTAGTTCCTTGACAGTACTGTGTGAGCTAAAAATGTACCTCTTCAAAACTTGCCCACTTGAGCACCAGCAGAACTTGCGCCTGAGTAGTTTTGGAGACAGACAGCAGCTGGGTTTTATATTGGAATCTTAAACTTTCTGTGCAACAGCTAAAACTCAAATGAAATAGTAGTAGTTCTAAAGATGAAGGAGGGCTGGACGGTTAGGTTTTCAATTTTGTTTTGTTTTGTTTTGTTTTAAAGTAGACCCAGGCATTATTTTAATTTCTCCAAGATGATGTAGGTTACCTGTAGGTTCCATACTTGATCAGCTTTCTTTTTGCCCAGGGAAGTTGTGGATGCCCCATCCGTGGAAGTGTTCAGAGCCAGGTTGGATGGGGCTTGGAGCAACCTGATCCAGTGGAAGGTTTTATCATTGAGTTTCAGCTGAAATTTATTTCGTGTTGCTGTCTGCCTGTAACCTATTCAAGTCCATTATCATAAAAATCAGTACACTCTGTATTGAAAGATTATTGAAAATGTCATTTTTGTCTGGTTATAAAACTGATGACTGAAAAAGATAGCCACATATTAAAACTTCTATTTTAACGATAAACTAAATTGTAACTTTTTTCTTAGCCAAAGATGTTTTTCTGCTGTGTTAGATTTTGTTCAGTGAAATGGAACCATTCCTCAAAACAATTATGGGATGTTTTTTTTTATCCAAGAATACTTGACCAAGTGTAGGAGATACTGGATACCCATGCCTATTTTTTTAATATAATGATCTAAAGGAATATTTTATATTTTTATCATATCTTAGGGGGGTGGATCTAAAATGTCAGCTGACAGGTACTGTGTTTTACAGTACCTCCTGGGGCAGTCAGTAACAGATCTGCTATATTCCATGAGAGACTGTGTTGCTCTGCACGATGATGTCTGCATGCCTTAGTGCACAGGGAGTTCAGATGGGAGAATCGTAGGTGCTTGATCCCACTTTGGTAGAATGAATTAGATTTATGGCTTTGTGATAATTGGTGTCAACCAACTAAAGCTCTGTCTGAAGATGAGGAAATTGTCAGTATAGGGGACCACACGGAACCTGTGATTTATCTTGTGAATCTTTTTTTCGGACAAAGAACATTATGTTTAAATTTAATTTCCATTCCATTAAAGTGTGGCATACAAATGAAGAGGAAGGCTTTTACAGTATCTTTTGCAGCTGAGTTGACAGTCAGTCTGCCCAGTGAAGATCTGGGCTGTTGGAATTCTCCCTTGCACTAGGACTAGCCCTCTTTTTCCCTGCAGTGCTCATGGAGCCGAGCCAACCCAACCCAACCCTAATGTGTCTTTTTGCTTCCATTGCTTGCTGTCTATTCCATTCCTGCCTGTGCCCGGTGGTAGGAGCTGGGAGCGCTCTGCCAGGCACGCCAGGATCCACAGTGCCCAGCCGGACCCTTAGCCCTGCTTGGTTTCTTTCAGCTGCTGCGGGTGATATCCTCAGCCCAGGTGTTTTCTTTCCTCCTAAGACAATGCCGGTATTTCTTCTGGAAACCACCAGAGGGAGTAATAAGCTCTCAGTAGTGTTTTAGGAGAACTCTCATGGCAGTGAATATACAGAATAAAAGTGTACTCGGTGAGGTGTGTCCCAGTTATAGATAATTTTTTATAAGAAAGTATTAGAGTAACTGTGGTTCTAGATACTTTCCTGGTTTTGAGCCTTTTTTGAAAAAAAAACACTTCGAAGAAAATCTTCCCTATGTAGAAATTTTCGTTCAGGAAATCTACAAAGAAATTATATATCTGTAGAATACATTATGGATGCTGGTCTTTACATCCATTTCATTTTGACAATCTAACCTGTATGGATGTGAAAACAAGTAGATTAAAAGTGATGGTTTCTAACATTCAAAAGACAACTCTGACAAATTAGAGACTGAATTAAGTGAGAGAGCAGCAAACCGATAACTTTATTTGAAGCCGACTGCTATATTTTTAAATTATCTCTATTGAACGGGACTTGGCTGTGACTGCTTTGTGCTTTCTGTGTAGCTGTATCTTAACTACGTAGCAGATGAAAAATTATTTGCTGCTGTTAAGACTGGTAGTTCTCATTCCTGTCTTTTTTTTTTCCCCATTGATATCAGTAAGATGTCATTGTTTAGTGAGAATAGGGCTGGTCATAATCACATCAGTATATTGTCTAGATGGAATTGTTAAGGTAATGTTGGAAAGAAGTAGGTGTTTCAGAAGATGACAGCAAGGGAACCTGTCCATGGGACACCAGCGATAGCTGTGTTTTCATGATCTGATAGACCACAGTTTGAATATTTGTGTGGTAAGAGAGAAAGGGTTGTATTAGAGAAAATTGTCTTTGCTGATAAGGCTATGATGGCATGAAACCTGTCATTTAAAAAACAGAAGATATGTGTGTGTGTTTGTGTGTGTATTGTTGGAAAACCAGAAGTTGTTTTGCATTTATCAGAAAGCTGAGTATTGAGGGTGGCTGAAATGTTTTCTTTTTTTAAAATTTGTTTGTGTGTGTGCTCCTTGAGCTTGCCAGTATTGCCCAGTGACACTTATGACCACAGCAGAAAGTTACTGACAAATCTACCTCAGTCAGTTCTGGGAATAATTACGAATGCAAGGTATTGCAGTCTCAAGCTAGAAGCGAGTTGGGTGGTTAGAGTTGCCTCTTTGAGGGGTTGAGGTTTTTTTCTCCTGGAATTCTCTTGTCAGTGCTTCAAACAGAAACTAAAGAAGAGATTTAGTAACTTAGCTGCAACGTGGGCTAGTCTACAGTTTTGAGCACTGGTTGTGGACATAGGAATCCTGTTCTCTGATCTGGGCTCTTACCTCTTAAATGGCTGTAAATGTAATTTTCTAACTGTTGTAATGAAAGCAGGCTGTACTATTTAGGAAGCAGACACAGAAACTTGTCTAAACATGACATTTTTATCCATATGAAAAGATGCATGACTCTGGAAAATGTTCTGACAGAGATATAATTTCATTTGCATGGTTATGTCTGTGGAGCTGGATTTTGTTATGTAGTTGCTTTTCTGAGAGTAGGAGGGAGAGAAGGAAGATGTGAATCAGTGTACTGCCAGTTTTTAATACTTCCTAATTCCTTTCTTCTTCACTTCTTTTTACTGTCTATAGAGGTGTGGACTGTGTCTTCTTTCTCTACGACTAACTGAAAGGAGGTTGTAGCGAGGTGGGTGTTGGTCTCTTGTCCCAAGTAACGAGCGATAGGACAAGAAGAAGTGGCCTCAAGTGGGGCTAGGGGAGGTTCAGATAAGACATCAGGGAAAATTTCTTCACTAAAAGGGTTATCAGGCACTGGAACAGCTGCCCAGAGCAGTGGTGGTGTCACCACCCCTGGAGGTATTTAAAAGCTGTGTAGATGTGATGCTCAGGGACATGATTTCGTGGTGGGCTTGGCAGTGTTAGGTTTATGGTTGGACTCTATGATCTTAATAGCCCTTTGCAACCTAAACAATTCTATGATCCTAAGTATTTCTTCGAGGTATCTACAAAACTCATTGGAGTATTGTAGTCTTTTTTTGGTAAGGATTACTTCTTCATACCTTGGTGGTGTACTTTCCTTTGTGCGAGAATTAACTTATTTTGTAACCAAAGTAGCATCTTGTCGAATCAATGAATAAAAAATTATACAAAAATCTTTTTTTCCTTGTCTCAGTTGCTTTGAATAATCTTCTCTTTACAATTCTTACTGTGTTTGTTAAACCAGTGATCTGTTTTTTCTGTTTTAGTCAAAAGACAAAATGATGAGAGGATCACGCCGGGGGTGTGTTAGGCTCAGGGTAAGTGTTGTTTTATTCAGTATTTTAATGATTTACTGTGTATGATATGGCCTAATGGAGAGAACTGCAAGGAGATTTTTGAGGTTTGGGCTCTATTCCTGACTCTGCAAAATACTGGAAGAGTGAAAGTATTTAAAGAAAGGTGACATTAGAGGTCAAGTGACATGCTGGTCGAATTACAGTCTATAATTTTATATACTGTATAAAAACATTGTGCATTTTATATAGTGTACAAAAAAGTAGTACTTGGCAGAGTAAGATGGGTTAGTAGCAGCACTGCTATGAAAAGGTTGCTGTTTGCAGTTCTCTTTTCTTTGTATATGGAGATATATATATGTGTATACATTTATTTTCTGCACCTACAGAAGTCATTGCAAAACTGCTGCCTTCTGTCCTGATTTGCCTTTATTCTTTTACTGTGTCTTCTGTTCTGCCAGTCTGGGCACTCTTTAGGCCTGCCACTTGACTGTGCTTGAGCTGCTTGAGGGCTGGAAAGGGAAGGAATAACACAGCAGCAGCAGGTTTTGAAATATCAGCTAGAGGGGCTACAAAATAGGGAAGCAGGAATAAGAAAATGCAGAGTGAGAAGGCTGAGTGTTACCTGTTTGAGGCACTCTGGTTTGGGACATTTAACCTGGAATTCTGCTGTTGTAGCTTGAAGTGAATGTGTGATGTCTTTGCACATGCCCAGTTTATACCTTGTGGATATGCCCTTAACAAAAATATTTCTTGCACAAGTCCTCCTTCTGTATTTTTGCCCATTTCTCATAAAGTCTCTGGTTCCAGTGCAGGGATCTTGCAAAGAGCTGATGCAAACAAAGGGAAGGAGTCAGGAGCATAATGGATGTGAATGGGAGCATTTTTAGTCTTCAGGTACGAGAGCTATAGGGAAGTTGTGCTGGGGTCTGACACATTATGTGATGAGCATGGCAGCAGAACTCTGCTTCTTCCAGTTATTCTTTCTTTCTGTTGTTACTCCTTTCTAGTCTTTCTATAGGTTTATTTAAGGGGTACCAATAACCTTTGGGGTAGTTTTACGTGTATATTCTGGGGAGAAAATATCTTGGTCATGTTCTTCCTGTCCAACTTAAAGATTTTCATATAACTGGTCAGGAGAATGATATTGTACAATAGATACAGATCCAGAGAATCTCCATTCACCCGGATTCCAGATGACATTTTTTGCACTTTCCCTTGTTTAATGTATTGATAGTTTACAATTTCTTTAAGGGTAAATGTAAACTCAAACCGCTGTCTTGGAAATTACATTCCCAAAGATACATGAGGGTGATTTTTGCATTGTGCAGAAAAATTTAGTCTGAAAAACCATCTGTGCCTTAATAGTGTTGTGAGCCCACCAGTGTGGAGGTTGGCCTCAGCCTGCCAGTTTAGGAAATATTAAGTGAACAGTCTGTTCGATATTGCATGACCCCTCTTTATATGTATTGAACATGAAACAATCCCTTTCTCTTCCCCCACACACCACTCTCCCACCCCGTGTTACTCTGGTGTTTTCTGAAGGTTTGCTGACCACCTCATCCTTTCTATGAATGTGTGTAGTGTTTACTTGTGAGGGAGGAAGGAATCTTTCTTTTTTCTGCTTTTGTAAAGCAGCTTTTCTGGCAGATGACAGTGATACTGATAGCTGAACAGATGGGCTTCTGCAGGCTGAAATTCTGTCAAAGAGGTTTTCTGTTTAGAGTAATTGTTGATTTGTGACTGTAGGTGTGAACATAAACAAATGTAATTTAAGCAGTTTGGCTAAAATACTTCCTATTTTGTTGAATGGATTTTTAAAAGCTTGTTCCTCACCTTTTTGCTCTCGATACACTTTCATTGGCCTGAAGTTTAGTCTTCAAATTCTTTTGTTGACTGTCATGTACTTAAGAAGGGGTGCTCATGGAGGAATCTGTCCCCTCTATGCTACACCTAGGTCCTGCCTAAGTCTTCTGGAATATAAACCTAAACTTCTGCATTCTAGTTTTTCTTTTACTTGTTCATATATATTACCTGCATCACAACAGAAGCATCTTCTCTGCTTATGCTCAAGCCTTAGCGTTGCAATTAGAGCGTATGCACTTTGTACAGCTTTGTGGTGAGGTCACACAGTGACGTGCTCTTCCTGCTCCTCAGTTTCCTCCCACCTCTTAGGGTGGAGGCAGGATTTAGCTGTCCTAGTCTGACCTTTTTAGCCTTACATTAGTTTTCCTGTATTCTCTGAGGAGAATATCTTGGTCCTGTTCTTGGTGTCTGACTTAAATATTTTTCATGTGGGGTGGGGTGGCTGATCTTGTTCAACTCGCAGTGATCTGATACATTGCATAGCAAAATATATCCTTAATGTGCCGGGCATTTTTCGTGTGGGCTGCATCAGAAGAAGTGTGACCACCAAGTCATGGGAGGTGATTCTGACCCTCTGCTCCACTCTCATGAGCTCACCTGGAGCCCTGTGTTCAGTTCTGGAGTTCTCAGCACAGGGAGGACATGGATCTGTTAGAGCAAGTCCAGAGTAGGCAACAAAGATGATCAGAGGGCTAGAGCACCTCCCACATGAGAAGAGGCTGAGAGAGTTAGGGTTGTTCAGCTTGAAGAAGAGAAAGCTCCAGGGAGACCTTTTAGTAGCCTTCCAGTATTAAAGCAGGCCTACAGGAAAGCTGGGGAGGGGTTCTTTATCAGGGAATACAGTAACAGGACAAGGGGGGATGGTTTTAAATTGAAAGAGAGGGGATTTACATTAGACGTTAGGAAGAAGTTTTTTCCTGGGAGAGTAATGAGGCCCTGGCACAGGTTGTCCAGATAAGCTGTGGCTGTCCCATCCCTGGAGATGTTCAAGGCCAGGTTAGATGGGGCTTCGAGCAATCTGATCCAGTGGAAGGTGTCCCTGCCCATGGCAGGAGGGTTGGGACTGGAGGATCTTTAAGGTCCCTTCCAACCCACACCAAGCTGGTGAGGGGGCTGGAGAACAGGTCTAATGAGGAGCGGCTGAGAGAGCTGGGGTTGTTTAGCCTGGAGAAGAGGAGGCTGAGGGGAGACCTCATTGCTCTCTACAACTACCTGAAAGGAGGTTGTAGAGAGGCGGGTGCTGGCCTCTTCTCCCAAGTGACAGGGGACAGGACAAGAGGGAATGGCCTCAAGCTCCACCAGGGGAGGTTTAGGCTGGACATTAGGAAAAAATTTTTCACAGAAAGCGTCACTGGGCACTGGAACAGGCTGCCCAGGGTGGTGGTTGAGTCACCTTCCCTGGAGGTGTTCAAGGCACGGGTGGATGAGGTGCTAAGGGGCATGGTTTAGTGTTTTATAGGAATGGTTGGACTCGATGATCCGGTGGGTCTCTTCCAACCTGGTTATTCTATGATTCTATGATTCTATTCTATGATCTAAGGGTATATTTAAAAAAAAAAAATCTGGCAAAATTAATCTGGCCCATCATGTCATGTCACTGGCACGCTGCGTGGTTACCAGATAGTCTCCAAATGTGATGGCTGGTTGTCCAGTTGTTTTTGTGTGCTGGCACTAGAAGTATGCAGAGTTATGCTGGCTTAAGTATGTTTTTAGGTGCCTGTAGTGATCCTGGAGCTGTCCTTGAAAAGCCTATATGGAACGTACTCCCTGGGAGAAGTTCACAGTGAAAGGGAAAAAAGCCGCCTGGAGCCATCCTTTCCTGTTGTATAGCCTTGAATTACATATGATTGGTGCTGTTCTTAATAGGATCTGTTCCTTCCACTCAGTCTTGTGGTGCCTGTGATAGTCCCAGCTATCCATGAGCTGGTACCATTGGCCAGAAACCTCACGTAAGTGCTATCAAGAATGTGTGTGAGAGGGGTTGATTCAGATCCCTCTGCCCCTCAGTCTTTACCAAAACAATTCTTGTGTTTTGGCCAGCCTTATTTTTACCAGTCCTCTCTCATTCAGCCAAGTATTACACAGCAGCTGCAGAGAAGTGAGGCACTGGTTGGGATTGACGAACAGTTTCTGGTACTACTGTTACTTGTTGCTTACTTGGAGAGCAAGGGCAGAATTTACCCTTTAAATATGTGCATCATCCAGTGAGGTCTGTCTGTTTTGTGGAAGGGGGAGGGATAAAACAAATCCTGATGCTGTCTCTGGAGATGGAGGAGAGAAACTGAGTAAATCCATAGGTGATTTTTGCACTAAATGTTACGATTTGTTAGAGTTGGCAGAGGTGTGGAATGGTTCTTTTTCAGTTTTCTCCTTTCTGAAACTGTTATTTATTACCTGAGGGGGTGGGAGCAGGAATGAAAATGTGGGTAGATTTCTACATAGCTAAGCACAGATGGTCTTCAGCTCTATAATTTATTTGCGTTTCCCTCTAATAATTCATGAGGAATTAGAAGATAAAGCTAGCTGCTTTTGATATATCCTGTTGACTTACTGTTAATATTTACTTAGGGACTGAAAATTAGATTATGCAGTGTACCAGTGACATGACGGGCCAGATTTATTCTGCTAGAATGATTTATTTCCTTTATAGGCTGGTAGATGAAATCAGGTCAAGAGCTTATTTTTGTAGAGCATTGATGAATTAGTATTTTTATATATGGAAAGTACTTTAAAAATATTGCTGCCCACTCTCCTTTAAAATATAAATTGGAATTTAGTAGAAAACTGTTTACTATGAGAATGCTGCAGCATAAAAGTACCTCCATTACAAAAACAAACGATGCACATTATTGTCCAGAAAATCAGTTTTGCAAATGATTACTGTTATTTCCTGCACCTAAAAAATTATTTTTTTAAAGGACCGACCTGCATCCTGTGACTAAACAGAGAATCTGCTCTTTACAGTATTCCGTTTGCTTCTAATTTGTCAATGCTTTTTAAATTCCAGTGGTGTAGTGATAGAGTGTGTGCTGCTGATGTCACTCCTTGCCTTATCAGGATCTTGTTCTTTGTTTCACAGGGAGCTGTGATTGGTATAGACGATGAGGACGACAGCACCTTCACAATAACTGTTGATCAGAAAACCTTCCATTTTCAGGGTGAGCTGAAAGAAGAGATTGTTTTTTTTCTTGTAATAGATTCCACTTGTATTTGATGGATGATTTAAAATGTTTGGCAACAGAACAGCATGAATGAGCACAGTGAGAACATTCTGGATGCAGGGGTGCTGCAGGTTAGGCAGGGATTTACATCTGCAGTGGATACATATGTGCTAGAAAGAGACCGTAGCTCTGGCAGGATTTGGAGATTAAAAATGTAAAGAATACATCACTCGAGGGGAGAAAGTAATGGGCTTCTGCTTATGGGTTTTGCTTACAAAATGTTTCTGATCTTCGTTATCAAGATACAATTATGCATTTCTCTATGAAGAGAATCAAGACTGGTCCGAAGGTTGCAATTTGTATCCAAATAGAACTTAATGCTCAATTATGAGGAGACTAAAGGCAACATTTGACTTAAAGGTGGAGCTTTGCTTCAAGATTTACCAGCTTGCATTCATTTCATCTACATTTCTGTCTCTTGTCTGCAAGTCACTATTTCTGTGCTATTATCCTTTTATGCACATTTACTAACACCAATGCCATCTGCCACTGCTATGTTTCGTCATTGCATGCTATGGTTCACCGGTAGAAAGGGTAAGGTACTATATAATTGTTATGTACTCTTTAAATTATTTTATCTGCAGCAGCAGGACAAAATATTATGATAATACTGGCTAGAGAACTTCTCTGAATGATAAAATCCTAAGGAAGTGTGATGAAAATGTTTTTCAACTAACAATTGTTAGTCATTTTGCTTTTCTTCTAAAATGTAGTGATTAAATCATTTAATTGCTTTGCATAGAGCTGGAAACTGTAAATATCCAAGAGGCTCATTTGCATGTAAGCAATCATATTAATGTATATAAACTGGAAAAATTCTATAACCTACATTGTACTGTACATGTTTTTAAATCAGTGATTTGGAAATGAGAGTTATCATTAATACTGTGTTTGTGAGAATATTTCTAATGATAAATATTAATTGTACACCATATTGTCACTGGCATCTGTATTCCTTGCACTACAGTTCTTTCTAAATGCTGCTGCTGTGTTCTGGCTTTTCACTGCATTAAGCCTCATAAACATACCTTCATAATGCTGAGCTCACAGCAATGCTTAAATCTCCTGTTCCTAAGGATAACTGATAAAATGCAAGCTAATTGCTAATGCATTAATGGAATGCTGTACTATGGCAGTCTGTGAAGCTAAATACTGCTGAATATTTGAGAACTTGATACAGGTAAATCTAGAAGTCTCTCCTTTAGCTGCTAAGATAAACCTTTTTATAGTATGTCTTATTTGCAGTGATTTCTTATATGCTATATTCTCTTTTGGCTAGTTAGATGTCTTAAAAGAAGACTGATAGTATTTGATACACATAATATTCTACTCTAAGTAATATTAATAATTTTTGAACATCAGTTTTGTCACGTAACATCTCATGCTTTTTAATATGAATT